>NW_026045909.1:8829648-9140854 GCF_023898315.1 Schistocerca nitens
TTCAAAATATGCCAAATTCTATCCAATTAAAAGGACTAATTTAGAAAGTGATTACTTTCATAAAGTAGGGAATCCAAACTCATTGTTATCAGACAATGGTCCTCAGTTTGTCTCTGAGAGATTCGTGCAATTTATGGGGACACACAAGGTTAATAATAAAAAGATACTGATGTACTTTCCACAAGGAAATATGAGCAAGAGGGTAATGAAGGAAATAAACAGACTGTGTAGAACATACTGTAGCAAAAAGCATACAGCATGGGCAAATCATTTACCAAATTTTGAAAAGATAATTAACAATTTGTGGTATGAATCAACAGGGTATATTCCATGTGTACTAATGTTTGGTGAACAACCAAATAACATTATATGGGAAAAAGTTGATTTTCCAATTATAACTGTCATGGGTCAGGAGGAAATGATTAAGAGGCTACAGACATGATGAAGAAAAAGGCAGAGGAAAGAAAGAAAAGATATGACAAGGCAATTAAACTGACCAGTTTTAAAATTAATGACTTGGTTTTAGTAAAAGTGAAAGAGAAATGTACTAAAGTAAACAAAGAAATAAGGAAATTCTTGCACATTTATCATGGTCCATTTAAAGTATCAAGAATAGCACATGACAATGCCTATGACCTTGTGTACCCAAGGTCCGATAGATTGTTGGGGTTAAAGAATATAATAGATTTAAAACCATATGTTACTCCCATATGGCATATTATGTCAGTGCCAGTCTATAGAGAATATTTCAGGAAAATAGGAAACCTGAACTTTGGCGACAGGGTGACTGAGCAGACTCAGAGGAAAATGAATTGGTAGGGGGTGCATTACTCTTTGATGCATACACCATGTGACAAATTGGTGCCTTCCATTAGCTGAGTGTTTGTAATGTTTCTTTTCTGATGCACTGTCTTGACTTCTATTTCTAGAATTCGCGTTAGCTTCTATCTTAGTATAGTGTAATAAGTAATGAAAAATCAGTATTATTGTACTATGTTTTTGTGATTGTTGGAGGCTACAACTCTTCTACTATACTGAAATGTATTAAAGTTTATATATGACTGCAACAAGGAGTGTTGGGACTGTGACAAAAGAGACAGTGATTAATATTATGGTGAAGAGCCATAACTAGTGAAAATTAGTATATGATTGTTTTATTCATATATTTTAATGAGCTAGGCTGAATTTGTGGCTATTTTAGGTTAAGAATGTACTTTTGGAGGGTGTTATTATCACATTGAATTGTTCTAATTTGCCATTCAATATATCAAAGAAATTAGAGAAGCAGGAGGGTTAGCTCAAGGTTTCTGTTGTATTGCAATGATATGGAAACTCTAGTGAGTAAATGAAAGGATATTGGCAGTCACAGTATGTAACAGCATAAAAAGTATTGACTGTAAGAAGTTGAAGGTGATTCTTGTCCTGATTTAAGAGTAATATAAAATAAAGTGGTTTTGGAAAGTTATATTTGTTGGATTGATTACCAAGTAGATGTAATGTTGCAGTATATTATTGTACAGTGATTAGGAGGATAATTGAGTATTATGGTGAAATGGAGTGATGTAATGATGAGTTGAAGGAGCTATGAGATTTATTATGAAGTTGAATCAATGTGAAGTATGATGTTACGATGATGTTGATTTTGATGAATTTTGAGAAGTTTGAGTAAGGAATCTTCAAGAATTGTTATGCTGTTTATGAAGTTTGAGATTATTGAGAAATTTGGTGAAAGAGTAATAAAGTTTATGTTTAGGGACTGTGTGTAATGAGGTATAGTAGGACACGTTTAATTGGTCATACGGAATAGACTGATAGCGAAACAGAGATAATTTTGAGAATGCAATTAAGTAATCTGTGGCAATAGGAAAGTAGATCTGGTGGTGAGCTTATGGTGAACATACGAATATGAAATAAGATGTGACTTGAACTGTGAACTAATTGATGCAGCCAGAGTTAAGTGATGGAACAACTTAAGCAGAGTGGGAACCTGAGTGAACAAACAGCAGCTAAAATTTTACAATAAATAATTTTGTAATGGCCTTTAACTAGGGATGACATAATTTGAGGATTTTGTGGGCACAATAGTATTTAATTTTGAAGGTGACAGGAATCAATGTAGATTTACAGTAGCAAGAATTTGTGAGTGTTAGTTCTGTTTTGTGGGAGCATTTGGTTTAGGGGCTTCCACTTTACTTAAAAGGAACATGTAATTTTCGTAATGTAAGTTTTGATTTTGCAGTGTGAATTATTATTAAGTATATGCAAGAGATATATGTAAATGACTAATGTAGTGATATTCTCGTATTTTTAAGATCAAGTTTGAAATAAGTTATGAAGTAGTGTCTGATTGTATGTATTTATGTTTCCATGGAACACCATATTGAATGAAAGGAGCACAGGAACTGTAGATAATGGAGGGTGGATAAAGGACCATAGAGTCTGCACACCATTAGGAGCTGTTCAGTTGTATTGTGCTCCTGTGTTTTATAAAAGTTTTTGATAACAAATTGCTTGATGCTGATTTCCATCATCTGCCATGTCATTTTTAGGACTGGAATCACCACATAACCATTCAACAAACAGGACTAGTAAGAATAATGTGTAAGTTTGATAGCTAAACATCTTCTGATGGCCTATCTCTGATATGAAGAAGATATTCAAAATGTACCTAATCAGCCATTTCATCCACAAAGCATCAGATTATCTAGACTGAGGAATTTAAAATTCCTTTTATCTTCAGGCTAAATAGCAATGTTCACTCTAAACATGCCTCTACAGCTATTGTTCTGTGAGAATTATACATGTGGTCACATAGACATTAACCTTTAATATGAGATTTAAAAAACAACTATTTAATGTATGTGAGGAAGGATCAGCATTTTCTAACGCAGGAAGTTTCTTGATCATTTTACTTTGCTATAATTAACTTAAGTAAGCAAAAACAGCATGCAGTATTTTAACAATACTTAATTATTAATGCAATTTCTAGCTACTATTCCATTTTTCTAATGTATATCTCAATTTTTATGCCCTTCATGGCAGGAACTCGAAACACAATGAATGAATTTATTTATTTCACTTTCCAAATTGTGTTGGCTTAACTGTGGTCACTCTCAAGATGTTGCAGCCTTTTTCTTTCTTTACATATGTTTTAGCATACATTTCTGCTACTACTGCCCAATGATACTTCACTTCTAGTCAATACTGTGGGCACTATATAATATGCAATACAGTTAATTTAAAATTGTGTGACTGTATACTGTTATAACAATTATTTTCAGCATTTACTAATTTATTTAAGTGACATGATGAGTAATACCTTGAGTAATCTGAGAGTGTGATGTTAGTTGGCTCATCGGCACTGGAACCTTCCTTCATAAGGCGTGTTACAATTTTAACCCTGAGACGTTCCTTTTTCACAGCATTAACAATCTGCAAAGTTACACATTTATGTGATGAATTTTCTATTTACTGTATATTACCATTTTGTCATGACAACTTATTTCAAAATGGCTAATTTCATTTTTTCCTGTAATACATATATCACAACAAGCTGAATTCCTTACACATTACACAATTTTGTAGCATTTTTATGCATGTACATTACAAATGTGCCTGCAGTGAAGCTACCAAGTGAGCTACTTTACCATTTAAAGCACAGAAATGAGACTCAGCAGTTATCAAGTTAACTGACAAAATCATGAGAGGCAAGCAACAGTATGATACAACAGAATAATTGTTATGAAGTAAAATACTACTCTTGTCTGCACTGCCAATTCTATGCAAATGCCACAGCTCTTAGTCGTTAGGTAAAGGCCATTGGCCACTGCATTGTCCATGATGAGGGGCAATGCCTCAGATTTGGTATTCTTGGCAAATTCTTGACACAAAGGATCTCAGAATATTCAATTCCCTAATGATTTTCAAAATGTAATGCATTGTGCATCTAGCTCCAACTTCCATTCCATATTCAAAGTCTGTTAATTTCTGTTGTGCAGCCTTAATGACATCGGAAACCTTTTCACATGAATCCCCTGAGTACAAATGACAGCTTCGCCAATGCAGTGCCCTTTTATACCATGGTATATGATACTACTGCCATTTCTATATGTGCACATTACTATCCCATGACTTCTGTCACCTCAGTGTGAATCACTGATTCAAATACCTGTAATGAATGATGTATTCCCAGCAAACACGGTAGTTAATATAAATGCAAGTTTGAACCAGCAATACAGTGTTAATATCAGTTAATAAAATGCCAGCAAGTGTTTAAAGCCACAGGGATTGTTTCACAATATGATGGGAGGCCATTTATTTATTTATTGCAGCAAACTTTGTCATCTTTACTTTCAAGACTAGTATTCATTTAATCAATGTAACCTAGGCATTATGAGCTGAATTAGCTCATAATTAAGGATGTAGTCACCAAAAGAGCACTAGTTTTGCCTATGAAGGCAGCTTCAAGTAGAGCATGGTGCTCTATCCTCATTCGCTGGACATTGCCAAAGAATCCTTGTTTCTTGTACCTGTGATCCCATGTCTTGCCCACACAGTGGCAAGCCACAGCATCTGCAAACTTTCTGCTTTCTTCTGGCTCACAAAGTATGCCCTCTTGTGTCCATTCCACCACTTGCTGCCCACACAAAGAAACATCCTCATTCATAATCTTTTGCCGTACTTTTTTACGCTAATAGTTCAGGACACATTTCTCTCGATGAGATGTCCAGAACTGTTGATATTCATCATCAATGATGAAATCCACTATAGTTGTAAAAATCATTTATCTCTAAAAAGGAAAGCAAAACCTGGTTTTAGGACCTGTGCCCCATCTTAATGTATATATTAAAATGAGTGTCCATAGAGGATACACAAGTGAAGTTAAAATAACCTCAGTTATGCATCCTTTATGGACTCTCATTTTAATAGGCATTTGAAGATGGGTACACAGGCCCTGAAACTGGATTGTGCATTACTTTTTAGAAATAAATAATTTTTACAACTGTAGTGGGTTTTAATGTTGATAATTAACGTTGACCTCTCATGGTCGGGATTCATACACATGTAGAATTTTTTAAAAGATGTCATATTCACTGTTGACTGTAGTAATTATTTATTTCTGTTTTTGTTTTACAAATAAAAAACACCATTTTTTGCTGCACTCTAGTATATTCCACACAGTTGCATTTCACCTTTTTCACTTTAAGGCATCTTCAATGAGATCTAGAATGATACAGTTTTGTTTTGATATGTGTTATCTACATATTGTGCCATTCTGGATACCACTGATGATGACTTAAAATGAAAAAGGCAAAACATGTCTGGGAGGAATAAAATACAGTGCAGCCAAAAATGGTGTTTTTTATTAAAAAAAAAAATCTGGCTGTGCTTGTCATGAGGGTGGCCATACAAACAAACTTGTTATTTATTTCTATATATGCAGTTTTGGCCTTTGGGCCATTTTCAAGATGTACTGTAAAAGATTTTGCTTCATCACATGTCAGACTTTAAAATCTTCTGACATTTATACATGTCATCATCAAAAATAGGCCTTTCCACTGAAGAAATAGAGTAATATCAGACACATGTGAAGCTCTGCAAAGCTCTGCACATAATGAAATGATGTAAATAATTTGTATGACATACAGAGCTTCACATTTGTCTGATGTTACTATATTTCTACAGTGAAAACGCCTATTTCTGATGATTACGTGTAGCCATGTCAGAGAATTTTAGTCTGACATGTGCTGAAGCATCTTTTGCAGTACCACTTGAAAATGGCCCAAAGGCTGAAACAGAAATAGTGAAATAAATAATTTTTACAGTCAACAGCAAATATAACATCATATATGAAGATAGTAACTATTCTCGAAAGAACAGATACTACTGATGATCATGAGAATAAATGATAATTAATTGAAACCCTCAGCTGCCAACAGGTGTTGTTGATATACCTTGATGGGGACAGCTGAAAATGTGTGCCCCAACTGGGACTCGAACCTGGGATCTCCTACTTACATGGCAGATGCTCTATCCATCTGAGCCACCTAGGACACAGATGAATAGCTCGACTGCAGGGACTTATCCCTTGCACGCTTCCTGTTAGACCCACATTCCCAACTGTCCAAAATCTATATATGTAATGTACGAAATACATATTTGCCCATCCACTCATCACTTGCGCACACTAAGGTGTCGATTCCGGTAAGAGTTTGGGCAACCTGTGCGCATTCAGAGACGAAGGTCAATGACTGGGTAGCCTTTAACTACATACATGAATATAGTAACTGTTCTTGAAAGAACAGATACCATTGGTGACCGTGCAGCTTCTCTAGAATAAATGATAATTAATTGAAACCCTCAGCTGCCGACAGGTGTTGTTGATATAGCTTGATGGGGCACAAATTTTCAGCTGTGCAGGGGATAAGTCCCTGCAGTCGCGCTATTCATCTGTGTCCTCAGTGGCTCAGATGGACAGAGCATCTGCAATGTAAGCAGGAGATCCTGGTTTCTAGTACCAGTCAGGGCACACATTTTCAGCTGTCCCCATTGAGGTATATCAACAACACCTGTTGGCAGCTGAGGGTTTCAATTAATTATCATTTATTCTAGAGAAGCTGCACAGTCATCAGTGGTATCTGTTCTTTCAATAACAGTTACTATCTTCATATACATAGTTAAAGGCTACCCAGCCTTTGACCTTCGTCTGTGCGAATGCGCACACGTTGCCCGAACTCTTATGGGAAGTCGACACCTTAGTGTGCGTGAGTAATGAGTGGATGGGCAAATAGCTATTAGGTACATTACGTATGTAGATTGTGGACAGTTGGGAGTGTGGGTCTCATGGGAAGTGTGCAGGGGATAAGTCCCTGCAGTCGCGCTATTCATCTGTGTCCTCAGAGGCTCAGATGGATAGAGCATCTGCCATGGAAGCAGGAGATCCTGGGTTCGGATCCTGGTCAGGGCACACATTTTCAGCTGTCCCCATTGCAGTATATCAGTAACACCTGTGGGCAGCTGAGGGTTACAATTAATTATCAAATATGACATCCTTTGATAATTAATAGTTTAGATCCCTGCATCGTTCAGAACAGTACAAAAACTTAGTTTTTACTTTATTTGTCTCAAATAAAATGTTGAAGTCTTATTTATTAATAAATATAATTTTACAAGAGTTTATATAATTACTAAAAGATGTTTGCCTGAATTTTTATCTTCGGTTTTCCTCCAATGGAAGACTTCCTGTCTGATCTTTGTGACAATCACCCCACTAAGTTTGTTTGGTTCATAAAAGACTCAAAATTATCCATCTTTGTACATTTTAACAGTATTGTACCATTTTTGATAACTTTGGGGAAAAATATTATCTCAAAATATAGCAGACCCTACAGAATATTGAAATATGTATCCAGAGCAAGAAATCAAAGGTGGTATCATACATACCAATGGAGATGCTTTGTACAACAAACTACCTCATGCTTTCAGACTGCCATCGCCTTTGATTGACCTGTGTAAATCACACTTCATACTAAGGTGTATACTACAATGGTAAAAAACTGGATTCATGCTCCATATTAAGGGTTGCAGTGGAACTGATGAGACATTATAATACTCCATTCTCACACACTACCCCTGGACTTGAAAATGTTCATATGATGTTTTTTGTTGATAGGATAGCACATTTTGCATGTAGAGTCATCAAGTGGGGTAAGTTTATACATATCAAAACTGTTACACACAGTAAAACTATTGATTTTAAAATTATCATTTGAATGCAGTGACAAATACATCTACAAAACTCCAGTGCATGAACATCAATGAGGCTTTAAATATTCTGTTTTCTTCACTTCTTCAAGGAAATAAAAGTAATAAATGATTCAGATACATGCATCCACATTAAAAACTACATTATATAAACATTTTTATACTTCACATGCATGATCCTAGACATGCATTCTTCAACACTTATTGGACTGCATAGGATGCTATGAATATCATTTGGTAAGACTGCTGTGTTGCAGGCGCTGACTGACAGATAAAGGTTAGTGGAACAGTATAAATCAGGACAGTATGCAAGCTGAACTTCTGCTGTTTCCAAAATCACAGCTGGCAATTTACTGTTTCAGAAAGTGCATGGTGCAAATTTTTTGTATCTTCATGTAAAAAGAAGAAGCATTTGATGGCATTTAACAAATTTTCATAAAGTGGACAAACAGAATTGTATTTAAGTCAGTAGATCCCTTCAAACAAAACTGTTTGCTGTGCTTCTCAGTACCAACTTTACTACCACCTAGCAGAAAATTAGAAACATTGAGATTTGACAGGCACACATAACAGAAAGAAACTTCCTAGCTTTTGGAGTTATCATTTGATAAGCTAGAGTAAAATATATACAGAAAACACACACACACACAAATGCATGCATGTACCTATTCTACCCCTTAATGGTTCTGTCTGGACTAACAGTAGCAATGATTTGTTTCTCAGCTAGTGGACTGGTTGTGGTGGGGGAAGAGTTAGGTGAGGTGGATACAGGGAGAGGGAGAGGGAAGTGGGAGGTAGGGGGAGGGTCTGGGGATGGATGGCTGGCAGTTCAGAGGGAGGCAGTTGGTTAGCAGGCTAGGAATATGGGAGGAAAGGGTGGCAGGTATGTAATGCATAAATGCATGATTGTATGGGTTGGTGGAGAATGGCACACACTGAAGGTGACATGTAAATGTGAATTTGGGGGGGGGGGGGGGGGGGCAGGATGGAGGATTGGGAAACCTTTGGGAGAAGGGTGAAGGGAAGTGGGTTACCTGAGATTGATGCTAGCATGATTATGGAAGTGGAGGACGTGTTATAAGGATAACTCCCATCTGTACAATTCAGAGAAGCTGGTGATGGAGGGGAGGATTGCCCTACTCTGATGCATGTTGTGCCACTGGATAGTCAACCTTGTTCTTGGTAACAGTTTGGTGGTGGCCATTGATCCTGGTGGACAGCCGTTTGGTAGTCACACAAACAAAAGAACCCATGGAGTGTTTGCAGCAGTGCTGGTGTATGACATGGCTGCTTTAACAGTTGGGCCAGCCTCTGATACAGTTGAATAAGTCTGTCACTGGTCTGAAGTAGGAGGTGCTGGGTGGGTGGATTGTGCAGGTCCTGCATCTTGGTCTGCCACAGGGATATGATTCCTGTGGTAAAGGAGTCGGGAGTTGGGCAGGCAATAATGCAACACTTTTGGAAAGGTGGGAAGGATCTTGGTAGGATGTTCCTCATTTCAGAGCAGGATGAGAGATAATCAAAGCCCTGACAAAGGACATGGTTAAATTGTTCCAGTTGAGAGTGATATTGAGTGGTGAGGAGGGCAGTCCTTTGTAGTTTATTCATGAGGTTGGTGGGAATACTGGGTGTGTGTGAAGATAATGGCATGGGAAATTTATTTATTTACATGTCAATTTCCATAGGACCAAATTGAGGAGCAAATCTCCACGGTCATGGAACATGTCACTACGTGAAATCACAAAATAAAAGTATTAACAGATAAAAATGAAATGCTTATGAACCCAAAAAAAGTCAATCCATAAGTTTAAGTAAACCCAATCAACTATATAACTAGAATCAGCTTAATTTTTCAAGGAACTCCATGAGAGAATTGAAGGAGTGACCCATAAGGAAACTCTTCAGTTTTGATTTGAAAGTGCATGGATTACTGCTAAGATTTTCGAATTCAAGTGGTAGCTTATTGAAAATGGATGCAGTAGTATACTGCACACCTTTATGCATAAGAGTTAAGGAAGTCTGATCCAAATGCAGGTTTGATTTCTGCCAAGTATTAAGTGAGTGAAAGCTGCTTATTCTTGGGAAGAAGCAAATATTGTTAATAAGAAATGACAGTAAAGATTATATATATTGAGAGGCCAATGTGAAATACCCAGACCCATGAACAGGGGTCAACAACAGGTTAATGAACTTACACCACTTATTGCCCAAACTGCCTGTTTCTGAGCCAAAAATATCCTTTTAGAAAGGGAAGAGTTACCCCAAAATATAATATCATATGACATAAGTGAATGACAATACACAAAGTAGACTAATATTCATATCGAATGCTCACTCACTTTGGACACTGTTCAAATAGTAAAAATTGCAGCATAAAGTATTTGAAAAAGATCCTGAACATGGGCTTTCCACGACAGTTTATGATCTATCTGAACACCTGGAAAATTGAACTGTTCAGTTTCACTAATCATATGCCCTTTCATGAAATTAAAATATCAGGTTTTGTTGAATTGTGTGACAGAAACTGTAAAAACTGAGTCTTACTGTCACTTAGTGTCAGTTTATTTTCCATAGGTCATGAACTGCACGATTTGAAACAGAGTCAATCTTGCACATATCATCCGTTATTACCAAACTAGTGTCATCAGCAAAAAGAAATATTTTAGAGTTACCTGCACTTACATAAAAAAGGAACAGGAGTGGTTCCAACACTGATCCCTAGGGAACCCCCCACTTAACTGTACACCACTCAGACCCACATCACAGCCATTCTCAACATAATGAATAATGACCTTTTGCTGTCTGTTGCTAAGGCAAGAGGTGAACCAATTGTGAGCTACTACCCGTATTCCGTAATGGTTTAACTTCTGGAGCAATATTTTGTGATCGACACAATCAAACATCTTAGTTAAATCAAAAAATATGCCTATTGGTCGAAACCTTTTGTTTTACCCATCCAGTACCTCACAGAGAAAAGAGAATATAGCATTTTCAGTTCTTAAATGACTGCTAAAGCCGAACTATACGTTTGATAGCAAATCATGTGATATAAAATGATTAATTATCCTTACACACACAGCCTTTTCAATAACTTTAGCAAACACCAATGGTATTGAAAAAGGTCTAAAATTATCTACATTATCCCTTTCTCCCTTTTTATAAAGCGGCTTCATTACTGAGTACTTTAATCACTCCGGAAACTGACCATTCCTAAAAGAAAAGCTACAAATATGGGTAAATACAGGGCTAACATTTTCAGCACAGTACTTTAATATTCTGCTAGGTACTCCATCATAACCATGAGAGTCCTTAGTCATCAGTGATTTAATTATCAACCCAATCTCCCCCTTGTCTATATCACAGAGGAGTATTTCAGACATCAATCTCAGAAAGGCACTTGCCAAGAAAGTTATATGATTCCCTGCAAAAACTAAATTTTTATTTAATTCACCAGCAATGCTCAGAAAACGATTTTTAAATACTGTACATATATCCGATTTTTCAGTAACAGAAATATTTTTACTACGACTGACTTTATATCGTCGACCTTGTGCTGCTGACCAGACACTACCTTCTCAACTGTCCATATTGTTTTAATTTTATTGTGTGAATTAGCTATTCTATTTGCATATCACATATTCTTTGCCTTCCTAATAACTTTTTTAAGTACCTTACACTACTGTTTGTAATGGGCTACCGTAGTTTGATTGTGACTACTTCTAACATTGTGATATAATTTCTTCTTTGTTCTGCATGATATTCTTATCCCACTTGTGAGCCACCCAGGCTGCCTACTACTGCTAGTACCCCATTTAGAATGTTCTCTGAAAGAGCGTGAGAAATGTGTTAAGGAAAGCATTATATTTATCATCTATATTATTGGCACAATAAACATTCTGCCACTCTTGTTTCTTGACAAGGTTTAAAAAACTCTCTATTGCTGTTGGATTAACTTTCCTAGATAGTTAGTAATTATATGTGAAATTTGTTTGACTACAAAAGCCTTTCAGTGTTAAAATTTGTGCATCATGGTCTGAAAGGCCATTCATCCTTTTACAAACAGAATGCCCATCTTGTAATGAAGAATGAATAAAAATATTGTCTATGGCTGTGCTACTGTTCCCCTGCACTCTAGTTGGAAGAAACACAGTCTGCATCAGATCATATTAATTAAGGAGATCTACCAACATCCTTTTTCTTGCATCATCATATACAAAATTTATATTGAAGTCACCACATGTAACTAATTTCTGGTACTTCCTACAAAGTGGATCAAGAACAGAGAGCTTGAGCAGAAATGCTCTAAAGTCAGAGTTAGGGGACCTATAAACAACAACAATTAGAAGTTTAGTTTCACTACATTCAACTGCCCCTGCACAGCATTCAAATATCTGTTCAGTGCAGTGCCCTGATACATCTATGGACTCAAATGGAATACCGTTTTTTTTATGTACATAGCCGCTCATCCACCCCGCAAGGAACTCCTTGAAAAGGAAGCCTCTGAATTGTCAAATTATTTAAGTGATGCTCCGACATACCAATAATTTCAGATTCAACATCTACAAGAAGTTCAGTTACTTTATTTCTAATATTGCTTATATTTTGAAGAAATGTGCTAATTCCTTCTCTACTTGGAAACAGACATATTCTGAAAGTGAGACCTTGGTTAGATGGACTTCCTTGAAGCACGTAAACCTATCAGCTGACTTCAATCTAAAAAAGGTGCAGCTCTAACACAAATTACTACTGGAATTTTTATATGAGTGATCCCACCACCAACCACTACCCACTACACTGTCACCTAAAAGCTTTGCCAACCTCACCTTCCCATACCTACTGAGGTGCAACTCATGCCTAGTGAAACCTGATCTAATGATAGACCCATCTGGCACCACTGAAACGTGACCCATGCCCTGTGCCATCAGCACCCTCCCCAGCCCCATGTTAACACACCTAAAAGCCTCATTAAGATGAGGTCGATCATGACATTGAAACAGTTGCATGAAATGAACATTAGTGCCACCAGTTTGAGTAGTTATCTTTACCAGGTCACCACCTACATCATATTCTCCATCCCTATCAAGATTGCTCCCTGCTCCGCCCACTATCACTATCTGATCCTCCTTCATAAAATTCCTACGTAACTCCCCTATTCTGTCAGTCACCTGAGCCAACCCTGCACTAGGCTTCACAATGGTGGTGTCCTGGTACTCGCTCCCCAATACTTCCTGCAACTGCTGACCCACACCTCTACCATGTGAACTACCTAGCCCCAGAACCTTTTTCTTTCTGTTAAACTTTTCAGCTGTCATGCCTCCTAACTGTTGAGGACTGCTGCATGTTCCCTACATCTGTTTGTGGACTATTTTCAGGGTAATTAACTGCCTATGAAGACCTTTGCAAGGCCTTCAGTACACTGGGCAAGTGTTTTCTCATTGCTGCAGATATATCTTTCATGAGTGGCATGGCTGTTTGGGAAGGTTTTTGGTGTGGAAAGGACTGCAGTGTGGGAAGAATGGCAACTGTCAAAATGCAGGTACTGTGGGTTTCTGGTAGACAGAGGTGTGGATGGAGCGATCAGAGAGGTGGAGGTCAACATCCAGGGAGGTGGAACATTGGGTGTTGGAGGACAAGGTGATGCAGACAGGAGAGATGATTTTGAGATTGTGAAGGAATGTGGATAGGTTATCTTGGCCCTGTCCCAAGATCATGAAGATATCATCAATGAACTAGGGGTTGCAAGTTTTAGAACCCCCTCATCAACCCATCACAGCACCCAAACATTGCTTAGCTGATCTTTTCAATATACTACATCCTCCAAAACTCCTTCCAAACACTCCACAAAACCCAGAACTCAAGCAAACTCAAAACAATGTTGTTACCTTTCCCACCAAAAACCTCAGTCCCACAGAAGTTTCTGTTCTATCCAAAGCCCTCACCATTAGCTGTACACCAGTGTTGGAGCCTTTGTCTGCTGGAAGGATGATTAGATCAGGATCTGTTTTCAAGTTGTGTATGGCTGTCCTTTCTTCTGCTAAAATGTCAGTGTTCTTAGGTAGGGACCTAGGGAAGTGTAGTAAGACCAAGTTCAAGTTAAGTGATTCCTGGAACCTGGTCAGAGGTTGGGTAGGTGGAAGGGGAGGAAGGTCACAGTTGAATGGTAGCAGGAACTGGGAGAGGGAAAGTTCAATGTTCGGGTTAGGTTGCCTTTTGTTGGAGGGATTGGTGGCAAAGAAGTACTTCCACTGTAGGATTCAGGAGAAGGACTGTCGAACTTTGACATTTCCAATGTGGTTAAGCTTGTGCATTGGGCTACAGGTGAAGGTTTGGGATAGGACTGAAATTTCTGTGGGACCAGTTTTTTCTAGGAAGGTTAGTAACAGTTTTTTGGGTTTGATTAGGTTCTGGGTTTTGTGAAGTGTTTGGAGGGAGATTAGGAGGATGTGGTAAATTGAAGATGTCAGCTACACAGGGTCTGGGTGCCCTGAGAGGGTGACGAGGGGTTCAAAAGCTCCACAACCCGTAGTCTGTTTCAGGTTCATTGATGATACTGTCATGATCTGTAATCAGGGCCAAGACACCTTATCCACATTCCTTCACAGCCTCAACACTTCTCTCATCCAGTTCACCTGGTCCTCCACTACCCAACGCACCACCTTCCTGGACACAGACTTCCACCTCTCTGATTGCTCCATCCACACCTCTGTCCACATTGCACCAACTAATCACCAAAGTACCTCACATTGACAGCTATGATCCTTCCTGCACCAAAAGGTCCCTCCCATACAGCCTTTCCACTTACAGACAGGATATCTGCAGTGATGAGAACTCTTTATCCAGTATGCTGAAGGCCTTACAAAGGCCTTCACTGATAGGCAATACCTGCCAAACCTAGTCCACAAACAGATTTCTCATGCCATATCTTCACACATCCTGAATCCCCCCCCCCCCCCCCAATCCCAAGAACCAGCTACAAAGGAGTGCCCTATTCATCACCCAGTATCGCCCTCACCTGGAGCAGCTGAACCACATCCTCTGCCGAGGCTTTGATTATCTCCCATCCCACCATGAAATGAGGGTCATCCTACCCAAGATTTTTCCCACCCCTCCTAAAATGGTGTTCTGTTGCCCACCCAACCTACATAACATCCTACTCCATCCCGATGCCACACCCACTCCCTGCCCCTTGCCACAGGAATCATATCCCTGTGGTAGACCATGGGCTTACCCAATACACTCCTCGGCCAGCACCTCCAACTCCAGTCGTGCCACAAGCTAATTCTATCCCATCACAAATTGCATCATTTGTGGAAGCAGCCATCCTATCCCATCACAGGTTGCGCCATCTGTGAAAGCAGCCACGTCACATACCAACCCTGCTGCAAATGCTGCACAGCTTTTTATGTTGTTACATCAACCAGCTGTCTACCAGAATAAACATCCACTACCAAACTGTTGCCAAGAACAAAGTTCACCATCCAGTGGCACAACATGCAGCTGAGTACAACATGCCCACTTTCAATAGCTGCTTCAGAACCTGGGCCACCTGGTTCATCCCCTTCACCATCAGCTTCTCTGGACTATGCAGATTTCATTAATCTTACAACACATTGTCCAGTCCTGTAACCATCCAGGCCTCAATTTCAGGTAATCTACTGTCCCCACATCCTACACTCAACAGTTTCCCCTTCCTCTGTACTGTCAAACCTCCTTCACTTTATGTCCGCACGTCACCTTCAGCATGGGCCACTCCACACCAACCACTACAATTGCGCATTACACACCTAGCCCATGTATCTCCCGCAACTCCTTCCTGCATTCCTAGCTGGCAGGCTGACTGCCTCTGAGCTGCTAACCACTCACCCCCATTTGCCATCCCTGTCTTCCTTTTCCTTTGTCCACCCTAATCAATAAAAACCCCACCACAACCAGTGCACCTATCAATAGCTCATCAAAGGATAACTCTGGAAACTAGCAAGTTTTCTTTCTTCTGTGTGTGCCTATCAAAAACTCAAAGCTTCTGTTTTTTAGTGAGCGTTATTCTTTAATCAAAAAGTACTTACAGTCTACAAGAATTTTCCTACAACATTTACTGGCACATAATGTAGTTATTCTGAGTAATGCAATGAATACAGAGTTACATAAGTGCCACAAGCTTAAAGAATTTACTTATCTTAAATTAATTTTTTGTTTATTGATAAGTGTAATGTCTTTGACCAGAGCAGAAATGTGCATGGTAAATATTTTACTAAATAGAAAAAAATTATAAAATCAGAGTTTAAGTTTGTTTAAAAACTAATGCATAATTGTTAAAGCTTCATTCCATGACAAACGGAACAATTTTTCAATTTCTTACCATTATGTTTTCACAAGGTAGCATGAATAACAATTATCCATGTTAGACTGCTAATGACTTAAACAGTTTTTGCAATGCTATAGTGATAATGCAAATAATAGTATTTCTCTATTTTTATGTCTTTTAATATGTTAAAATATAATTTTCCATAAACATACTGATACTTTAAATACAGTTTTCATCCAGAAAATGGGGAAAATTTTAACACAACTGACAGCACAATACTCTTTAACAAAATAAATTCTGCATGGTAGCACAATAGAAGAGATAATGTTCCAGTTTCACTATGTCCAAATTTCAACTCTGAGAGACTAACTATAAAGCATGCATTTTATTACTGATGTCCACCTGGAGTCAACATATTACAATACCTGTCCTGATTTACATTTTCTTCATTGTCTCCTCACTTCTGTTCAGTCCTGTCTGTCAATCTATTTCTGCTGTACGCACATGGTCTTTGCATCCTTCTTCCTATTGCCAGTCTTCTTGTTTTGTCATCAGTAGTATCTTTCTCATTTTATTACAATATTATGCTATCATGTTTTTTCCATCATTTTCTTTGTTTCTTTTGACAACTTGCTATTTCTAATATATTATTGCTTCATATTTTAATCTTTCCTTGGACAGATAGTTTCTTCTTTTTTGAACTGTCATCTGTCTCCATCGTTTACTCTTTTATGTTCCTTTCCTAGTATTTTGTTTTCTCTGATTTACTGACTAACCTTTCACCACTTCTAATTTAAATTCTGCTTTATATGCAGAGAATGATAAAAATAAAAGTACAAATGTCAATATTTTCAATGGTACAATAAATATGTGATAAGCAAGGTAGTAAAATGAGTAAGGAGTGATGCAAAATAAACATACAATGACTGGAAATACCTCACTATAATTAATGGCTTTAATCTGAAACTAACATTCATGAATCACCCTCAAAGAGTAAAACACTTGTTAACAAAACAGAAAAATTTTCTCTTTCTTCATTTAGTTGTAGTTTCTCTTCATTCATGCAAATACATTAATAATGTATAGACACACAAATGACACGTGATATCTCTATGGTATTTTATCTGAAAAGACAAAAATTATCGAAAGTTCTGGATGAGGATAATGAGTTATTTAGCAATGAAGAAGATGACTCACCAAAAGGCAGAATTGCTGCATTGTCAACAGGTACACAAGCAAAAGGTGTAGAACCCTGATTTGCTAGCTTTTGGAAAGAAATTTCTTTCACAAGATTGTAGGAGGAACATGCACACAAACTCACACACACTCACTCACTCACTCACTCACTCACATGCACATGCATGTCTCTGTACATTGTGCTCAGTTGAGTGCCAGCTCTTTCCTGGCCCACAGTGAGTCTACCAGGGTGAGGTGGGGGTGCAGGGTGGAGTGGGGTGAGGGATGGAGAGAGGCAAGAGGCAGGGAGGGGGTTGGGGTAAAGTGTCTAGCAGCTTGTGGGAGAGTGGGGACTCATCTGTGGGCTAGCTGGAGGTGCAGATAGAGGGGGCAGATAGTAGGCAGCTCAGCACACGATTTCACAGACTAGGTTTTGAGATGGCACCAAACAACTAGTTGACACATATTGGGTGGGGGTACTGGGACAGGGGATGATGTGTGTATACACACACACACACACACACACACACACACACACAACACAACACAACATACTGGGTAAGAGGGAGTTAGGTTTAGGCCAGGGAGGCTACAGAAGCGAAGGGTGTGCTGTAAGGATAGCTCCCATTTGCGCAACTCAGAAAATCTGGAGTGGTGGGGAGGATCCAAATGCCATGGGTTGTGAAGCAACAACTGCAATCTTGCATGTTGTGCTCTGCTGTATGTTGTGGCACTGGGTTGTTCATCTTGTTTTTGGCAACAGTTTGGTGGTGGCCATTCATTCTGATTGACAGCTGGTTGATTGTCATACCAAGGTAAAATACTGTGCAGTGGGTGCAGCACAACTGGTATATAACATGACTGTTTCACATGTGGGCTGGCCTCTGAGCCTGTGACAGGACTGGAGTAGGAGGTGCTGGGGGGATCGTAGGGCAGGTCTTGCATCTGAGTCTCCCTTGTCAAGTAAGAGGTGCTGGGTGGGATCTTGCATCTGGGTCTCCCCTTGTGGAAGACCCAGCACCTTCTACTCTAGTCCTGTCGCAGGCTTATCCTAGCCATCAGAGGCTGGGCCATCTGTGAAAGCAGTCATGTTATACACCAGCTGAGCTACAATCATTGCACAGTGTTTTGCATTGGTATCACAACATACCAGCTGTCAACCAGAATGAATGGCCACTGCCAAGGTGAACCACTCAATGCCACAACATGCAGAGGAGCACAACATGCAAGATTCACAACACATGGCATTTGGATCCTCCCCACCACCTCCTGCTTTCTGAACTGCACAGGTGGTAGCCATCCTTACAGCACATCCTTTGCTCCTGTAACCACCCTAGCCTAAAGCTATGGTAAGTAGCCCCCCCCCCCCCACCCACACACCCTCCCACCCAATAGTGTGTGTGTGTGTGTGTGTGTGTGAATGTTTTTCCTACAAGCTAGAGAAAGGAATTTCATTCTGAAAGCTAGCAAAGCAAAGCTCTATATCACTTGCTTGTGTACCTGCAGATGAGGCAGTGTTACTGCCTTTCGGTGAGTTGTCTCCTTTATTCCTAAATAATTTGTTAACACAAAAATTACAATATTCAAGATTTAACTGTTTGAATCACTACTTTCACAAAAGCATCATGTAAACATTATAACCTAAATTGTAATCTGTAATAATCTGAAACACAAATAACAATTAACAAAATGATCACAACTGCTGACCTGAGTGGTAATAAGAAGTAGAGTGTATTGAAAGTTAGAAGAAAACTCAACTCACAGAACCAAAATAGTTCCTTTAACATTCCAATAGCAAACGCCCTTAAAAGAGAATATGGAGAGCTAATGACTGGCAACTAAATAAATTAACGGGCAACAAGGCTTCCCTATCAGAATTAGTAAAATGTCTTTGAAACGTTTTGGCAAACAGTCTTCTCAGGTGCCAGAGCAAAAATTTAACTCCACATCCATTTGTAAGTAGTAATGACAATTCCTGACAGATTAAAGGTAGATGCTTGACTTGGAATCAAACTGAGATACCTTCCTTCTGTAGGAAAAACTATGCCAAATGAACCAAACGACACTCCTTCAAGGTCTAACTGAGAATATCAGTCTTCCAACACTTGTCTTTTACTTTCCACACTCTTTATTTATTTATTTATTTATTTGTACCTACTTTGTTAAACTATCATGTGAAAAAAATGACAGAGAATGTCTCATTCACTAACGAGAGATTTTTCCTACAGTGAACTTCTCAATATTGCAGCAAAGTGCAGATTCTTGACAAATTAAAACAGTGTGTTTGACTTGAAATGTTGCCAATGATGCTGCTCTAATAAACAGATTTCTTCCATGAACAATTTCAGTCATGACCAAAGCTTTTTTAAGAAGATGTATACTGCTACAAACTTTCACATTTTTCACACTGAATTAAAAAAAAAAAACTGTTGTTGTAGTCACTGTTGTGGTCTTCAGTTCCAAGACTAGTTTGATATAGCCCTCCACATTATTCTATACTGTGCAAGTCTCTCCATTTCTGAATAACTACTGCACCTAACATTCATTTGAACCTGCTCACTGTATTCAACTCTTGATATCTCTCTCTCTCTCTCTCTCTCTCTACAGTGTTTCCTCCCACCCTTGCCTCCAATACTAAAGTGATGATTTCTTGATGACTCAGAATGTTCCTGTTAATCAAACCCATTTTAATCAAGTTGTGCCTCAAATTTCTTTTCTCTATTTAATACCATCTCATTAATTATGTGATACATCCATCTAATCTTCAGCATTCTTTTGTAGCACCATATTTCAAATGTTTCCATTCTATTTTTGTCTGAAATGCTTATTAACCATGTTTCCCTTTCTACTAGGTTACACTCTACACACAGTAATTTCAGAAAATATTTCCTTAAACATGAATTTCTATTCAGTGTTAGAAATTTCTTATGTTCATAAATGCTTTTCTTGCCATTGTCTGTCTATATTTTACATCTTTCTACTTCAATGATCATCAGTTAGTTTGCTGTCCAAATAGCAAAGCTCGTCAGCTACTTTTAGTGTCTAATTTCTTTGGCATCACCTAATTTAATTCAACTACATTCCAGTACCCTTGTTTTGCTTTTTTGCGGTTCATCTTATATCTTCCTTTAAAGACACTATCCATTCACTTCAACTGCTCTTCCAAGTCCTTTGCTGTCTCTGATAGGATTACTATGTCATCAACAAGTTTAAAGCGTTCATTTCTCCTACCTCAAGTTTAATATCCTTTCTGAATTTCCCTTTGTTTTCCTTTACTGCTTTCTCAATATACAGATTAAATAACATCAGTGATAGGCTACAACTTTGTCTCAGTCCCTTCTCAACTACAACTTCCCTTTCATGTACTTTGATTCTTATAATTGTCATCTGGTTTCTGTGCCACCAGTAAACAACTTTATGCTCCCTCTAGATTGTACATGCTATCTTCAGAATTTCAAAAAGTGTATTCCAGTCAACATTTTCAAAAGTTTTCTCCAGGATTATAAATACTATAAACATAGATTTTTCATTCTTTAACCCATTTTCTAAGCTAAGTTGTTGGGTCAGAAATGCCTCACGTATTATTACATTTCTCTGGAGTCCAAATTGACCTTCCATGAGACTGGCTTTTACCAGTTTTCTGATTGTTCTGTAAATAATTTGTGTCTATATTTTGCAAACATGACTCATTAAACTGATAATTTGGTAATATTTGTATCAGTCAGTAAAGCTGCTATCTCTGGAATGGAACTTTTTGATTCTATTTGAAATATGATGGTATTTCATTTGTTGCACATGAGGTGGAATGGTTTTGACGAGGGCAACTCTCCAAAGGATCTTAATAATTCTGAGGGAATGACATCTATTACAGAGGCCATATTTCGACTTGGATCTTTCAGTGCTTTGTAACGTTCTTTCCGAAGTATTATATCTCCTAACTTATCTTCATCTACTTCCTTTTTCTTTCTATAATATTGTTTCAAAGTCCCTGTATAGACACAGTATGTTATCTTGGATGGAGAGACATCATCAGATGTAGAAGTAATTTCAGATGCACCCCACAGAAGTGCGTTGTAATCCTTGTTGTTCATGTTGTATATTAATGACCTTGCAGATAATATTAATAGTAATATCAGCCTTTTTGCAGATGATGTATTTATCTGTGATGAAGTACTGTCTGAAAGAAGCTGCATAAATATTCAGTCAGATCTTCATAAGGTATCAAACTGGCACAAAAATTGGCAACTTGCTTTAAATGTGTAAAAATGTCAAATTGTGCACTTCACAAAATGAAAAATGTAGTAGCCTGTGAGAATAATATCAATGAGTTGCTGTTGGAATTGAGCAACTCATACATATACCTGGGTGTAACACTTTGTAGGGATATGAAGCGGAATGATCACATAGTATCAGTCATGGGTAAAGCAGGTCACAGACTTCAGCTTATTGGTAGAATACTGGGGAAGTACAATCAGTTACAAAGGAGATTACTTATGACTCATTCGTGTGATCCATCATAGAATATTGCTCAAGTGTATGGCACTCATACCAAATAAGACTAACAGGGTATAATGAATGTATACAGAAAAGGGCAACAAAAATGGTCACGGGTTTGTGAAGGAACTGAACTGAAAGATGATTAAAGACAGAAGTAAAATATCCTTAGAAAGTCTATTAACAAAGTTTCAAGAACCTGCTTTAAATGATGACTCTAGGCAATTACTACAATCGCCAATGTATCACTCACATAGCGATTGTGAGGATAAGATTAGAATAATTATTGCACGTACAGAGGTATTCAAACAATAACTCTCCCCACACTCCATAAGTGAATAGAATGGGTAGAAACCCTGACAACTGGTACAATGGTACATACCCTCTGCCAAGCACCTCAAGGTGGTTTGCAGAGTATAGATGTATACGTAGATATTTAAATTTCTTCCACCTTTCAGCTTTCCCTTCTTTGCTTACTACTGGCTTGCCATTTGAGCTCTTGATATTCACATAGCTGCTTCCATTTTCTCCAGAGGTCTCTTTAATATTCCTGTAGATGACATCTAGCTTTCCCATAGGTATACATGCTTCTATAGCCTTTCATTTATTCTCTAGCTAGTCCTGCTTAACCATTTTATACTCTCTACAAATTTAATTTTTTAGATGTCTGTATTCGCTTTTGTCTGTTCATTTGCTTCATTTTTATGTATTACACTTTCATTAATTAAATTCAATGTGTATTGTAATATCCAAGTATTTTTACTAGGTCTTGCAATTTTAATCAATTGATTCACTGTTGCCTTCACTGTTTCATCTCTCAAATCTACCTGTTCATCTTCTACCGTATTCCTTAACTCCTTTTCAATCAATTGTTGCCTATTGTTTGCTTTAAAATTCTTAACAACCTCTGGTTCTTTCAATTTGTCCACGTCAATTTCCTTAATTTTCTACCTTTTACCGTTTTTTTAGTTTTCACCTACATTATTATTATTATTTTTATTTTATTAATTATGTGATAGTTATACATCACTTTAGAAATACAACTGAAATAAGTATGTAGTTTACAAATTTACAAATTATTTACAAAATTGATCATATCTTCTGCAATGTCTGATTCACAGGATACAATTTTTGAGGCAACTCCTCAAAAATATGTCTAATGGTCTGTTTTGGAAAGCCATAGGTGCATTCTACAGTGATAATGTTTCCCCATCTGCATAACAGGTCACATCATCTCCTGTGGTTATTCATGTCTTACAGGGCAGATAAAGTTCCCATGGTTTATTATTGACTTAGAGAAAGCCATGGAGCTCTGGCAGAGCGTTATTACACCAAAGCTTCATGGAGAATGAAGTTATGGTTCACCAGGTTGCTAGCTGTTCTGAGTGAGGGGTGCTGGAGCAGAGCCTGATGATTTGGATAGCAGTTACATCCTCATGAATTGGCAGCTGCTGGTTGTTGCAGATTTTCCTGTATTCCCTCAGACCGATATAATTTATATTGTGCAAAATGGTTCAGGGCAGGTAACAATAATACTGGGTGGATCCAAATTGTTTGATTTCACTGCACTTCTACAGCTTTGTGTGGCTACTGTTTATGAGACAGGGCTAGAATATTCTGCCGTTGAGTAGACAAGGTCAAGGGCAGACGATCGTTATGTTGAAGCTACAGTACCCCATGTTGTACCTTATAATTTTACCTGATGCATGACTTTTCCTACGGCTTCTAATCGGTCCTATTTCAGACTCTTTATCACATTAATGACACTACTCCAATGGTTAAGTTATCCTGGGCAAACTTTGTGGGTCTTCCTTGTAGTTACTCACAGTCTGATGTCAGATATGATTAGAGTGGGTCCAAAATAAAACTACGATACTGCAGTATTATGTAACGAAAACTTGCTACTCACCATACAGTGGAGATGCTGAGTCGCAGATCATATAAAACTTTTGGCCATTAAGACATTCGTCAACAATAGACAACACACACACACACACACACACACACACACACTCACGCAAACGCAACTCACACATACGACTGCAGTCATACGACTGCAGTCCCAGGCAACTGAACCCACACTCAGTTGTCTGAGACTGCAGTCGTGCGTGTGTGTGTGTGTGTGTGTGTGTGTGTGTGTGTGTGTGTGTGTGTGTGTGTGTGTGTGTGGTCTATTGGTGACAAAGGCCTTAATGGCCGAAAGCCATATTTGTGGCAGTCTTTTTGTTGTGCCTATCTGTGACTCAGTATCTCCACTATATGGTGAGTAGCAACTTTCCTTTACATAATATCGTTACATTCCATCCTGGTTTTTCCATTGTTTGAATACTGCAGTATTACTGTTTTAATCTGCCAAGAGGTGGCATTCAATCTCTTCCTTTGTTTTCATTTCACAGCCCTCTAAAACACACATTACTTCCAAGAGGACCTTATTTGCCTTGAAATCGAAATTACGTAAATCCCAATGCAGTTTACTATCATAAGTCACACTGGGTACTTAAAATCAGTTCTCTCTGCAAGCAGTTGTCCTTCTAGATTGAGATCATATGTTGCTATGAACCTTCTGGTGCAGGAGCTGATGAAACAGCTCCTTTTAACACTGATTATTGTCCCATTATTATTAGTCCACTTGTCTATTCTATCAAAGCCCTCTGCAGAGTTTTGAAATCACATAATTGTCTTATTTTCCAATAAATTATAACATATTATGCAAATAGTCTAATATTTGATTAGACACCAGAGCCTTTATAGCATTTAAGAGCAAGTAAGTCCATTAAATATCCAGAACTATTATTTGTCAAAAGAAAAAAAGGTGGGGTGGCAGAGAGAGATTTATGTGATGCCACTCTTGTGTCCATTGTCATCAATGGGTGCACCACTGTTGGCAGACTTCTCTCTGCTACCACAGCAAGGGAAACTGCTACTACAGCTTTCAAGCTGACAGACAGTGGAACTACAAACATTTCAGTAGTGTCTTTGTGTACACTTCTCTTGTAACAAACAACCACATGTCCTGATTCAAGGTATGTGTCATGGCTGTAGGATCCTGCATGAGCAAGTGAACAACATATCTGTCTTCTTGGGTGCTGGTCATATGTGGCTACAGGGAATCTGCATGTTGTTAGGTATGGCCACATGAACGTATCAATTCCATATGCAAATTACAGTCATGGTATCATGAGCAGCAATATCACTGTATGATGAAAGCAGTCTCAAAAGAGCACAATCCTGCCATTGTCAAATTCTGACATGCTTTTACACAAGGCATAACGCAATCTACTCACAAACAAATGACACTAAAATCTGAGTTCTGAATGAGAGACCTGGTGTGTAATCTTCCCTCACATACAGAATGTTTATGGTGTTACTCCTACTTACTTTATACAATTGTGCTGAAATGTTTATCATCTGTATATTCAAGCATGTAGCCACTTTACAGAAATTTGATGTTTGCTGCATGCTACCTTTGTGGAGTGGCAATTTTAAAGGCCAGCAGTGTATATAACAAATAATAGTGGTCCAAGAATGCTACCCTGTGCCACCCTTTAAACTACACCACTTTCTCTGATAGCTCTTTCTCCACTTGCAAATGTAACTGCTTCATTTAGGAATCAGTATAGAATATGATACCAGGTCTAAATTTCACAATACCTATTTGTTTTGAAACCTATACTATTACTTTCTTGCGAGAATGGTGTTTCAGCATGCTGACTGGTGGATGTTAATGTAGTTTAATGTACACAATAGGTTTCTTACTTATTTTGAAATTCATGCGCATAAATATGTGAATTATAGTTGACTATAATATTCAGGTACTATACATCTAACTGTTTTAAGCAAATGAAACCTCATTTTCATATAAAAATAATGTTATAGAGAAAAAACTAAACTGTGCATGATTTTGTTACAGCAAACAATTAGTGAATATATGAGGGTATTTGTCAAAGGCCAGGAAATTTCATAAAATAAATGTAAGGTGTAACTGAAAAAAAAGAAACACACATAATTTTAACACAAAATATATCAAATTTAAGACCAACTGCAATATTATTAGTCATAGAAAGAAATATGAGAAAATGTAGTATGTTTTATGCTTTGTGAAACTTTTATAAAATGATTAATTATTCTGAGATAATAGTTTAATAAATACTGCTGCATGGTGTGCATCTATGTCTTTTTGTCTTTGTCTGTGGGATTTTTGTTCACTTATGGCTATCCTATATGTGAAATAAATTTTGATATATTGAAAAAGTGTCTCAATTTACAAATTACCAACCCATGATCAATTAAAATATTTATTCAGATAAGTATTTTTTTAAATGTTTTGTTAGACTGAATGTAATGTAGTCTCAGAAAGGGATGCTGTGCTAGTTTCACTTTGCAGTATCAGCAAAAAAGCATGTGCCTTGTGATTTTGCTTCATTTGGATATTTTGTATATTTAAACAGTTCATATTCATTAATGGTTAGTACCTCATAACCCCTACTCTCTGTTTCTGGTTTTTAGAAATACCTTCACCCATATCAGGAGCCCATGATGAGCCCTGCAAAAAGCTTGCTGACTACAGATGTTAAACTGGCTGACTTTCAGTTCTCTCAATCATGTGGATTAAGCTACTCATAAGTAGGAATCACAATGACTGCCTGAAAATTTCTAAATGTTCAGGAAGAGAAAGAAACACATCAATATAACTCACTTAGGAATGCAGGGTGCAGGGAATCTAAAGCAAAATCAAAAAGCAAATGGTCACTGGAAGGATAGATTCATCATACAGAAAAGAAAAAAAATAGCTTCAGGCAAAATTAATCCTGTTATGCAGTTGTCTGATGCAGTGGAGAGCTCTTAATGTCACATCTTTGGCATTTTTAACTAGTCCTGAGGCTGCAAATATATCCATTCCATGCCAGTGGATACTCCCCACTGGTGCTGTGCCTTGCAGCCTCATGCCTGATTAAAAATGCCAAAGGAATGACATTAACAGCTGTGCACTGCAGTAGACAACCGCACCACAGGATTAAAAACAAATGTATCAACATTAAGAGTGCAAAAGGAATTCCACTGTGAAATCCAGAGAACAGAGCAAATAGAAGGAGAAAGTACATTGAGGCTCTACAATGGGGAAGAAATGTCAGGTGACATGATAGAAAAGGAAGTGTACTGATATGGAAGACATAATTACAGCACAGTATAGAACAGTATTAGAACAGAGTTTGACTGGTCCAAAGATTTGTGATTAAACAAGGCAGAAAGGATAGAGAACATTCTTTTTGAATTTATAAATTCATTGGAGAAGGTTGCAAACAAACAATTATTTAAACAAGTATGTAGAATTTAAGAGACTGGAGATATATCAGTCACCTTTTGGAAGAACATCACCCACACAATGCTGAAGATAGCAAAAGCAGATAAATATGAGATCTATCACAAAACCAACTTTATACTTGATGCACCTACATTGCTGTTAAGGAAAATACACAGAAGAACAGAAAAAGAAAACTGAAGATATGTTAGATGACAATTACTTTGGCTTTTGGGAAGATAAAAGTGGCTGAGAGGTAGATTTGACATTGTGATTGATGACCGAGGGATGAATTAAGAAAAATTTAGACATTTTCATATAGATGTAAAAAAGGCATTTGACAACATAAAGTGGTGTAAGATGTTTCAGATTCTCAGAAAAATAGATATAATCTACAGTGGAAAAAAATAATATACCGTATGTATAAGCAACAGGAAGGAACAATGAGAATGGAAGACCAAGAAGGAATAAGGTAGAGATGCAATCTTCCAGCCCTACTGTCCAAACTGTACTGCAAAGAAGGAACAAGAGAAACAAATTAAAGGGTTAGCAGTTGGATTAAAATTCAGGATGGAATGACATCGACAACTGCCATCCTTAAAATCAGAGAGAATTACAGGATCTGTTGACCGAATAGAACAGTATAACAAACACCTATTATGGACTGACTGTAATCCACAGAAAGACCAAAATATCAAGGGATAGCAGAAATGTGATGAGCAATGGTGACATGATAGAAAAGGATGTGTACTGATAAGGAAGACATAATTACAACACAGTATGGAACAGTATTAGAATCAGAGTTTGACTGGTCCAAAGATTTGTGATTAAACAAGGCAGGAAGGATAGATAACATTCTTTTTGAATTTATAAATTCATTAGAGAAACACCAAAATTAGGGACCACACGAAAGACAAAATTAAGGAATTTTGCTACTTTGAAATCAAAATAACACCTGGTGGATGAAGCAAATAGATATAAGAAGCATATTAGCACATGTACAGAGGCATACATCACTAGAAGAAGTATACTATCATGAAATGTAGGCCTAAATTTGATGAAGAAATTTCTGAGAATGTGCATCTGAGGCAAATCATTGCATGGGAATGAATCATGGACCATGGGAAAACAGGAAAAGAAGAGAAGTGCCTGAGATTTGGTGCTACAGAAGGGTACTAAAAATTGAGTGAACTAGTAAGACAAAAAATGAGGAGGTTCTCTACAGAATCAGTGAGGGAAGAAATCTGTGGAAAACACTGACTAGAATAAGAGACATCATGATAGGAGTGAGTTAAAGCATCAGCAAATACCTTTCATGATAGTAGAAGGGGCTGTAGAGAGCACTAGCTGTAGGGGAAAAGAGACTGCAATATATCCAATAAACAATTGAAAACAATGGGTGTAAGTCCTACTCTGAGATGAAAAGGTTGGTTATGAGTATACTGACTGCACACCGCTCATACTTTTCTATTTTGATACCCATTGTTTTTGCCTCATATTGATCAGTTGCCTAAAATTTCTCCACTTACATGGGTCACGTTATAAGTTTTTATGAATAACCACTACATAGGATATTATTATGTTTTAAAATGTGTCATTTGTTACTAATAAAATAATGGCAGAAACTGCCCAAGTAGTTCATTTACAGGGAATGTTTATAGGAACAGAGTCAAGAAAAAATTTAAATTTTATATTAAACTTTTGTTGGATGATTTTTTAGGGTTTTCATAATGGACTAACTCAACAACAATGTTTCAAATAACTTTTTTCAAATTTGATAATCAATCACCTTAAGAAAAGAGTGTTTCATGGGTTTTTAGAATTTGATCATGGTTATTGTTGTTCCAAAAAACACTGATGCTGTGTACAATATGATTGAAGAGGATCAGCATTTTGCTTATGTTATATAGAGGCATCCTTATGAGTGCCAAAGACTGCAGTACATTACTGGTGAAAAAGACGTGTTCCCAATGACTTCCACACAATTTGATGAAAACCCAAACATGGGTTAACATCAGATGGAGTAAGCAAAGGAGCTGAAACAGTTTGTCGAAGGAAATGAAAACTCCATATACAGTATCATAAGAGGAAACAAAAAAGTGATGCACCCAGGAGACACAACCAGATGTCGATGTAACTTCATACATGCACACCATAGGAAGATGGCCACCAGAGTGCAGTAGTGTTGTTCATGTGTAGTGTTTTTACCAGGACTGGCAGGTATACAAGCTGTGTGAACAGTGTCAAATGTTGATTTAGTGCTGTGCAGGACACTGAGATGCCACATACTTGTGTGAGACAGAATTATCATCACCTGACAGAGTTAGTAAGAAATCTCATTGTGAGTCCTCATTTGGCAAGCTGGCAGAATCATGCAATATCTAGATTTGTGGGGAAATTGGATGTGAGAGCAGCTCTACATCGGGGATGTTTGTGAATGTGAGGGCAAGCATACTCATTGTTAAGGTTTCTATCAACCACAATGGTTGTATTATGCACCAAGCACTGCTGTTAACTCTTTCACATTCTATGCCTGCCATACAAGAAAAAGTAATGGACTTCTTGCAACATTCTGTGTCACCTTGCACCACAAGAAATTGCCAGACTAGTGAATTACTGTTACAAGCATGAGCTGCTGTTAACACTGCAGGCACAGAGTCACAGAAGTGTAGCTCCTGATGTCATCATGTGGGAAGCCATTGGGTATGACTTCAAGCCATAGCTGGTAGTGACTGAGGGAACTCTGATGGCACAACTGTATGTCATGGATATCCTATGTCCTCATGTGTTACCTATAATGTGATGGGATCATGGCGCATTTGCAAGAGGGCAACTGTTGACTGTATATGGCACATGTTTGTATGAATGGTCTACATGATTTTGAGGCTCTCCCATGGCCAGCGAGAACCCCAGATGTGTCGCCAACTGTACATGTACAGGATCAGCTCCAACATCAAGTCTGTCCCAGTGCATCATTCAGGATACCAGTAACACGTTACAAAAGTTGTAGTCAACTTGTCTCAAGGGAGGATATAGCAGCTTTATGACACACTTCCTCCTTAAATGAGTGCACACAACCACACCACAGGACCTTCAACCTCACACTGAAGAGCAGACACATGCTACTAAGTTCTTCATAAATTTCACTCGATATTCTAACCACTCAAATAACATCTTATGTCCCGTCAACTCATGATGTTTTATTTTGTTTTTAATTTCCCCCTCCTAGTTAATCCACATGGTTTAGGGAATTATAAATCAGTCAGTTTAACATCTGTGGTCAGCAACCTTTTTACAGAACATATATTGTTTCTCAGTTTTTCTGCTTATTTCAGCCAGTCATGCTAATACTTAATTTGGATTGATTGTTGCAACATTTCACACCTAAATTATTCATGTGAGTTTTTATAGCAGCAGTTTCTTTCTTTTCAATCTTTATTATTGTATACTTTGTATAAACAATGACAAGAATTTTAAGATAAGAGATAATACCAAGATGTATGCCTTCAATAGTTTATTATTTGTTGTGTGAACCAATCAACTCATGATATAGTAAGCTCTTTAATACGTTTACCTATGTAATAAAGACATGTCATAAGTTTATCAATGTAATATAAACTGTTTACATAGATTATGATCATAAACTTCACTCAGTGTTTAATATTTCATTGAGTATTGTATTTATGTTTCCTGTTATTTTGTGCACTGTATTACATATTTATGGTTATGTTTCATATGTTTGTGCCTACAGTCTCATGCATAAATGAATAAAATGAGTACCACTACAAAACAAAAAATTTTTAAGAAAGCAATAACAAATTAAACAAATTTTTAAAAATGTAAAACAAAATAATAAAACTAATAAAAATAAAGATAAGAAAAAATAAAACAAAAAACCTCCCATTGACATGTGACCTTGACGTGGTGGTAAGGCTTGTGTGCTCTGAGGACATAGCAGGCTGTACCGGACAGGTTCAACCAAATTATGCAGGTAATTGTAGAGGAGCCAGACTAACAATGCCCCACTACAGCAACATGGTTCTGGATCAGTTGTTGCCTGGATCAACAAAAATCTACATTTGATGCCAAGCTGTGGTGGTCTAATGTGGAAATTATGGTAGAGTAAAAGTTGGCAACCAGAATCAAAAATGCTCCTATCATACCACAAACAAGGTTGAATGTGTCTTGGGCAATATTAGGGATGTAAAAGAAGGGAACTAGCTTTACAACTTATCTGGCAGCTTGAAAGACATTTAAGTCAAAACATCTTGGCATATTTGCACTTTTTTTATAAGTTACTCATACTTCCCCTGCCTCTCTTCATTGCAAGGTGATGGCACACTTGCATCTTGTAATTTCTAGGCTATAGTCCTCACACCTGTGCTCAAAATACAGAAGATTCATCATCCATAGTAAACAATATATAATATCATAAGGCTGAAGAGCATTTATGAAATAACTAAATAAATTTTTCTGGAGGGATAAATTTTGTGGGGGTGGATTTGTTCCTGGTGCGACACTAAAAGAATTTTTTGATTTCTGGTTGGAGGGGAGTTAATTTTTCCCAAGAGGACCATCTCTCCCCCAAACCCACCCCCTGTTACATGTATGGGATGTAAGAACAAATAGACACAAATTTATACGCATATATAGAGTGGGATGCATTGGCAACAGGAAGTCTCTAAGAGTGGGGGTGCACCTATAATAGAAAATGTCCAAGAGTGGGGATGCAGGCATCCTAAACTTTAATGACACACTGAGTCACATTGCATGACACGATGAATGCCATGTTATATGCCACAATGGCATGTCTCAAGTTATAAGACATGACATCGCGTATCATGTTACTTTACCTACACATTGCATCATATTACTTATCATAGGTACTAATACAAAGAAGTAAAAAAGAATGAATATGTTGAGAGTTTTGATTTAAATGTCTTTGAAGCTTCCAGCTAAGTCGAAACGCTAGTTTGTGCAGTACATCATTGTTTCTTTTGAACTGCAGCAGATCATTTACAATAAACTTCAGGGAGGAATAAATCTACTGTGAGCAGTAGTCAGATTACCCAACTCCTTAAATACACGTCTACAAAATGATTGTGTATGAGAACCACATATTATTCTTACAGCATATGTTTGAGCAATGAAGACATTCTTTCTTAAAGATGAGGTGCCTCACTTATCATTGGTGTAGCACCCCTAGATGTGCAGAACTGAATATGTCATGTATTTCTGAAATTGAGGGTGAGACCATTTGCAGAAAACCAGTCAATGACACTTTTCAGAACATTGTTTACCATATTGTTGCTGTGTGTATGCTTGGATTGCTTAAAATACAAGTGACATCTGGGGAAAGAACTAATTCTGCTTGTTGTAGATGGAAGATCATTTACACATATGAGGAACAATAATGAACATAAGATTGAGCCTTGTGGAACCCCACAGATGATTTCTCCCCATTCAGAATTAAGTCGCCAGACTACATTGGTTGGATTACTAAGTACAACTTTCTGCATTCTTTTGGTTACATTATCCATAATTAGATTATGACATTATCCATTGGTTGACTATACCATCAATTCTATAAAACTTTGATTTATCTAGGAGAATATTGAGATTCACATGGTCAAATGCCTTAGATAGGTTGCAGAAAATACCAACCAGGGCTATTTTTGTTATGTAACGCTTCTAAAATTTGGTGGTTGAAAATGTAAATAGCATTCTCAGCAGAGCAGCTGTACTGAAATGCAAGCTGCGATTTGCTGAGGATATTATTGTTGCTTGGGTGAAATACTATTCTAGAATTCATCACCTTCTCAAAAATTTAGGAAAATGATATCAGCAGTGAAACAAGTTGGTAGGTACTGACATATCTCCTATCACGTTTCTTAAAGAGAGGTTTGATAATGACATATTTCAATTTCTCTGGAAAAATGCCTAGAGCTGGTGATGCATTACATATTTCAGATAAGGTGTGGTTTATTATATGGGAACAAGTCTTCAGTACTCTATTGGAAACACCATCAAAATCAGATGAGCTTTTATTTTTGAGAGAATATATAATTTCTTAATTGCAGAAGTAGAAGTTGATGATATATTTGTTCAACTGAATTTTATGAGAATTGCTTTTACAACAGCCTGATCTGACTTTTCTCTTGAACTCTTTGTTTTTATGCTTTCTAGTATGTTTAAGAAATGATTATTAAATAGATTTGCTATGTGTGATTTGCTGGTTGTCCTGTATCTCATTTCACTACATTCCATACAGCCTTAAGCCTTAAAGATTCCTGACATTATGTGCACATTCCTTGAATTTTTAATAGTTTTTCTTAGTAATTTTGAGTAGTTTTTGTAGTGTTCAACAACTGCAGGATTTCTGCCTTTTCTTGCGAACAGATATAATCCCCTTTTCCTTTCACATGATGCTTTAGGCCCTCTAATGGTCCATGGTTTTTACATGTCTTCTCCATATAGCTTAGGCAAGAAGCTATTGTCAAATAATTATACAAATTTATCATGAAATAAATTAAATTTTATGCTAACATTTGGTTCATTACAAATTTCATCCCAGGTCATCTATTCTTAGGAACATTTGTCCCTGGAGTCATAAATTATTCTGACTAACTTCCACTGAGAAAGAGTCATACTGTAAGGTGCTATCTTGTTTATCCTAACTGTGCAGCATGATCAGAGAGAACATTTGTCACTACATACACAGTTATTTTCTTGCTTTGAGGTTCATGAAAGAAAACGTTATCAGTTAGGTTACCACTGTCTTTATCTGTCTGTGTTGGGACATTAACTACCAAGATCAAATTGTGGGATTCAAATAAGGTTTCTAGATCTTTTGCTATCAGATCCTTTAGAAAACCTATGCTGAAGTCACCACAAACTATTAACTGCTTCCTAATGTCTGATAGATAGCACAGTAAGGAACCCAGATTACTTATGAATAATTCAAAATTTCCCTGTGGGGACCTATATACAAATGCTATTAAAATAGTAATGTTTTTCAGTATTAATTCAAAATCACACACTTCTATGTGTTGATCACTACAAAACCTACTTGTCTCAATGTTTCTGAATTTGTGTTTAGTCTTAGTATACATAACACCACCTCCTTTTCTCATATTAGTTCTGCATGAGTAGGCTGCTAAAGTATAATCGTTTGTATGTAACTTAGCTAACCCTGTGGTTTTGAGGTGCTCACATATCACAAGATGTCTATCTTTTCGGAGCTCTCTAAATTTTCCAAACAAATAAGAAGCTCTTTTACCTCATTACTCAGTCCACTTAACATCTTGATGAAATAAGCTAAACTTACTTTCCTGTGTGTTCCTAAGCATTTTGTGGGGCTCTTCAATTATTATACGACTCACAGCAATGTTAACTTGGGGCTGGTCATGGTGCTGTAGGGCTTCCACAAATCTCACATTTGTGTGTGCAGCTGCTAATCTTATTTCATCCACATATAGTGTAACATGGGGTTCTAAGTGATAACATGTTGCTCTTTCATCCTCCTAGGCCAACAAAGGATATTTGTGCAGGTTGAAAAATATAGTCTTAGGTAATTGTTAAATGTGGGACATCCCACTGTGCAACTCTTCTTTTATGAATGTGCAGGTGAAGTGTAAGTCACATCAGCTCTGGACATCACCAAGGTGCAATGGTGAGTAAACACCTCCACTTGCCGTGACAGAGTGCTTGTTCTTTGGGTGTCACTGCTTGACAGTGCCTTGGAGGCCAAGGAGCAAAGCAGCACATGCAAGAATGTAAATGATTAAAAAACAACTGAAGTTTGGTTGCATAAAAATGTTATTCCCTGATCAGCAATATTAGGAAAAGGATAGATTGCTATTTACCACAAAAATAGCCTGTTGGGTTGCACACAGGCACTACAAAAATACTGTTACACATTACTGCCTTCGGTCAATGCCTTCTACCACAACACACATACATGAAGGAGGCTTTGGCCAAAAGCTATAATGTATAACAGTCTTCTTGTTGTACATGTCAGCAACTCAAAGGGTCATCTTTATGGTGAGTAGCTAAATATCCTTTTCCTAAAACTGCTGATGAAATTTCCACTGCTTCATTCATTGCCTGAATGGAAATGCTGGAATAGAGCTTTAATCTGTTCAGACAGATAATGTAAACAATTTGGCATCAACTCTTCTGTATTTTATGTGAAATATTACCCTTGTACAGCTATCAAAGCTGATGTCAAAGCCACATATACACTCCTGGAAATTGAAATAAGAACACCGTGAATTCATTGTCCCAGGAAGGGGAAACTTTATTGACACATTCCTGGGGTCAGATACATCACATGATCACACTGACAGAACCACAGGCACATAGACACAGGCAACAGAGCATGCACAATGTCAGCACTAGTACAGTGTATATCCACCTTTCGCAGCAATGCAGGCTGCTATTCTCCCATGGAGGCGATCGTAGAGATGCTGGATGTAGTCCTGTGGAACGGCTTGCCATGCCATTTCCACCTGGCGCCTCAGTTGGACCAGCGTTCGTGCTGGACGTGCAGACCGCATGAGACGACGCTTCATCCAGTCCCAAACATGCTCAATGGGGGACAGATCCAGAGATCTTGCTGGCCAGGGTAGTTGACTTACACCTTCTAGAGCACGTTGGGTGGCACGGGATACATGCGGACGTGCATTGTCCTGTTGGAACAGCAAGTTCCCTTGCCGGTCTAGGAATGGTAGAACGATGGGTTTGATGACGGTTTGGATGTACCGTGCACTATTCAGTGTCCCCTCGACGATCACCAGTGGTGTACGGCCAGTGTAGGAGATCGCTCCCCACACCATGATGCCGGGTGTTGGCCCTGTGTGCCTCGGTCATATGCAGTCCTGATTGTGGCGCTCACCTGCACGGCGCCAAACACGCATACGACCATCATTGGCACCAAGGCAGAAGCGACTCTCATCGCTGAAGACGACACGTCTCCATTCGTCCCTCCATTCACGCCTGTCGCGACACCACTGGAGGCGGGCTGCACGATGTTGGGGCGTGAGCAGACGACGGCCTAACGGTGTGTGGGACCGTAGCCCAGCTTCATGGAGACGGTTGCGAATGGTCCTCGCCGATACCCCAGGAGCAACAGTGTCCCTAATTTGCTGGGAAGTGGCGGTGCGGTCCCCTACGGTACTGCGTAGGATCCTACGGTCTTGGCGTGCATCCGTGCGTTGCTGCGGTCCGGTCCCAGGTCGACGGGCACGTGCACCTTCCGCCGACCACTGGCGACAACATCGATGTACTGTGGAGACCTCACGCCCCACGTGTTGAGCAATTCGGCGGTACGTCCACCCGGCCTCCCGCATGCCCACTATACGCCCTCGCTCAAAGTCCGTCAACTGCACATACGGTTCACGTCCACACTGTCGCGGCATGCTACCAGTGTTAAAGACTGTGATGGAGCTCCGTATGCCACGGCAAACTGGCTGACACTGACGGCGGCGGTGCACAAATGCTGCGCAGCTAGCGCCATTCGACGGCCAACACCGCGGTTCCTGGTGTGTCCACTGTGCCGTGCGTGTGATCATTGCTTGTACAGCCCTCTCGCAGTGTCCGGAGCAAGTATGGTGGGTCTGACACACCGGTGTCAATGTGTTCTTTTTTCCATTTCCAGGAGTGTATGTTGTAATCTGTCATTGGGTTACGAAGTTAGATACAACTGTTCGCTCACTACTGTAACTGAATCTGTACAAGGATAGTATTGTGCAAAAAATACAGAAGAGTTGGTGCTAAATTGTTTACATCATTGATTTCAACAGATTAATGCTCTATTCCAGCACCTACGCAATGCAACAAGTTGAAGAGGTAAAGTGAAGATACATGTTACTGGGTGATGTACTGTTCACCAGGTGTAACATTTCATTAACCCAACACTCCAAAACATCTAATGTTGCTCCTTGGATTTGTCCATGAGTCAAGCATTGGCAGAGACGGGCAGCTTGCTGTGCAACTAATTAGGTGAGATGCAAACAGCACAGATTTGAGAATTTTTTAATCTGTTCTGTGAAGAACTGTAGTGACCCATTTCACTGTGTCTGTGCAGTGGTGTTTTAACTAAGTCAATACAGTTAGGAGATATTAAGTGTATATAGTGTCAGACACACTGTATGCCAGTCAGTACACACAAATTGAAGGTGTGGAAAGGAGAGACCATTTGTAATTTTTCAAGAAATTTGGATGAAAGTAAGACAAGAAGTTACAATGTTGCTCTGAGCAACAAAAGTCACCAACTATGAAGATAATGATGGACTCATGCATTGCTGTTGCCTGAAGAGATTTGATTAGCTAACGAGAAATAAGTTACTTTGTGCTCAAACTGAAGAAGCACTATTACAAGTTGTGAAAAGAATACCTGCTGAACAAAGCAACAAGATCAAAAGTAATACATAGTAGTCTGCTTAAGCAATCTCAGGCATGGGCATAAAGAAGAAATTTGTCAATCACACAGAAGAATTCTGAGTGGAGACTGTGAGTTTACAGTCACAGAAGCAATCTCTGGCAGCATCCCTGAGACAGCTGACCACCATGACTACAGTGCAGCGTTGCTTCACAGAGAAGTGGCCAATTACGTGATGAGTACACAGCAACTAATCGCTTTGCCCATGAGTCATGCATTGGCAGAGAAGGGCATCTTGCTGTGCAACTAATTAGATGAGATGTAGACAGCACAGACTTTAGAATATTTTAAATCTGTTCTGTGAAGAACTGTAGTGACCCATTTCACTGTGTTTGTGCAGTGGTGTTTTAACTAACAAGGGGACCAGCAGAAGTGTAAACAATGGATTTTTATGGGTCTCAAATATGTTGTAGTAGGACATGCCCTGAGTATTAGGTTATCCACTTCTTTAGCAACGAGCCTTGATTTTCGAGAAAATTGATTTTGAAGTTCACTGTGTGCTGTAATACACATAATGTTAGCCACATTCTAACCAAGTGAGCATGGTGCACTGGTTAAGGTCTGCAGCTACCACACTGGAGGTACCATGTTTGGGTCCCTTCCATGTTTTTGCTTTTTTTAAAAAGCAGAATAGTCCAACATTTTTCCATTTTATTTTACAGAATATCAACAAACAGTGTACATTGTATGAAATTATTAAGAAATATTCAATTTTGCAGTAGTAATTTAATTTTCACGTCATTATTAGAAAATCTTACTCATTATCACTTGCACCACTTGCTATGCACAACAGAAATCTGGATGATATTTGTCGCAAAAGCAACCAGAACACAATGTTTTACAACACCAAGCACATTTCATAAAATGTACTGTCTTTCAGGTGCATGGAGATTTAAGAGCGATACCAGAAAACATTGTTCATTTACATTCAAAAAGGTTTCTCTTTCATCCATTAACTTTGATGCATACCACGCGTATTTGATCATATTCAAAAAAGCAGTTGCCCTGAATTGATGCAGAATTAATGAGTGTAGTTTTATGGAATCATCCCTGGACATGACTGCTCTGCTGGTCTTCAACAAATTGGGAGAGTTCTGAATTTTCTTCATGAAAATTTTAAACTGTCGGTAAAAATATATGTCACATGGCTGGCAAAGCTGGCAAAGTGGAGTATACTTTGATGAGATAACTTTTACGGTGCAGGACCACACTTTCCTTTCATCCACGAAGATGTGATAAAATATGGACAGATCAGTCTGCCCTCCCCACATATCGATGATATGTAGAAATTTTTCCTATCCCACATATGGAAGAACCACAGATTTTAAAAAGTCTTCATACACCAGTTGTGTGATCTTCCCTGATTTTGTGCAGGACACAATTAAGTTTTTACATTTGAAGGTAAATTCATCCACTCTTTCCTGAACATTAGGGCCAAATTTTCGCAACGGTTCCTGAATACATAAAAAAAGTAAGGGATCATCTTTCCTGACACAGTGTATTGCGCTGTGTACACTCTTACCTTGTTTAAATCTTTTCTCTGCATGAGAACAGTTCTTGTCCCTTTCTCCAAGAGGGATCTATTGTACATCAATTGATATTGACAGTCTGTTTGATCGGTGTTAAAATTACCAATAAGGATTTTCGTTTGTGTACAAAATTCTTCCGCAGCTACTAATGCTTCTCCTATCGTTGTACATTCTTTGGAACTAATGACTTTGTATCTTCCTTTGCCTGATTTTATGCTTCTGTTTAAATCATTCAACTCAAACCGAGCTGCCCACGAAATTAAAACTATCTGATAAAAGTGGAATGGCAACGTTCACTACCCTTTGTTGTTAAGTTCTGGTTGTCACCTGCTCATGGAAAAAATTATATTATTATCACAAGCCATTCTCTTTCTTACAATGTATTTGACATATATTTTGCTTTGATTTACTAGTTTCCAATTCTGTATTGCTTTGACAGACCATTCATATATCTCACGATTGATAGTGTCCCATTTATCACGTTGAGTTCCACCCCATTTCACATCCTCTTTCCATTGATATAGCATTGATTTATGTTTTAATCAAGAGATGCCATGGGACTGCAAACTCTTGAGGCTCCATTACAGATGAGCTACTGCAATAGTGACTGCTCGTTCTTTGTAGGATAGAGGCACATAATCTGCTGGTTCATGTGCAAATTCTTTGATGATGAAATTGGCATCTCCCTCTACTCCCGTATACTGCTTTATATTATATCAATTCATCCACAAAAAAGAGAACATCCACATGAAGGTGAAACTTACTGCTTCATATTCATGCACCTTGTCTGTTTCGTTCATGTTTATTAACTCATCACCATCAATGATCTGTCTCTTGGCCAACAGATCTTGTATTGTGATACATATCTCATTGCCAATTGCAAATGAATTAGCAGAGATCGTGCTGGGTGGTGTGTTTGTTAGAAGATTTAAATAACAAAGCAACTTTTCGGCATATTTGATGCTGTTCAGTGATTTCGTCTCTTGACTGTTCATTCAACTCCTCTACCTCTGATGTAGACTATGTGTATGTGGACACCTGGCTGAAAATGGCTTACAAGTTCGTGGCACCCTCCATTGGTAATGCTAGAATTCAGTATAGTGTTGGCCCACCCTTTGCCTTGGTGACAGCTTCCACTCTCACAGGCATCCCTTCAGTCAGGCGCTGAAAGGTTTTTTGGGGAATGGCAGGCCATTCCTGACAAAGTGCTGCACTGAGGAGAGGTATCAATGTCGGTCAGTGAGGCCTGGCACGAAGCCAGCACTCCAAAACATCCCAAAGGTGTTCTATAGGATTCAGGTCAGGACTATGTGCAGACCAGTCCATTACAGGGATGTTATTATCATGTAACCACTCTGCCATAGGCCATGCATTATGAACAGGTCCTCGATCGCATTGAAAGATGCAATAGCCATCCCCGAATTGCTCTTCAACAATGGGAAGCAAGAAGGTGCTTAAATCATCAAGTAGGCCTCTGCTGTGATAGTGTCACACAAAAAAACAAGGGGTGCAAGCCCCCTCCATGAAAAACTAGACCACAACATAACACCATCGCCTCCAAATTTTACTGTTGGCACTACCCAGGCTGGCAGATGGCGTTCACTGGGCATTCACCACACCAACACCCTGCCATCGGATCGCCACATTGTGTACCGTGATTCATCACTCCACACAACGTTTTTCCACTGTTCAATCATCCAATGTTTATGCTCCTTACAGCAAGCGAGGCATTGTTTGGCATTTACCGGCATTATGTGTGGCTTATGAGCAGCCACTCGACCATGAAATCCAACCTTTCTCACCTCCCGCCTAACTGTCATAGTACTTGCAGTGGATCCTGACGCAGTTTGGAATTCCTGTGTGATGGTCTGAACAGATGTCTGCCTATTACTCATTATGACCCTCTTCAACTGTCAGCGGTCTCTGTCAATCAACAGACGAGGTTGGCCTGTACGCTTTTGTGCTGTACGTGTCCCATCATGTTTCCACTTCACTATCACTTTGGAAACAGATGTTTAGGAGTGTGTAAATCTTGCATACAGATGTATGACAAAAGTGACACCCAGTCACCTTACCACATTCGAAGTCTGCGAGTTTTATGGAGCACCCCATTCTGCTCTCTCACAATGTCTAATGACTACTGAGGTCATTGATATGGAGTACCTGGCAGTAAGTGTCAGCATAATGTACCTAATATGAAAAACGTATGTTTTTGGGGCTGTCTGGATACTTCTGATCACATAGTGTATCTTCTTTTGGCTGCACTTCTGTAGACACACTTGGGTCATCCATTTCACTATATTCTGTGAACATGCATGGCACTAACGTGTTGTGAGCAACAAATGTTGAAGACAAATGCAAACTAGTGGTTTAGGAGCTAGGTCACCACTGTTTGTTTGACCATGGCAATAAATGTTCTAAATACAAAGATGACTGTCCATGCAAACTCTGTGTATTGTGAAATATAAAAAATATCACTGTAGCCAAATATATACACAGAGTTCACACGGGATGTCTGTGAGGATAATCTGCTTTCTGTTTGACCAAGCCTACACAATTTAATCTTCTTAATAATTTCACACAAAATTAATTGTTTGTTGATATTCTGTAAAATAAAATGAAAAAATGTCAGACTATTCTGATTTAAAAAAAGCAAAAACACAGAAAGGTCCCGAACACAGTACCTCCAGCATGGTAGCTGTAGACCTTAACCACTGCACCACACTCACTTGGTTGGAACATGGCTATTGTTATGCATATTACAGCATGTAGTGAACTTCAAAATCAATTGTCTCAAAAATAAAGGCCCATTGCTAAAGGAGCAGATAGCCTGATACTCAGAGCATGTCCCTCTACAACATATCCAAGACCCATCAAAATCTGTTATTTACATTTCTGATGGTCCCCTTGTCAGTCAACATAGTTAGGAGATATTAAGTGTATATACTGTCAGAGACGCTGTACACCAGTCAGTACACACAAAATGGAAGAAAATCTAGCAGTCATATTTGATAAATTAAAGGAACTGTCAAATAGTATTAAAACATGAAATGAGTAATCAAAATCCACCAAAAACGAGTTTTCCAATAATATTAAAATTCAAAGAGAAACACAAGACAAGGAGCTAAGAAACTTAAATACAAATTTTGTAAACTTAAAAACACAAAGGGAGGGAATAGGTACTAAAGTAAATAAAATCTTGGATATAGAGGAGACCTTATTAAATTTACCTAAGAAATTACAGCTTAAGATAGAGAAATAGAGCAGTTTAGTACAAAACAAAGATAATTAACAGTTTAAAGAGATAACCGTGAAAATGAAACAAATAGAAGAACCTACAATCCAGGAATTCTATGATATACATACCCAAATCTCAGAGATGTGAGATTGGATTGAGGCAGCATAACAAATTAAGAATTTAGTGAAGTACGCAGTAGCCCAAATACATAGACTAGTTTGGAGGAGAACCTACAGGGATTAGTTGAACCAGAAGTGCAAAGGAATGTTGGGTCTGCTAGTGTTATCACCAAATCTTTGGGCAATATTGTAGTACACCATAAGGAATTTTGAAAGTTTACACTAGATGGTCCTGTACAACCAGTTTTGCCTTTTCAAAACAATTGTGATGTTTTACAGAAGCTAAAAATTTAGCACAAACTTCAATGTGAGATGCATTTAATAGTTTCCAGAACAAAATTCTATCTTGAAATCACAGAAAATCCAAATCAATTCTGGTCAAACACCGACAGCAAGACACAATCAATACCTTCTCACTGCATGATAGCAATGTAATCATACCAGTGTCCGTGCCACTAAAGCACTTTAACTAAATATGGTTTCCCAAAATTTCTTCGCCAGAGAAGATGAAGTAAATATTCCTGAATTTGAATCAAGAACTGTTGCCAAGAAGAGAAATTTAGAAATTTAGAAGTACATAACCTCAGTGTAGCAACACTTACTAAATGTAAGTCCCCTAGTCCAGCACGTATACCAATTAGATTCCTTTCAGGGTATGCTGATAGAATAGCTTTGTACTTAACAATCAGATATGGCCACTTGCTTGAGGAAATATTGGTAGCTAAAGACTGGAAAATTACTTAGGTCAACCCAGTTATCAAGAAAGAAAATATGAGTATTCTGACGAATTACAGAGCCCCTATCACTGACGCCAATTTGCAGTATGATTTTGGAACATGTACTGTGTTTCAACATTGTTAATTACTTTGAAGAAAACAATCTGCAGACACAAAATCAACACAGATCCAGAAAAATATCATTCTTGTGGAACATATCTAAAACTTTATTCTCACAAAGTAATGTGTACTATCAACAGGGGCCTCAAATTGATTCCACATCTCTACATTTCCTAAAGGCTTTTGACACCATTCCCTGCAAGGTGCCTGAGACATGGCAGTGGGCTGTCATAACAATGTGCACACTCAGGCTGATAATTAAACAAATTAAACACTTAAGCATAATAATTAAGAAAAGTAATTAGCTCAAAATCTTGTTCACTTATGTGGTATTTTACTACACTAAGAATGATGAAAACACCATAGTGGTTGGAGTATATATACTGGAGATTCTTGAGTTCTAATTCAGCAACCCTATGAGAATTTACTTACATGATGGAGTGAGTCCAAGGTGACTAGGCCATGCGTTCAGGGGAAAATGCTGCTGGCAGTCCCCAATATTGCCAGTCAACATGGTGTATGAAACCAGTGGAGTCTAGAAAGGGTAGATGCAAGTGGAGTTTATGCATGGTAAACTTAAAATCATGGACAGAAAGAATCAGGAGAATGGGGTGGTGCACCATTTTAAGGAAACAGCTTGGCAGATGTTTACCAAGTGTCCCACCATCATGACTGCACACTGAGGTTTGTATTGTACACGTACTGTACTACGAACGAGGTCTGAGTAAAGTCACACAGGCCATGAACTTTATGACGATTTTTCAAGTATATTTCTGCTGGTGACAAATTGTTGAGGCTTAGTCACAAATAGTTAAAGAGCAAAGCCTTTGGTAGGTTCAATAAGTCACTCCCAATTGTGAAGGTAGATTGAGCATAGCATACTGGCAAACTGTTAACTATTCAAGTGTTGTGATTTTGCCATCGCTGATGACCATTTGCTTGCAACTCAAAATTTGTGGAATTTATTAGCTTGGAGTAAATCTTATTAACTATTTACAGCTTTCCAAACTATCCTGGTGAGGTGTGATAAGTCCTGTGCGGCAAACAGCATTAATTGCATCTCTCTAACACAGATAAGCTGTGTTGTGGCATTTAGAAAACATAAATTCTTATGTGAGTGAAGTTTCACCTTTGTATTGCTGGTATGGGGACACTTGTGTTTGAGCCAGCTCTGCAAATTCTGATACATGCCAGCTTCAATTTTGATTTGATGTAATTATGAATTTACAGCCACTTTCTGTCAAGACACTTAGCTCCACAATATAGTTCACTTCTATCTGAACTAGTTTCTCTTCATCCATAGTTAAATTCAAATTCCCCAAGTGTGGTTGTATTGAAAACTTAAGAGGGCAGAATTCACATTTTTTGAGTGCAGCATACTGATGAGCAAGTTTGTCAGGTGGAAGAAGTGCAGCTGGCCTGCTGCACTGTTATGTGTGTCAGTACTAAAATTTTGCTCTGCATCCCTGTAAACTGCCACCTACTGTAACAGAGAATAATGCACAGCAGTACATTGTCAATTAGGATTTTAAATTCTGCATCCTCTCACTGTCAGCTGATGTATTTTTGTTGTGATCAGCACCAACACAATTCTCAGATTCATAGTAAAAATTAATGTTGCCATGAGAGGACACTAGAAATGCTGCAATATGGTGCATCAACTGGGAGTAATTTAGAATAAAGCTGAATAAACAGTAAAGGACTGTCAAACAACGGAAAATCCAGGATGGAATGTAACAATATTATGAAAAGGAAAGTTGTTACTCACCATATAGCGGAGATACTGAGTTGCAGCTAGGCACAACTAAAAGCCTCTCACAATTAAAGCTTTCAGCCATTAAGGCCTTCGTCAACAATAGACAAAACACACACACTCATGCAAACACAACTCACACACACAAGACTGAAGTCTCTGGCAGCTGAAGTCACACTGTGAGCAGCAGCACCAGTGCATGATGGGAGTACGACTGGGTGGGGGTAAGGAGGAGGCTGGGGGGAGGGGGGGGGGGAAGGGTAGGTGTAGTAATATGGTGGGAGTGGTGAACAGTGAAATGCTGCAGGTTAGACGGGGCAGCAGAGGAGAGGTGGGGAGGAGGGGGACAGGAGTAGCAGTAAAGGAGAGAAATAAAAAGACTGGGTGTGATGGTAGAATAATGGCTGTGGAGTGCTGGAATGGGAACAGGGAAAGGACTGGATGGGTGAGGACAGTGACTAACGAAGGCTGAGGTCAGGAGGGTTATGGGAACATAGGATGTATTGCAGGGAAAGTTCCCACCTGTGCAATTCAGAAAAGCAGGTGTTGGTGGGAAGGATCCATATGCCACAAGCTGTGAAGCAGTCATTGAAATGAAGGATATCATGTGTGGCAGCATGTTCAGCAACAAGTTGGTCCACTTGTTTCTTGGCCACAGTTTGTTTGTGGCGATTCATGCGGACAGACAGCTTGTTGGTTGTCACACCTACACAGAATGCAGCCAATGGTTGCAGCTTAGCTTGTTGATCGCATGACTGGTTTTACAGGTATCCCTGCCTTTGATGGGATAGGTAGTGTTAGTGACTGGACTGGAGTAGGTGGTGGTGGGTGGATGTATGGGACAGGTCTTCCATCTAGGTCTGTTACAGGGGTGTGAGCCATGAAGTAAGGGATTGGGAGCAGAGGTTATGTAAGGATGGATGAGTATATTGTGTAGGTTTGGGGGATGACAGAATATCACTGTGGGAGGGGTGGGAAGGATAGTGGGCACGATGTTTCTCACTTTAGGGCATGACAAGAGATAATAAAAACCCTGGCAGAGAATGTAATTCAGTTGCTGCAGTTCTGGACCCTCCAAAATTCCCTATCACCACCATACAGAATCCAGAGCATAAACAGACCTGCAACACAGTCATGAAACTTTCCCCCAGAAGCCTTAGCCCCACAGAAATATCAGTCCTATCCAAAGGCCTCACCTTTGCCCCACTCCCACAAATCTGTGGTATGGCTATGCACCTGCATAGCACCATCCCATGCCAAACTATTCATGGGCCATCTAGAGGAATCCTTCCTAAAAACCCAGAATCCTAAACCTCTCATCTGGTTCAGATTCACTGATGACATCTTTGCTATCTGGAGCGAGGGTGAGGAAACCCTATCCACAGGGTTCAGATTCATTGATGACATCTTTGCTATCTGGATCGAGGGTGAAGAGACTCTATCCAAATTCCTCCAGAACCTCAACAACTTCTCACCCATTTCCTTCACTTGGTCCTACTCAACCCAACAAGCCACCTTCCTAGATGTTGAACTCCACCTCAAAGATGGCTACATCAGTACCTCTGTCCACATCAAACCTACCAACCACCAGCAATATCTCCATTTCGACATCTGCCGCCCATGTCGTACCAAGAAGTCCCTTCTGTAAAGCCATGCCACCTGTGGTAGTCACACCTGCAGTGACAAGCAGTCCATCTCCAAATATAATGAGAGTTTCACAGGAGTCTTCACTGACCATAATTATCCATCCAACCTTGTACAAAAACAAATCTCCCTGCCTTATCTTTCCAGTCCCCCAGCATCTCCCAAAGTCACACCATCTGGCCACAGAGGAGCAGTCCCCTCGTAACTCAGTACCATCCAGGACTGGAGCAATTGAATTACATTCCCCGCCAGGGTTTCGATTACATCTCATTGTGCTCTGAAATGAGAAATATCCTGACCACTACCTGCCCCAGCCCTCCCACATTGGTATTCCACTGTCCACTGAAACTACACAATATACTTGTCCATCCTTAGATAACACCTGCTTCCAATCCCTTACCCCATGGCTCATACCCCTGTAATAGCCCTAGATGCAAGAACTGTCCCATACATCCTCCCACCACCACCTACTCCAGTCTGGTCATTAACATCACCTATCCCATCAAAAGCAGGGATACCTGTGAAACCAGTCACATTGTCTACAAGCAAAACTGCAACCATTGTGCTGCATTCTATGTAGGCATGACAACCAACAAGCTGTCTGTCCACATGAATGGCCACCGTCAAACTGTGGCCAAGAAACAAATGGACCACCCTGTCACTGAGCTCGCTGCCAGTCATGATATCCTTCATTTCAATGACTGCTTCACAGCCTGTGCCATATAGATCCTTCCCACCAACACCAGCATTTCTAAATTGCACAGGTGGGAACTTTCCTTGCAGTACATCCTACGTGCCCATAACCCTCCCAGACTCAACCTTCATTAGTCACTGTCTTCACCCATCCAGCCCCTTCCATTCCATCATCACATCCAGTCTTTTTATTTCTCTCCTTATTCGCTACTGCTCCCCCCTCCCCTCCCCACCTCTCCCCTATCCTCCGTCTAGCCTGCAGCACTTCACTGTCTGCCACCCCCACCACACTATCCTTCCTCCTCCCTGCCCCAGCTTCCTCCTTACTCCCACCCAGTCGCCACTCCCATCATGCACTGGTGCTGCACTCACTGTGTGGTTTCAGTTGCCTGAGACTGCGGCCATGTGTTGTGTTGCATGAGTGTGTGTGTGTGTGTGTGTGTGTGTGTGTGTGTGTGTGTGTGTGTGTGTGTGTGTGTATGTGTGAAAGTTTTATTTGTGACAGTCTTTTTGTCAGGCCTATTTGCGATTCACCATCTCTTCTATATGGAGAGTAGCAACTTTCTTTTTCATAATATTATTACAGTAAAGGACTGTTTTAGAATGGTGTGTCACAGTGCCAAAATTCATTACGGAAGGCTATGGAGTAATTAGTAATATGGTACATAGGTTTTGTCAGATATGCTCCAAGTTTAAGATAGGAATAAGCAACACTCAAGTAAAACAGCCATGTTGAACATGCATCCAGCTTTCAGCACCCTGCAGGTGTGTCTTTGCAGCCAAGGAGCAGTATCAACACACCACATCAGCATGGCAGTCAGCACAGCAAGAGTCTACGTGCCGACAGTTGCCACAACAGTCAAGCTCTCTCATATTCTTAACTAACTGTTGGGAACATTAATGCAAAATGTCATATCAAAGACCCAGCAGATACCCAGGTACTAGATGATCACCTAATTTCAGTGGATGTTATTAAGAAACAATTAATGTCAAAAATTTTTAGTCCAGATATGTACTCGACACAAGTATTGTTTGATGAGGAGCAGAGAGTAGAATTTTCAATTATTGTAGAGTTAACACAAGTGAAAGTGGAACCATTAGAGATTAATTTGAGCAATTCAGTGATGACAGGCACTGGTGACACTCAGTTAATGATAGATGATACGGAAAAGCCATTGGTCTGCAGGTGAAGCTGCAGGGGGAAAATGTTTTGCTGATTTCGCAAATTGCAATGCTAAGGGATCTCAAGATGGAACTCACTGAAAACATAGGTTAACTAGTGCAGAGTTAACTGGAAAAAATAAATGACAATGTCCAAATTGGAATCAAGGAATCGAATGCCAATGTGGAAGCAGTAAATTCGCATGGATTAGAAATGGAAGTAAAGCACTGGTGAACAGTTTACAAAATATAAGTTGCCATTAGAACACTAAGTGGAAACACAATAAAAAGAGATTGTTACAAGGTATATTCTATTGCTGTTGTGATGTGCACTAATTGTAACAAATGCCCCATAGAATCAGTATCAAAAATCTGGTAAACATTGGAAGAGATTCAGACTGGTTCTCATGTCTTCATGGCATTGTTAGAGTTAAGACAAATAGAGTATGAAACTAAATTTAATGATTACTTTCTTGTATCCCAGTCCAATAATTTTGACAGCCAGTCAGAAGGCATGGTCACAGATGATAGCTGCTAGGTAGCTCCCCTATAATCTCCAAGCACTGCTGTTGCCACTACATGTGGGTCATGCCCATCAAACTGGTCTGTTGATGCTCACAGTTGTCCTATAAAGTCAGCAGTGCAGGGGCTCAGACCACAGTCATGTTCTGGCACTGCTCATGATCATTTATCCATGCATCATCGGTCTGGTCGCTGATACTTGCTATGTTCTGGTATCTGATTTGGTTTTGCTCTCTGGTCTTGGCATTTTGCCATGCAGTGTGTGTTGTCAGTTGTCCCTGTTGTGTGTGCATTCTTGTATCAGTGATTCCCCACTGATATCATCAGCCCATCAGCTGGTGCGCACGGTCTCACTCGATTCCAGTTACTAGAATTGGCAATGAGGTAAAAGGGCAACAGTACATTATGGACACTAAACTTGTAAAGCTCACAGAACAGCAACAGCAACAGCTGCTCCTGCAGCAGCAATGCAACAGCAGTTCCAACAGGAGTCCCAACAGCAAATGGACCTTCTGCATCTGGAAATTCAGCTTCTATTAGAAAGATTACAGGTATAGGTTCACAATCCATGTAGCATGTTGTCACCTCCCAGACAGGGTCCCACCCACCTACATTTCTGTCATTTTATGATACCAAAAAGGATTGAGGCATCTATTTGCAGTAGCTGAAACAGCACTTCGCCACTTTTTGGGTTTCTGATGATACTCTCCAAGAGTTGCTCTTCCTTTCTTGGGTCTCCGGCGGATTGCATCGTCATTTCACCTGTGCCAACCTGTCTTCCAAAACCTCATATACTGACTCCCTTATTTGTGATGTAGTGGTACAACTGGCTCCAGATTCAGAATATCTGCAAGCTAGACAACCCTTTCTTGGATGACATACTGAAAATCATGCCTCTTTTGAGATTGTTCAGGCAGTAAATGAATGTCTTAAAGCCCACCCCCAGGTTGCAACAGTTCAGCAACCACCATGGACACTGAATTCTTGCAAGCCTTCTTCCCGATGGCGGCGTTATGATTCCTCACTTTCGGACATGTCAATGATATCTCAGCAGCCAGTTCTGCCCTGTTGGCAGACAGAGCATGGTCTAACTTCTTGTCCTGTCTGTTTTGTGATGCACCAACATGCAGACTGCCATGATTGCTGGGCACACTGCACTCATTGTGGAAAGGATGGACATCTCCAAACTGTCTGCTGTTAGGCATCAGGACAATCAGACCCACTCCTAACTTGTGCGTGAACCTCAGGCCATCATTCCCCAGGGCAATCCTTGTGCCCCCAAGTTATTTACTGATCTCACCATCACTCGTCAGGATGTTCATTTTCAAGTTGGCCCCGCCCTCTCGCAAGTCGGCCGCATATGGTGATAGCTTTGCTCCCCTCAGAAGTCACTCAGCTGGCAATATTTTCAGCCTGGATACTTTCTTGCTGTTTGGGTTCTCCATCATGGATGAAGTTCAGGTCATCTTGGACACAGTGCACTTACAGGAACTTGATGATATTTGTGTCTCTTTCGCGGCTCTGTTTGAGGCTGGCTTGAGGTGTGCCAGTAATTTTGAGGCATATATTTCTTTACGTTGAGATGCAGTGCCCCGTTTCTGTTGAGCATGTCCTCTTCCAGTCTCTTTACAGATGGTTGTTAAGTTCAAACTAGGTTGTCTTCACAATGCTAGGGTCATAGAACCAGTCAAAACTAGTGCTTGGGCCACACTCCTGTTCATGGTCCAGAAGTCATATGGCTCCCTCTGACTATGTGGAGATTTTAAGTCGACACTCAATGCCCAAGCTCTGGTGGAGATGTAACCTACACCACGTCAAGAGGACCTCCTCCCAAAGCCTGCTGTAGGTGAATGTTTTTCTAAAATATGTCTTGCTGATGCTTATTTAAAGATTCCACTAGATGAACAATTGCAACACTTTGTTTTCATCAATATACCTTTTGGCTTACACAAATACAAGTGTTTGTCTTTTTGGATTTCTCCTGTTCCAGTGATCTTCCAGTGATTCCTGGAACAGTTAACCATTTCCATCCAAGCTTTTACCAATTACCTTTATGATTTAATTGTTATGGGTACTATGCCCCAAGACCACCTGTGTAGCCTGTATTCCCTCTGTAGTACATTGTGTGATGCAGGGCTCAAATGCCATCTGCACAAATGCCAGTGTTTTCAGAAACAGGTGGGCTGCCTTGGCCACTTGCTCACCAAAGACAGGATCCAGCCCACTGATCATAATGTTTCCACTACTGACTCTCTATCATATTCCCAAAACCTCCAGGAGTTACAGGCATTTTTGGGCAAAGTCCCTTCCACAGACAGCACACATTATGCATCCCCTCAACCAGTTGCAGAAAAAAGGCATTCCATTTCAGTGGTCGGCAGGCCATGAGCAGGCCTTCACACAGCTGAAATGTATGTTACATTCTGCACCCTGACTTACCTCTTTTTCCCATCATGCCCCCTTGTTTTGACTGTGAACGCTTCTCCCTATGGTATTGGTGCAGTGCTAGCACACCATAATGATGATGGTACAGAGCAACTGATCGCCTATGGATCAAATACACTGATGCCTGCGCAACGCAATTACTCCCCTATCGAGAAAGAGACACTGGCGGTCATGTGTGCTGTGAAGAAATTTCATGTGTAGCTATTGTGGACCCGGTTTACCCTTGTTACAGACCATAAGCCATTAGTAGCACTCTTTGGGCCACACTCTTGGCTTTCAGAGTGGACAGCTCAGAGGCTCCAACATTGGGCTCTTTTTCTTAGCTCCTACAATTGCACCACCAAGTACAAGTCTACTGCACAACATGCAAACACACATACACTCTCACATTAACTATCAGGACCAAACCCAGCATTTGACCAACTGGAGATCTCCATTTTCACTTTGATGAGGAATGACAACACACCTGGGATGGGTTTCCTATCACCGCTACTCACACTGCAGCGGACATGTGCTGCAACCGTATCTTTCAGCCTGTCATACACTATGTACTACAAGGATGGCCCACTTATTTTGGAAAGTCGATGATCTTCAGCTCCAAACCTGGGCTCACCTCTCTCATCAATTGTTCGTCATCTCCAATGTGCTCCTGATGAATGTCGAGACAGGTAAGCACAGCACTGTCATCCCAACTACCTTACGCACTCACAACTTGGAACTTCTCCATCACGGGCATTGGAATATGTCATGGATAAAAGTCCTTGCCAGATGACATGTCTACTGACCAGGACTGAACAAGGACGTGGAGGATATGGTGTGCCACTGTTCTGCATGTGCTCAACATCAAGCTGCTCCACTTCAGTCTTTTGGGCCCTGGCCTACTCCCCATCACCCTTGGGATTGCAATCATCTCAACTTTGCTAGTCCCTTTGTTGGCACTATGTGGCTCACTGTCATAGACACTTATTCAAACTACCCCTAAGCAGTCAGCATGATGTACACTATAACTACCACTATGCAGTCAGAATGACGTCCACTGTCACAGCTGCCATACTCAATGCCCTTTTGTAGAGTGTCACCACTGAGGGGCTTCCCTGCACCATCATAACTGGCAATGGACTCCAGTTCACAGCTACAGCCTTTGAACAGTTCTGCACCACCAATGGCATCAAACATCCTTATAGCCCTATGTTTCATCCCTCCTCCAATGGTGAAGTGACGCAGATGTGTGCACATTTAAAAAAGAAATGTTGAAGGCCGTGGGTGCATCTACCATAGCAGCGGAAATCATGATGTTCCTGAGTGCCTATAGGCCCACTCCTATCCATGACCACTGCCCAGCAGAACTCCTCTATGGTCAACAGTCTCATATCCTCCTCCAACTCCTGGCACCCCAACCCAAGGAACCCCAGACCCGACATGGTGGAAATACCTTCCAGGTTCAGCTGTTTGGGCATGTCGCTATCATTCGAAATCCTAACAGATGCTGGCTATAGTAGTGAACACTAATGATGGTGCAGCACCTTATGACGATTGGCACCCCAAGAGGTTTGAAGCACTGGCACATAAACCAACTTCGTTCCTGCCTCCAGCCTGCACCTCCAGCAGTGGATCACTCTTGAGTCCCCGACCTCATATGTTCCTCTGCCTCACAGAGTACCATTTGTGTTCCAGTACATCATTGGCAGCTCCTGTGGGCATGGGTAAGGAGGTCGAGACATCACCACAGCTTCCATCTGCTCTGAGGATCATCCCCCACACTGCAGTTCCCCAGCACAGTGCCCACATCCCTTCTATCAGCTGGCAGCCTCCACTGATGGGGCATGACCTGTTCACCTTCTATAACATCGCCTAGGGCACTTCAGGCTCTATGTGCCCATTTTGGGAGGGAGGGATGTGGTATCCCAGCCTGACAATTTTTACAACCCACCAGAAGGCATGGATGTAGATGACAGGAGCTAGGGAGCACCCCTATAATCTGCGAGTGCTGCTGTCACTGCCACAGTGCTATGCGCAGGCCACACTCACTGCACCAGCTTATCAGCACTTAAATAAAGCTGGCAGCACAGGGGCTAAGACCACAGTCGTGTTTCGACACTGCTAGTGATTGTTTATCCATTCATCCTCTCTCTGGTCACTGATAGTTGCTACGTCTTGGTATCCAGTTTGATTTTGCTCTGTGGTCTTGGTATTTTGCCTTGAGGTATGTGTTGTCAGTCATCCCTGTTGTGTGTGTCTGTGCTGTACTGGTGATTCCCCATTGACACTATCAGCCCATCGGATGATGTGCCCCAGTCTTGCTTGATTCTGGTTACTAGAGAGTTAAGTAGCATTAGTAACAACTTATGTTTGGAACAGAGTAATAATTTTAAGGGTCTGTGAGAGATACAACTCAAGTGCTGATCACAGAGCAAACAGCACATGAATCACTTCAAAGAGGACAGGTTGTGCATAATAAGACACTGAACTCATCAATGATTAAAAATGAAACACGCAATCTGCAAAAATGAACAAGCAATCTCCAAGATGTAAAGATGGGGTGAACAGGCTTCATCGTGTGCTCCAGCACATGCAGCATTCTTTCGCTGTATGAAATTTAATTACTTCAATCTGCTTAGAAATGTGCATCCAAACTTGATCATACAGACATTCTTCGATGTGTTGCACATATCCTGATTAGAGAAAAAACAGATTTCTTTTGTGATAGGCTATTTACAAGAGGACACTGTTAGATGGGTTAAAGAGGTGTCTAATACTTGTATTGATTTATCAAAGTGTAGTGACAAGTTTTTAAAAGAATATTGGTCTGAAGAGAGTCAAAGGGAGTTGTTGGTGGGTTTCTGGACTGATAACAAGTATCAAGCAGATCATGGAACCTGAAGGAAACTTGTGAATTTTGGTGGAAGCAAATAAAATTTCTTGACTTGAGTATGGCTATCGAACTGTTAGCTGTGGGCAGAGAATAAATATTGCCATTAAAAATCTGTTGGGAATTGGTATCTGCACCTAGGGGCAATTATGACCAGTATATGAGGTTCACAGAATGAGTGGAACATTTGCATGGTAGGGACAGCAGGCAGCAAAGTGTGTCATGATGGGGAGAAGAGGGGAGGCTGGTACAGCTTATGCATGACACTGTTCGCTCATGTAATAGATGTGATGGGTGACAGAATATTGTGCACAGTGGAGAAGAAATGGAACATGGCAATCAGACTCTTCATGATGACACATTAAACTAGACAATTTCTCAGTGAGGGACTGGCCGGAGGCATAGAGGCCTGAGATCCCATCACCTAATGAAAATCCAGAGCAGAATGGATACGGAATTCATATGAACATATAACAGCTAGCAGAGGCCGCAAGTGACCTTGGAGGCAAGGTGCAGGTGCTGATGGGGGTATTAGTACCAGGGCTAGCACACCGTTGCATTTAGCAGGGATTGCGAGTAACTTGGGACAAGAAATGGGGAGAGGTGGCCTTGGACAGTGTTGTCACAAAACGAATGAAGGGAGCACATGAAATAGCAGAAGGGACAATCAGCAAATGTGGTATGCTAAGGACTCTAACATAATAAAGAGGTCTGGAGGTGGGGATGTGTTTGGAATTGTGACACTACTTGAAGAACAAACATCAATGGCAGTGGAAACAGTAAACAATAGAGGTTCACTGAGAAAGCAAGTGGGGGATCTGTGGGGTTCAAAATCAGATATTCAAAACAGCAGGATTGAAAATAGTCACAATGAACAAACCAGTGAATTTGTACAAGCAGCAAAAATATGTAGAGCAGGAGTGCTGAGAGAGGAAAGCGGCATTAAGTTTGTGTTCAAGGAAAATTCAAAATACGTACAACCATAAAGGTTATATAACAAGGAAATTGAGCTTTTGGACTCACAGGCTGAATGGGCTGAGGCCCAGAGCATGTGGGGACTGTTGCTTCATGACAGCCTGCTTAAAGGATTCCAACTGAACTGTTGCTTTGAGGCACGGTACTTAAACAATTCCAACGTTTGCTGGTAGGAACAGCAAAACCCAATTTTGATCAGTGAGCTATAATTAATGATCTGTTAGCAGAAGATGAGCCAGTTCACATTGCAACTGATGTGGAACCTATTGTTGCCATAAGTATAGGAGATCTGGAAAAAAAAATTGTTTGTAGACAGCAGTTCTGAGATTTCAGCCATTGTGGAAGAGTATTTTGCAATTTTGCCAAATAAAAATTATATGGCTGTGTGGTCAGTATCCATTGTGAAAACGTTTGGGGATACTGGAAAGAAATCCAAAGTAATTCATCAAGAAGTGAAATTACCTGCAAAAATTGTGAATGTAGTGGTGGGTCACACATTTCAAATAATTCAAAAGCACATTGTGAATATGCTGGTTTGCATCAATTTTGTAAATGTGTACCGCTGTGAGGTAAATTTTGAATTATGTTCTATGAAAATGTGTACTGAAGGAAAGGCAGCAGTGGTACTGTTCTTACAAGAAGCCAGTAAAGGCTGCCTCTGAATATAAGACAAGAGCCAAATATAATTTAAAAAAGGAATACAAAATGTCAAGTTTAAACAGCAGGAGAAAATGTATGTAGGCTCTATTATAGCAATCTGAATCAGGAAACAGTGAATGTGTGAAAGATGAAGGAAGGACAACAGACAATATGTTGTCCTAATGCAAAAACATAGCGAGTGTCTCATTCTTTGAGAGACTTACAGCATTGTAACTGTGTGCATCTCAGCTATCTAGCATCATTCTTATTTTCTGGCTCTTAAGTCTTCTGAAATCAAGTTTCTGTCTTTTGATTTTAGATGTGTGGGAGTTTTGCACCATTTAAATAAATCTTTATTTAACAGCAAATGAAGGAAAAAGGATGATGACAGACAAGCTGGTGGTCTAAAGATTAATACTGAAATTAGTCAATTAAATTTACCATGAAGGACATAAAGAATGGAGGTTGCCTCAAAATGCTCAAGTACAGAATGATAAATCTGGCTAACCAGTATATGAGTAGCATAAACAGAGGGCGTGAACATATGAATAAGTCTGGGTATATATTTTAAAGTTACACAGTTGACAGTGTTGTGAATGCTGAACTACAAGGCAAAGTTTTGATATAAGTGCACAATGGATTTGTGAAAAAAAACTGTGATTTATAGTAGGCCAGCTGATATTAGATTAGGTAGCTGAACAAAAACCTGTGTGATTTGGACTGTGATGCCTTGAGTTCCAGAGTAATGAAAAACTTGCATGTTGGGAGAATTATACATTTAAGGTTAGAATATGTGTTCACGGAACCTGTGCTGCCATGTGTGCCAGTGAAAGAATATTTTAAGCTAAGTTAGAATATGTAAATGCATGTATATAGAGGTACAGGTGGTAAAGTCATATGCCACAAAAGGTGTGATATGCAGCAATCAGGAGTATGACAGTAATTGATTTTCAGTAAAAATTTTCATAGAAATGCAGTATGTGAATCTCTTGGTGGAAATAATGTGGGTGGTGTTACCTAAAAGCTTCCAATGTTTTCAAGATATAGAGAAAAGTGATTAAGGCTCAGGTCAACACATACATTTAGCTGTGGTATCTGTGTTAAGGTTGTTATGGCACTTGATGAAGGGTTATGACAATAGGTGGTGGTCTGACATGATGGCATGACTCTATAGGACATTGGAATGCACACAGTTTAGAAAGAGAGCCAACAAATATGGAAATATGGATTAGCACAGTCAATGGCAGCACAGCGGAAGTAGATGACATCACATCAACACAGTGACTGCCATTGTCCTTCCATATCCCCAGAGTATGGTAGACCTTAAGACGGAGAAACAGATTCCCTTCCCAATTATATCCACAGTGTAACATGGTGGTGCATGCTAGAAATAGAATCAAGGTGAACTGAGGAAATAAACACTGAAAAGTATAGTGGCTAAGCAAAGCACATACATTGCAGAGTGAAACTACATTATCAAAAGGTCACGTATTACAATTAGATTTAAATGATAAGTCAAAATTTTCACAATAATAAATGTTTCATCTGAATGGAAAGTAATAACATCATACTTAATGGTAAAATAAAAACATAATATGTAGAAGTGGTGAAAGATCTGGAATTCATGGCAAAAAGATTGTAAATTCTAATATTAGTCAGAGAAAGAGTAGTGGAATGATACCCACCTAACACTCATAATTATCAAAAATTTACTTTATTGTAATACTTTAAAACTCATAAAAAAGTTAAAAACAATGGAGGCAGGGCAACACATGGTTCTCTGCTGTGATCACACTGTGCATGCTTAATTTGGCCATTAAATGAATTAAACAATTAAGTATAAAAATTAAGAAAAGTAATTAGCTCGAAACATGTTAATTTATACAATATTTTATTACACTAAGAATGATAAAAACATCATAATGCTCAGAATATATATGATGCTATGTATGAGTTTTAATTCAGCAAGCCTATGAGAATTAACATAGGGGTCGCTGGAGGGCGAAGAGGACAGACAGTACATTCAGGGGCAGATGCAACCAGTGGACCCCAGTATTTCAAATCAGCCAACAGGGTCTGGAAAGGCTAAAAGCAGGTTTGGCTAGCTCTTGACTTTGGTTCCGTGAATGGGTCCATCAGTGGAGCCTGCCCAAAGGAAAAATAGTCCACTATTGTGGTGAACAGCTGAGAATTCCCAATATTTATAAAAGTAAAGTTTAAAGTTAGTCTCCATGTCAGCAAATAGTACAGAATGATGTAATTACAAGCAAAGTTCCTATCTGGTAAACTATAAGGTCTGACATCATGCCAAAAAAGAATCGGGAGAGTGGGGCAATGTCCCAATGTTAGGAAAATGTGGCCTGGCCATTGAACCAGACAGGTATGTGCCAAGTGTCCCCTCATTATCATTCAATAAGCTTTGCATTTGCACATACTGTGCTAGTAACATGGTGTAAATAAAGGTGCCCAGATCAAGACATTTACAACGATTTTTCAAGTATATTTCTGCTGGTGATTGTTGAGGCTTAGATGCAAGTAGTTAACGAGCAAAGTTTATAGAAAGTTCAGTGCATCACTCCCAAGTGCGAAGGTAGACTGATTTTAGTACACTGGCAAACTGTTAACAACTCTAGTGTTGTGGTATTGTTGGCATGGATGACTCTTTGGTTGTGGCTCAAAATTTGTGGGATTTATTGGGTTTGAGAAAATCTAATTAAATATTTTCAGCTTTCCAAACTATCCTGGGAAGATCTGATGAGCCCTGTGTGGCAATGACCATTAATTGCATCTCCTCAATACAGGTAATCTGTATTGTACCATTTATAAAACATGCAAACAAGTCCGGGGAGCACACAACATTCTGTTAGAACTACTGATAGCCTTGGGACAGCCAGACATGACAAAACTCTTCCATGTGCTGAACAAGATGTTTGATACAGGCAAAATACACTTGCACTTCAAGAAGAATGTAATAATTCTAATTCCAAAGAAAGTAGGTGCTAACAGATGTGACAACTGCCAAACTATCAGTTTGGTAAGTCATGGTTGCAAAATTCTAAGACAAATTCTTTACAGAAGAATGGAAAAACTGGTAGAAGCTGACCTGGGAAAAATTAGTTTCAATTCTGGAAAAATGTAGGAACACTCGAGGCAATAGTGAACCTATGACTTCTCATAGAAGTCAGGTTAAGGAAAGGAAAACCTATGTTTATAGCATTTGTAGACTTAGAAAAACTTTTGACAATGTTGACTGGAGTACTTTCTTTGAAATTTGGAAGGTAGCAGGAGTAAAATACAGCAAACAGAAGGCTATTTACAACTTGTACAAAAACCAGATGGCAGTTATAAGAGTCAAGAGGCATGAAAGGGAAGTAGTAGTTGAGAAAGAAATGAGACAGGGTTGTAGCCTATCCCTGATGTTATTTAATCTAGATATTGAGCACACAGTAAAGAAAACAAATGAAAAATGTGGAGTAGAAATTAAAGTCCAGGGAGAAGAAATAAAAACTTCAAGGTTTGCCAATAACATTTTACTTCTGTCACAGACAGCAAAGAACTTAGAAGAGCAGTTGAATGAGATTGACAGGATCTTGAAAGCAGAACATAATATTATGTCAAACAAAAGCAAAACAAGACAATGGAATGTAGGTGAATTAAATCATGTGATGCTGAGGGAATTAGATCCGAAAATGAGACTCTTAACATAGTAGATGAGTTTTGCCATTTGGGCAACAAAGTAACTAGTGATGGCGAAAGTAGAGAGGATATGAAATGTAGACTGCCAATGAAAAGAAAAGCATTTCAGAAGATGAGAAATTTGTTAACAGAAAATATAGATTTAAATATCAGGAAGTATTTTCTGAAAGTAATGTATTTGTATGGGGTGTATCCACGTATGGAAAGAAGAGAATAAAAGCTTTAGAAATGTGGTACTACAGAAAAATGTTGAAGATTAGATGGGTGGATCTCATGACTACTCAGGAAGTACTGAATAGAACTGAAGAGCAAAGAGATTTGTGGCACTGTGGCACAATCTGACTAGAAGAAGAGATTGATTGGTAGGACACATTTTGCGACATCAAGGGATCACCAGTTTAGTACTGGAGGAAAGCGTGAGGGGGGGGGGGGGGGGGGGAGGAGGGGGGGGGCTTAAAAATCATAGAGGAGACCAAGAAATGATTTCAGTAAGCAGATTCAGAAGGATGTAGGTTGCAGTAGTTATTCAGAGATGAACAGGCTTGTACATGGTAGAGTAGCATGGAGAGCTGCATCAAACCAGTCTTTGGACTGAAGACCATAACAACAACACTCTTATGTTAGTGAATTTTTGTGTGTGGCCTTTGCACCACTGGCGTCAGCACACTCATGTTTAAGACTGCTTTGACAATTCTGATAAGTCCCACCTTTGATTTTGTTTTAATGTAATTATGAATGTACAACCACTTATTGTGAGGACACTGGGCTCCAAAATATAGTTCCATTCTAGAAGAATTAGTTTCTCTTCATTCATAGTTATACTCAAACTCTCCAAGTGAGCTTGTGTTGAACACTTAAATATTCAGAATTCACATTTTCTGAGTGCAACATACTGATAGCTGCACTAGAGGGAAGGTCCTTCCCATGAACCATGGACCTTGCCGTTGGTGGGGAGGCTTGCGTGCCTCAGCGATACAGATAGCCATACCGTAGGTACAACCACAACAGAGGGGTATCTGTTGAGAGGCCAGACAAACGTGTGGTTCCTGAAGAGGGGCAGCAGCCTTTTCAGTAGTTGCAAGGGCAACAGTCTGGATGATTGACTATCTGGCCTTGTAACAATAACCAAAACGGCCTTGCTGTGCTGGTACTGCGAACGGCTGAAAGCAAGGGGAAACTACGGCCATAACTTTTCCCGAGGGCATGCAGCTTTACTGTATGATTAAATGATGATGGCGTCCTCTTGGGTAAAATATTCCGGAGGTAAAATAGTCCCCCATTTGGATCTCCGGGCGGGTACTACTCAAGAGGATGTCGTTATCAGGAGAAAGAAAACTGGTGTTCTACGGATCGGAGCATGGAATGTCAGATCCCTTAATCGGGCAGGTAGGTTAGAAAATTTGAAAAGGGAAATGGATAGGTTAAAGTTAGATATAGTGGGTATTAGTGAAGTTCGGTGGCAGGAGGAACAAGACTTCTGGTCAGGTGACTACAGGGTTATAAACACAAAGTCAAATAGGGGTAATGCAGGAGTAGGTTTAATAATGAATAGGAAAAGAGGAACGCGGGTAAGCTACTACAAACAGCTTAGTGAACCCATTATTGTGGCCAAGATAGATACGAAGCCCACACCTACTACAGTAGTACAAGTTTATATGCCTACTAGCTCTGCAGATGACGAAGAAATTGAAGAAATGTATGATGAAATAAAAGAAATTATTCAGATAGTGAAGGGAGACGAAAATTTAATAGTCATGGGTGACTGGAATTCGAGTGTAGGAAAAGGGAGAGAAGGAAATGTAGGAGGCGAATATGGATTGGGGCTAAGAAATGAAAGAGGAAGCCGCCTGGTAGAATTTTGCACAGAGCACAACTTAATCATAGCTAACACTTGGTTTAAGAATCATGATAGAAGGTTGTATACATGGAAGAACCCTGGAGATACTAAAAGGTATCAGATAGATTATATAATGGTAAGACAGAGATTTAGGAACCAGGTTTTAAATTGTAAGACATTTCCAGGGGCAGATGTGGACTCTGACCACAATCTATTGGTTATGACCTGTAGATTAAAACTGAAGAAACTGCAAAAAGGTGGGAATTCAAGGAGATGGGACCTGGATAAACTGAAAGAACCAGAGGTTGTACAGAGTTTCAGGGAGAGCATAAGGGAACAATTGACAGGAATGGGGGAAAGAAATACAGTAGAAGAAGAATGGGTAGCTTTGAGGGATGAAGTAGTGAAGGCAGCAGAGGATCAAGTAGGTAAAAAGACGAGGGCTAGTAGAAATCCTTGGGTAACAGAAAAAATATTGAATTTAACTGATGAAAGGAGAAAATATAAAAATGCAGTAAATGAAGCAGGCAAAAAGGAATACAAATGTCTCAAAAATGAGATCGACAGGAAGTGCAAAATGGCTAAGCAGGGATGGCTAGAGGACAAATGTAAGGCTGTAGAGGCTTATCTTACTAGGGGCAAGATAGATACTGCCTACAGGAAAATTAAAGAGACCTTTGGAGAGAAGAGAACCACTTGTATGAATATTAAGAGCTCAGATGGCAACCCAGTTCTAAGCAAAGAAGGGAAGGCAGAAAGGTGGAAGGAGTATATAGAGGGTCTATACAAGGGCGATGTACTTGGAGACAATATTGTGGAAATAGAGGAGGATGTAGATGAAGATGAAATGAGAGATACGATACTGCGTGAAGAGTTTGACAGAGCACTGAAAGACCTGAGTCGAAACAAGGCCCCCGGAGTAGACAACATTCATTGGAACTACTGGCGACCTTCGGAGAGCCAGTCCTGACAAAACTCTACCATCTGGTGAGCAAGATGTATGAAACAGGCGAAATACCCTCAGCCTTCAAGAAGAAGATAATAATTCCAATCCCAAAGAAAGCAGGTGTTGACAGATGTGAGAATTACCGAACTATCAGTTTAATAAGCCACAGTTTCAAAATACTAACACGAATTCTTTACAGACGAATGGAAAAACTAGTAGAAGCCGACCTCGGGGAAGATCAGTTTGGATTCCGTAGAAATACTGGAACACGTGAGGCAATACTGACCTTACGACTTATCTTAGAAGAAAGATTAAGGAAAGGCAAACCTACGTTTCTATCATTTGTAGACTTAGAGAAAGCTTTTGACAATGTTGACTGGAATACTCTCTTTCAAATTCTAAAGGTGGCAGGGGTAAAATACAGGGAGCGAAAGGCTATTTACAATTTGTACAGAAACCAGATGGCAGTTATAAGAGTCCAGGGACATGAAAGGGAAGCAGTGGTTGGGAAGGGAGTAAGACAGGGTTGTAGCCTCTCCCCGATGTTATTCAATCTGTATATTGAGCAAGCAGTAAAGGAAACAAAAGAAAAATTCGGAGTAGGTATTAAAATCCATGGAGAAGAAATAAAAACTTTGAGGTTCGCCGATGACATTGTAATTCTGTCAGAGACAGCAAAGGACTTGGAAGAGCAGTTGAACGGAATGGATGGCGTTTTGAAGGGAGGATATAAGATGAACATCAACAAAAGCAAAACAAGGATAATGGAATGTAGTCGAATTAAGTCGGGTGATGTTGAGGGTATTAGATTAGGAAATGAGACACTTAAAGTAGTAAAGGAGTTTTGCTATTTGTGGAGCAAAATAACTGATGATGGTCAAAGTAGAGAGGATATAAAATGTAGACTGGCAATGGTAAGGAAAGCGTTTCTGAAGAAGAGAAATTTGTTAACATCGAGTATAGATTTAAGTGTCAGGAAGTCATTTCTGAAAGTATTTGTATGGAGTGTAGCCATGTATGGAAGTGAAACATGGACAGTAAATAGTTTGGACAAGAAGAGAATAGAAGCTTTCGAAATGTGGTGCTACAGAAGAATGCTGAAGATTAGATGGGTAGATCACATAACTAATGAGGAGGTACTGAATAGGATTGGGGAGAAGAGGAGTTTGTGGCACAACTTGACCAGAAGAAGGGATCGGTTGGTAGGACATGTTCTGAGGCATCAAGGGATCACCAATTTTGTATTGGAGGGCAGCGTGGAGGGTAAAAATCATAGGGGGAGACCAAGAGATGAATTCACTAAGCAGATTCAGAAGGATGTAGGTTGCAGTAGGTACTGGGAGATGAAGAAACTTGCACAGCATAGAGTAGCATGGAGAGCTGCATCAAGCCAGTCTCAGGACTGAAGACCACAACAACAACAACAGAGGGAAGGTCATGTAAGTTTGTCAGGTGGATGAAGTGCAGCTGGCCTGTAAGGATGCAGTAATGGCAAGTAGTTCAGTACCAAAATAGTGCTCTGAATCACTGTGAACTGCTACCTATTGTAACAGAGCATTATTTCCAACAGTACATAGTCAATTAGGGTTTGTCATTCTGTATTCTCACAGAGTCGGGCGATATATTTTAGTTGCGTTTGACATTAACACAACTGTTAGATACACAGTAAAATTTAATCTGATCATGAGACGATACTGGAAATGTTGCATGTTTCTAACAAAATTGCGTGGCTATGGAGTATCACCTCATTTGTGCGACTGGATTCATGATTTCCTGTCAGAAAGGTCACAATTTGTAGTTACTGACAGACAGTCATCAAGTAAAACAGTACTGATATCCGGTATTCCCTAAGAAAGGGTTAAAGGCCTTCTGCTGTTTCTAATCCATATAAATGACTTAGGGCAGAATCTGAGCAGCCTTCTTAGATTGTTTGCACATGATTCTGTCATTTATCATCTAGTTAAGTCATCAGAATATCAAAAGCAATTCTAGAATGATTTATACAAGATATCTTTATGGTGCAACAACAAGTGGCAATTCACCCTAAATAATAAAAAGTGTGAGGACATCTACTTGAGTCCTAAAAGGAATCCATTAAATTTTGGTTACATGATAAATCACACATATCTAAAAGTCAAATCAAACAATGAAAACTCCAGGATGGAATAATGACAATATTAAGAGAAGGATAGATTACTAACTGCCATATAGAGGGGATGTTAAGTTCACACAACAGAGACTGTTCAACATGTGAGATTTAGGCCAAAAGACAAAAGTAGTCAACACATACAAATTCACACAAGCACAACTCTCACAAAGGTGACTACTGTCTCTGGCCAGTGAAGCCAGTCTGCAAACAACTGCATATGAAATGAGAAGCAGTCTGGCTGGTGGAGGTAATGAGGATGCTGGGGTGGAAAGGGGGAGGGGTAGCAGAGTTGGGCTGGAGATCAGTTAAGTGCTGCTTGTGGGAGCATGCAGAGACATGGTGGTAACAGAAAGACAGTTAGGTGACATTTTTTCAAGAAATTTTTCTCTATGCACATTCCTCCAATACCTCAACAATGCTTCACCACTCCCCCTCAAACCAACAAGCTACCTTCCCTAATGTTGATCTCCACCCCAAAGATGGCTACATCAGTACTTCCATCCATATCAAACCTACCAACCCCCAACAATACCTACACTTAGAAAACTGACACCCCTTCCATAACAAGAAGTTCCTTCCATACAGCCTAGACACCCATGGCCATTGCAGCTGTAGTGACGAGCAGTGCTTCTCCAAATGTACCAAGTGTCTCACAGAGGCTGTCATGGACCAAAATTACCCTCCTTATCTTGTATAGAAACAGATCTCCCACGCCTTGTCTCTCCAGTCACCTACCATCTCCCACATTCCCACCATCCAGATATAAAGGAGAATTTCCTTGTGACTCAGTACCACCCAGGACTGTAGCAACTGAATCACATTTTCTGCCAGGGTTTTGACTGTCTCAGTCATGTCCTGAAATGAGAAATATCCCACCCACTATCCTTTGCATCCTTCCTCCAGCAGTATTCCTCCACCCACCAAACCTACACAATATCTTTGTCTGCCCTATTCCACCCCTGCCTCCAACCTCTTCCCTCACGGCTTATAACCCTGCAACAGACCTAGATGCAAGACCTGTCCCACATGTCCACCCATCAATACCTACTCCAATCCACTCACAAACATCACTTACTCATCAAAGGCAGAGTTACCTGTGAAAGCAGCCATGCAATCTATAAACTAAACTGCAGCCTCTATGCTGCTTTCTACATGGTCGTCACAGTCAACAAGCTATCTGTCTGCATGAATAGCCACTGACAAATTGTGGCCAAGAGACAGGTGGGCAACCTGTTACTGAACATTCTGCCCAATATGATGTGCTTCAGTTCATTGACTGCTTCATAGCCTGCACCAACTGGATCCTTACTACCAACAGCAGCTTTTCTTAATTGCACTGCTGGGAAATCTCTCTATGGGATATTCAGCATTCCCATGACCTCAACCATCACTAGTCCCTGGTCTACAACTATCTATCCTCTTCCCAGCTCCCACTCCAGCACTACACAGCCTTCTATTCTACAAACATACACACTAGTCTCTCTTTCCCCATTTCTCCTCCTCTACTTCTGTATTTTTTCCCTGGCCTCTTTCTCTCCTTTCCCACTGCCCCCCTCCTCCCAAACTCCCTACTGCACCTAGCTGCCCTACCCTGTCCCCACCATGTTCCTGCATGCTCCCACAAGCAACACTTAACCACCCTCACCCCTACCCTGCTATACCTGTCCCTCACACCTCAGCCTCCTCCTTACCCCCTCAACCCAGAAGGTTTCTCTCATGATGCGCAGTTGCTTGCAGTCTGGTCTCAGTCGCCAGAGACAGTGGTCTTGTTTGTGTGAGTTGTGCTTTTGTGAATGTATGCATGTTGTCTATTGGCTTAAAGCTCACATGTGTAGCAGTCTTTTTGGTGGGCCTGTCTGCAACTCAATGTCTCCCCTACATGGTTTTTTAATGTCGTGTGACGAGGGCCTCCAGTCGGGTAGACCGCTCACCTGGTGCAAGTCTTTCGATTTGACGCCACTTCGGCCACTTGCGCGTTGATAGGGACGAAATGATGATGATTAGGACAACACAACACCCAGTCCCTGGGCAGAGAAAATCTCAGACCCAGCCGGAAATCGAACCCGGGCCCTTAGGATTGACAGTCTGTCGTGCTGACCACTCAGCTACCGGGGGCGGATCTCTACATGGTGATTAGCAATCTATCCTTTTCATAATACTGTCAAATCTAAGGCTCTCAATGCAAATAAATACACATGAATAACAATTATGAACAACTTAAATGGGAACAACCACATAGCTAAAGTGGTGGGCAAGTCCAATCAAATACTGCATTTTATTTGTAGAACACTTAGAAGATGCAACAAATGCACTAAACAGACCCTGGTAAGGGACCCTTAGCAGACAGAAATGACAGAGAATAACAAAAAAGTTCAAAGAAGGGCAGCTAGTTTTATATTATTGCAAAATAAGGGAGAGAGTGTCACAGATACAATATGTGATTTTGGGTGGCAACCATTGAAACAAATGCCTTTTTCCCTGCGGCAACATCTTTTCACAAAATTTCAATCTCCAAACTTCTCCTCTGAATGCAACAATATTTTGTTGATATGCATCTACATAGGCAGAGAATCTCATAAATAAGCAATATCAGAGCTCATATGGAAAGATTTAAGGGTTCGTTTTTCCCATTTGCTGCTCAAAGTGAAATGGTATAGAAACACAATGAAAGTTGTTCAATGAACCCTTTGCCAGGCACTTAAGTCTGTATTGCAGAGCAGTCATATAGATGTAGATGTATATGTAGAGAGTAAACTATGACTGAGAAAATGATGGCAATAAAATCTCTTTATAGCATTTCTTCTGACATCATATAGTTCAATGAATAGTTTCCTCTGTTCGCTTTAGCTTGCTTTACCAATAGAATTGTCACTTTCCACAGTTAAAAATCTTTGCTGTATTCTTGTATTAGTTACATTAAGTAAAATAATTTGGAAGCGGAAGAGGAAGAAAAAAAGAAAAACTGACTAAGAAATTGTTCAACTTCAGCATGTATGTAACGTGAACATAGAATCTGATACAACTGTCTTGTCAAAGAAATTCAGATATGAAATTTTAGCATGAATAAAGAGAAATGTATGTCAGTGGAAGACACTTTACAGCAAAGTGAGGTGAAACAAAATTATAAAACTGATTGAAATTAGTATGTTTTCTATGTCATTGTGAAATTACACAACAAAGTAAAACATAATCTGAAAGTAAAACTGATTTCATGCACTGCTTTCTTTTTTACATTACCCAGTTTTTCACAATTTTACTTGATATACCACATGAAAACTAGATAACTCACCTTGCTTGGTTCCTGGTCACAAAAATCCAACAATGTCTCACAAAAGTAACGACCCATCTGTTCATAATCTTGACTGTGGAAGTGAGTATCAGTACGGCTTCCAAGAGTTGAACCACCAAATGATGCCTCCATTGTATAGCTATTAGTAACTCCCATCATCCACACAACTACACGACCTGTTCCTTCCTTTGACCTTTGAATACGAAACTTACAGTTCTCAAATGAGAACTGTTAAAAATAGTTTTGTGAAGATATGAATGTACTGCAAGTAATAGTGTGCTATGGAAAGATTTCTAAAATATTACCTTATCAGCAGCATTCTTATGCAACATCAGAGGGAACACTTGTTCTTGCAGCCTTCTGTCCCCAATGCGTCTGCTTTCACATCCATACATAAATACATTGTGCTTTCGTGAGTGTGCATGAAGATCACAGTACATTTCAATTCCACATTCCTCAATCAGTCTAGTAATGAAGAAAGGTAATTGCAAATTTTGTAATTCAGAGTAATACTATGTAAGCAGAAAGCTCATGTTTCCTAATGACAAATAAATATGTTACTAGTTATGCCGTGTCTAGATAGTGTCATTGTTCCACAACTTTATACTCTGTTATAGAAAGACTGCTGCAGTTGCTGATATAGTCTTTTTTTTAAATCAACATTCAGTTTTTGGGCTTCACATTCAGGTCATTTTCAAGTAGATATTGTGTTGTGGTGAAGCAACATCAAGAATATATCAGCAACTGAAGTGGCTTGTCATTAATTAAATAAATGTGTAATAAATGAAGGTGAAAACAACTGCCACAGCATTACATCCAAAGGAAACATTTTCTTATTTTCTATGCTTGCAAATATTTTAAAAACAGTATCTAGATATCAGTGGGAGTTCTCTATTTATCATCCTTGATTCTACAAATTTATGCATTTCATTCTGATCAGTTGGAGAGATTAAAATGAAAATCTTAGATATTTATTAAATGAAAACCATACACTGTTTGATAATTTTTTATGTGACCTACACTGTGCACAAAAAAATCTCTTGAAAACAAGACTCTAATTGCTATTTTTTACACAAAAGAATTGTGTCACACCACAAGAACTAACTTTTAATATGATTATGGATATGACAATTTTTGAAGTTTATGATTTAAGTTAAACATATATTCAACAAAATGATCAATCAGTGAGGAAAAAAAGCAGTAAAATATTTAGAAACAATATTTTTATTCATATACCAATAATGTTAGTTATGGCAGAAGGGATGGGACTGAGGTGACCTGAGAACTGATGATGGACAACAGGCAGTGGAAAGGGGATGGAGGTTCTTCTGGGGATCTGTGGCAGCTTGTTGATGCATTGGACTCGTTCTCCTCTGTACCCACATAAACGCAGATATGAGGAATCAACAGGAAAAAAACACTATCCTGCAACAGTCTGCATCTGCTCTGAGTTTAGGTCAACACAAAAATGCAGCAGTGCCCAAAGAAATAACATAATTTTCCATAATATTGCACCAACCAAACAAACATAAGTTATACAGCAATTGCCTGAGCCATAGTAATACTAAAACTGGCTAAATGAGAGATACACCAGACTCATGAGAAATCACATCCAGAAGTGTATGAGAATTGTGTAAAGAATAAAAACTCTATACTCCAGATTCCTGAGGAGGGCAGTGGGGATAGGGGATAGGGGTTGCGAGACGAGCAAGTGTCCTCGCTTGCTGTTGATCTATTCTGGTGATAAATAAATTGGAATCCACTCGATACCAGTAGTGCACATCGACCATTGAATATTCAAATGTAAAGGAGGACTGCAGTCACTTGCAGAAATCCATAATTTATTGCAGATCTATATTTAAACTACAACATAGTCATTATTGGTGCATTACCAGGAGAGTTATATAGGCACAAATAAATCGTAGCATAAACTTGAGACAACTGATACTAGCAACTATACATTTCTGCCATTTAAATGCCAGCATCAATTGTCTCAAGTTTACGCTCTGCCATGTTTGTGTCTATACTTCAGAGACTTACCCATTCTGTAAAGCAAGATAGGTGGCATTCTGTGACAGATCTCATGACATAATACAATTCTAATGCAGGTACAAATATTTTGGAAGACCATCAGCACATCTCTCTCACTAGCGGTAGCCAACTTATTTATAAAGAGTTTCGAAGAGGAGGCACTTCAAGTGGCCGAATGGAAATCCGTATGTTTTTACCGATACGTGAATAACACGTTTGTCATCTTGTCCCACAGACCTGATCATTTGCAGATGGTTTTAGAACATCTAAATTCTGTCCACGACAACATACGGTTCACCATGGAGATTGAGAAGGAAGGGAAATTACCCTTTCTTGATGTACTCGTAGAGCGGAGATCAAATGGCACACTGGGTCATAGCGTGTACCGCTCAACGGGATGCTGAACACACTGGTTCATAGGGAATACTCGATATTGCATGACAAAACTCTGCATAAAGAACTCAAACACCTAGAAAATGTGTTTCACAAGAACGAATACAGCAAACGACAGATTCAGACAGCCCTCAGACGATGGAAACACTGCAGAAACCCAGATGAAGAACAGTTTAAAGATGAGGAAACAAGCCTTGCCTTTTAACCGTATGCAGACAATGCGACATCAAAAATTGCGAGACTGCTAAAACAACACAAAATTGACACAGTCTTCCGACCACCATCCCAGATACGGGCCCTATTGGGGACAGTGAACGACAGATTTGGCCACAAGAAAGCGGGTATGTATAATATTCCATATGGTTGCAGCAAATACTACATTGGTCAACAATCCGAAGAGTCGAAGACCGCTGCAAAAAACACTAATGCCACACGCGCCTGGGCCAGCCCACCAAATCGGCACTGGCAGAACACTGCTTGGAAACTGGACACAATGCGAAATATGAAGAGACCAAGATTCTGGCACCTACCAGTTTCTACTAGCACAGCATCTTCAAGGAGGCCACTGAAATTCGCGTAATGGACAGTCTCATAAACGAAGACACAGGTTTTCAACTAAGCAAGGCATGGCAACCATTACTTAACTCCATCAAGGAGTCACGCCACAAGCGGACACAAGGCCCTTCTATGACTGCCACAGAGGACACTCCACGGGATTCTGCATCTTCCACCACCCGGCGCGACGCCAGGGTGGGTGCGGACCTGGGTCAACGCCCGCAAATGGATTGTTGGCGGCCGCAATTGAAGCAGCGGTGCTCGCAAATGGAATGTCGACGGCCGCAACTGGAAGTTCGGCGGCCGCAATCAGACCGTCGGTGCAGGGAATCGAAGCCTGACTGACGGACATAAATAAATCTGACAATGAGCAGACAGACCATTCCATCAGAACCACCTGATGATGGCGGAAAGGTCATTGGCTGAAATATTGTGGGACTTCAACGATCACATCCGGCTGGACACTCAAGAGCCCTGGAAACTACACCATCAGCGCACTTCATTGTATGATGAGTTCCAAAGCAAACAAGTCCAACCTGTTCCCCTGTTGACCCACAACATCATCATTTATGATTTTGGTGGTCACGGGATTATCAAGATTAGACTGTGAATCAACAGAAGTGTGTCACCCATTCAGATGAATCACATCAATGGTTGTGTTCGGAAACACCATCATCCAAGTGAATGGCTGCTTGAAGCATGCACCATGTCACTGCCACAAGCCTGGAGCAGATCAGCATCAGCCAAGTGAATGGCTGCTTGAAACATGCACCGTGTCACTGCCACAAACCTGGAGTGGAGCAGTGTTATGCTATGAGAGACATTCACATGGGCTTCCATGGAACCTGTGGTAATAATCAAAGGCACCATGACAACTGCAGACTACACAAGCATTAGGCCCTACTGCTGAATACCTGCATCCCTTAATGCTTGATGTACTCTTCAGTGGGGATACAATCTTCCAGCAGGACAATTGTCTGTGTCACAGGGTCAGAATCAAATTTCAGTGGTCTGAGGAGCATGAAAGTAAACTCATGTTGATGCATTAATCACCAGATTTGCCTGACATGAACCAAATGGAACACATCTGGGATACTATTGAGCATCTGCTCTACATCCACAAACCACAGCTTTATAATTTAGGGGAATTGTACAACCTCTGCATAGACATCTGGTGCCACATACCTTGAGAAACCTATCAAGGACTTGTCAAAACTATCTTGTGCAGATTTGCTGCTATGGTGCTTTGTAAACATGGACCAACATGTTATTTAAGAATGTAGTCACAATGTTTTGATTCAGCATTGTATGTGCATATTCTGTTGCTGATGAGATATTCCATTCAAAACATAACTTAATAGTTACAAGTGAAAAGTATAAAAAATATTAAATTGTATTTACGTAGTCCAACAACAACAGTAAACAAAGCAGTAGAAGCAAGGAACACAGCAGAATTTACAGTGATCAACAGCTACAAATCACTAAGTGTTGCCTTGTTGGCAGTTTCCACAAGCAGGCCACTGGCTGTACATTTAAAATATTTTGATAGACATAATTACATATTATAATAAAGAGTTTTGTATACTGTTCACACAAACCAAATTGATACTTGGCATGATGGTTGATGGGAGTGATCATAAATGGGAAGCGCCTTTATGGTTGCTGTCATCAGCCACCTCACTGAGTGTCAAATTAGTGTGTGCAGACAGTATCAAGTAACTTCCTCAGAGAATATCCCAGTGTACTTTAAATATGTGTCAAAGCACTCACCGTCTTATCATTAATTTTGTGTGCCATACTGGTGGGTATGTTTCTCTAATCACAGTCCTGTATTGACGATTTAAGTCACGCCCAGTAAGTGAACACCTATTGTTCCCAACAATCACTCCATCAGGATTCAACATCGGCACCAGTTTAAAAATAAATTTTTCCCTAAGCTCCTGAATTTGAGAGAAAAAACAATAATGCATTTATGTCATAATGAAACTGGAGTAAATAACACGGTGTCAATGGTAACAGAAAAAGGGTACAAAATAATGAATTTCAAGATTTTGGTTTAAGATCAGAGACACTACACCAAGCTACTCATAAATGATATTGGTATGTTCTGTTTCTTTGAATGGGAGTTCACAGTGATTTATCACTGCAGCTGCAACCTGATTATTTTTGATTACTTTTTCTGTGCCCTTTTCTTTCTCCTACACTGTTTTTATATTCCAAAAGCAAAATTTACCTACAATAATTTATTTTACACTGTCATCAGCATCAGTATAGTACATTCAGAAATGAATTCATCTGCATGAAGGAGTTTAATGAAGAACTTTCAAGAAAATGGAATGAGTCCAGCTAAATATTGAAAAGTAGAAGCAATTGATGACAAATACATTAATAATTAACTACAGTTAATTTTTGTGTATATTCAAAGTAGGTTTAGCATCGTAAAATTAACAGAAAATGAGACTTTGTCAGTTAAAGCATCTCCTCAAATAATGTAGTTGCATCAGTAACGCAATCAAAGTTTTTTAAAATGTCTTTTAAAGTCATTGGAAAGTCATTCACTTATGTTAAAAACGTAATCGGTACCAGTACTGAATCATGATATTATATTATTATTACGAAGACAGATGTCACTAATCCCATTATATTTTCTTTTCCTTTTTTTCTTACTACTGCCAGCCTAAAGGGCTTTTAACTTCATTTGATAGTTTTTGCCTTCTCATCCATCCAAAATAATGAATTCACTATGTGTTTTCTTCCAATCTTCTACCGGTAACCATTTATTGTCAGTTTCTTTTAAGGCTCTCTATAAATCTCTAATTTGTCACTAGAGTTCCAAAGTGTAGAAAATTTATTATGATTTCTTTTGTTGAGTTTATGTCTTGTAAATCTAATCCAATTTCTTCTAAGCCACTTATTTTGATCATCTTTGAATTAATAATGAAGGTAAGTCTCTTGGTGAATGTATTGTCATTTAATAAATATCTTCACAGAATTTCAAGCTTGTCTTGTGCACAGTATTAGTGAGCTAATCTATCAGTGTGTAGAGGTCACATGTTCTCCACTTCATGCAAATGTCAGTTTATTGTGTGGGGCCATATATTTTTGTAACAATTTTCCACCCCTGTTTTTCAATTCCGCAACACCAAGAGCTATGTTCTCTAGAGCATATACTGGTTTCAGTAAAAGAACTGTCTTGTAATGTCACAAGTCGCTATTGTGCAATATTACTTTCTGGATGTAGTAGTTCCACATAATTTTAAATGTCTTTTGAAGTTCAATGGATCTTCCTAAGTTTGAGCTACTGTATTATTTTAGTGGAAATATGATCTTTCAGAGGAATCTGAAGAAAGATAGCTGTAAAATTTTCTTCAGTAGAACTTTTCTGGTGTTTTGATACAAATTTTGCATGTAATAGTTTCTTGTAAGACATCCAGAGTCCTGCCTCTGTTGATGTCCTGTGCAATTTTTCTGTGGCATATTTAATTCTTCCATATCTTAGCAATAATTTTTAAATCATCAGCAATGGCTGAACATTTAATGTTGATTCTGTATCCAGAATATCTTAGGTACATACATTTGACGTCTTTTTCCAGTCTGTTCCAACGTTGTGCAGAACTAAGTTAAAAAGTAGAGAAAAGGGAAAGGGGGCTGAAATCATCTCCTTGTCAAACACCAAGGCCATTCAGTTTTGATGCAGCGTTTGGCTGATTCATAGATTCATTCTTTGATCTTCATGTCCACTCCGAGATCTTCTAGAGTATCAAAAATAGTCTGTTTGTTGACAGCCATAGGCCTCTTTCATGACCACAAAGAAGGCAAGGAATGGCAGATCTTTCATTTCATCTCCATGTTATCTATCTGTTTGGCACATGATCAACCTTTCCTGAATCCTGCTTCTTAGTCATCAATCACATGGTCAGTCAGTTCTTCCAAACAGTGCAACACTAGAACTGTAGAAGCAGTCAATATGAGTCTGTTCAAAAAATGCTAGAACTTTGTCCCCTAAATCTTTCTATGCTTACCTTTTGCTTATTGAGCATGGTCTCCTTCAAAATACTCTCCTCCACAATTGATACACTGCTCTCAACACTGTTTCCACTTCCGGAAGCAGTCATGGTAGCCGCCTGAAAACTTTTTTTTTTTATCTCATCTATCATTGCAAATTTACTTCCTTGAATGGGATTTTCAATTTTGGGAAAAAAAAGTCTGCAAGTGCCGGGTCTTGAGAGTACAGATGATGAGGCAGCATGGCGATTTTGTTTTTTGTGCAATAGTGACGCACCAACAAGAATGAAAATGGGGGTGTGTTATTGTGATGCAAGAGCCATGAATTGTCTTGCCACATTTTAGGGTGTTTCCTTCTCACGTTTTCTTGCAGTCATCGCAACAAGTAGTACCATCAATTAATGGTTTGTCCCTGTGGCACGAATTCATGATGAACTAATCCCTCAAAGTCAAAGAAAACTATCAGCATAGCTTTGACATTTGACCTGACCTGATGAGCTTTTTTTGGTCTTGGAGAGCCTTTCTCAAGCCACTGTGAAGATTGAACCTTGGTATCAACATCACAACTGTAGATCCACATCTCATCACCGATTATGATTCTCTTAAGGAAAATCTTGTTCTCACTTGTGTGATCCAAAAACTCTTTACAGACTGTGAGGCGAATGTCTTTCTAGTCTTGATTCATGAGCCATGGAATGAACTTGGCGGCAACATGATGCATTCCAAGATGCTTCGACACGATTTCATAATATGATCCAACTAAAATATTACATTCTTCTGCAATATCTTGGACAGTCAGTCTTTGATTGGCATGCACAATTTCATTGATGTTCCTTGGATGAGCATAATTGGTAGACGAACAAGTGGCATCTTTAACTTCCATGTGGACCACTCATAACACCAAGTATGGTTTAAGCACTCATCACCATAGGCTTCCTGCATCATTTGGTGTGTCTCTGCAAACGTTTCCCTGTGGAGACATGTTGCTCCTCTAACTCTATCATCTCAAAATTTGCAAACTGTGTGACACAATGTTCTACTGAATACAGCATTGAACAATAACTAACAGACATACAACAATCAAACTTCCAGAAGTTACACATTAAACACAGGCATGTGCAGGAATGCAGACCACATTATGCTCCAACACACCATCAGCATGAAATATGAATGTTCTGGAATTTTCTGAACATACCTCATACAAACATTTTGAAATCTTGTCTATATAATGACAATATTTTTTCATAAGTTCTGTGACTTTAATTTGTTTTAACAGAGACTGTTTGGCAGAAATCAAAGACCTGTAACTACATTCATTGCTCTTTTTCTCACTGTATATCTAAAATGTCAATGGCCTTGCCGCACTGGTCACACCAGTTCCCATCAGATCACTGAAGTTAAGTGCTGTCAGGCTGGGCTAACACTTGGATGGGTGGCCATCCAGTCTGCCAAGCACTATTGGCAAGCGGGGTGCACTCAGCCCTTGCGAGGCAAACTTTGGAGCTACTTGACTGAGAAGCAGCGGCTCTGGTCTCGTAAACTGACATATGCCCGGGAGAGCAGTGTGCGGGCCACATTCCCCTTCACATCTGCATCCAGTGATGCCTGTGAGCTGAGGATGATATGGCGACCGGTCTGTACTGTTGGACTTTCATGGTCTGTTTGGACGGAGTTTAGTTTAGTTAGTATATCTAAAACTCTGGCACCGCTCTTGGGTGATTTACACATTTATGTAGCCTGAGAGTACTGGAACTGTTCAGATGTGCTGCGTGTCACAGGAGTGTGATGCTTTAATGTATGTTGAAGCTTTACCTATAGTGATTTGTTGTTTATGAGTCATGGACAGATATTGAAAGGAATTAATGGAATACTTACAACATCTGCTGAAATTTTTAGTTCTACACATGCAACCACAATTAGAAGTACCTTTTTTTATCATTTCTGAGACAGAAACTCATACATGGAGTGGAAGAAGCTGTCCAAAAGAAATGATTTTAAGCTAGATCTAAAACTTGATCTGCTACCTGCCAGACACTTTATGTTGTTGGGCAAATGATCATAGATTTTTTTTGCTGAATAATGTACTCCTTTTTGAGAAACTGACAGCTTCAATAACAGATAGGAAAGGTCATTTTTCCCTCTAGTGTTGTACATATGAGCATCACTTTTCTTCACAATTTGAGATGGGTTATTTGTAACGAATTTCATTAGCGAACATATGTACTCTGATGTTGCAGTTAAAATATGTAACTCCTTGAAAAGGTGCCTACATGACATCCTTGGGTGAACACCACTAATTATTCTCAGTGCTCTCTTTTGTGCAATAAACATTTTATGTCTAAGTGTGTGAGTTACCACAAAAAACTATTCCATTAAACATTATTGAGTGGAAATATGCAAAGTACGTTAGGAGGCTGATCTGTTTATTACCAAGACTAGCGATTATACGAAGAGTGAAAGAAGCTGAACTTAGTTGTTTGAGAAGCTTAGTAATATGCCTCTTCCAGTTCAAGTTGTCATCAATGTGAACACCCAAAAATTTGGAGAAATCTACCCTGTTAACTGAGCCCTGTTCATATGCTACATCAGTTGTTGGTATGACTCTATTTGGTGTACAGAACTGGATATAGTGAGTTTTTTTTCAAAATTAAGGGAGAGTCTATTTCCTGAGAACCACTTAATAATTCTTTGAAAGACATCCTTAACAGTATCTTCAATTGCTTTTTCTAAAGACACTCCCTTGAAACATGCTCAGAGTTACTTTAGAATTTTAAGATTTCTCTCCATTAAATTAAGCATGACACACTATGCTCTGTTTGCCACTGATCACCTGTTCTACATTAAATGAGTCAAAAAGTTCAGGCCTGTTTGTAGTCAAGAGATCTAAGATGTTACCTTAATGAGCCAGTTCTCTGATTAACTGACTCACGGTAATTTTCAGAGAAGGTATTTAGAATGATTTCAATGATTCCCTCTCCCCACTACTTACTCTAATCATTTATGTCTTCCAGTCGGTAATTGGTAAGTTTAAATTTCCCTGTAATATGACACAATGACTAGAAAATTTATGTAGAACCATCTCCAAATTGAGTCTCAACAGTTCTGTCACTACTGTTCCTGCGAAAGGAGGCACATATGCATCTTACACGGTGACAATTATTGAACTACATGAAGAAGAAAAAAAATAATAATAAAATAAAAAATAAAGTAATTTCATTACAAACTACGGCGTGCACACACTTTATTCAAAATATAAATGCAACTGCAGATCTTGGGATTTAGGTTATGACATGTTTGACATGCCTGTCATCCTTGGCGATGATGTGTCACAGATGAATATAGAAATTTTGCATGTTACGCTGTAGTGTCAGAATATCGATGCTGTCTTCCTGAATGGCTGTTTACAGCTCAGAAGTGGTTTTGGAGTTATTGCTGTATACCTTGTCTTTAATATAGCTCCACAAAAAGGAGTCACATGTTCGGATTGGGAGAATATGGATGCCCACGCCAGTGGTGTCTGGGTATCCCAGAGCCAGAATGTGGTCCCCAAAGTGCTCCTCCAGGACATGAAACACACCTCTGCTTTGATGGGGTTGAGATCCATCTGGCATTAACCACATCTCATCGAAATCAAGTTCACTTTGGATAATGAGGATGAAATAATCTCCAAAACCTTCACGTAACATTTGGCAGTCATTGTGCCATCAAGGAATATCACACCGATTATTGGGCTTCCTTGCTAAACGAAACCATATTCACATCAAAGTCCTGTTCATCAATAGCTGGGCAGCAGTGTTGCTGCAACACAATCACTGTTCCATGGCCCTGGGACTTAATGGCTGATAGGTTTGAATTTTGAATGGGAAGAGGTGCAGGTCTTCAACAACAATTTGGCCCAGTGTCTCCCAGTTGATTCCCACCTACTATAAAGCTAGTCTGATCGATTTCCTGGGGCTGGTTTGAAACATGATGGCTGTCTTCTCATAGTTTCCAGGCATTTTCATCCTTTTTGGACAACTGACATTGCCAACAATGTCATCACAAACACTACATGTTCTCTCAAACTTGCGAACCAAATTCTTGATTGTTAGCACACTTGGGCTGGTTGTCTTCAGCTTGGATTCGGATGCGGACTTCCTTTGAGCCACAGTTAGGCTGTTACTGCTTGCATAGTAGGCCTTCAAAAGTGCTATACACTCAGGCACACTGCACTGTGACATCTTCATGCACAAATGGCCGACAATATCAAGGCGCATGTGCATGAGGATACTAATTCCCATCATGCGCCATGGCCTACAATGTAGTTTGAATGTCCTAATGCAAACTGTTCAGAAGTTATGATGATTTTATTTCACATAGTTCAATATTTGTCACCCTGCATTATCTTATTTGATCAAATTTTAATATGTATTTCCACCCATATGATTTCTTACACAGAATGCATATTGACCCCACTGGATATTATTGCATTATTTACGGCAATAAACTTCCCCCCCCATGAACCATGGACCTTGCCGTTGGTGGGGAGGCTTGCGTGCCTCAGCGATACAGATAGCCATACCGTAGGTACAACCACAACAGAGGGGTATCTGTTGAGAGGCCAGACAAACGTGTGGTTCCTGAAGAGGGGCAGCAGCCTTTTCAGTAGTTGCAAGGGCAACAGTCTGGATGATTGACTGATCTGGCCTTGTAACAATAACCAAAATGGCCTTGCTGTGCTGGTACTGCGAACGGCTGAAAGCAAGGGGAAACTACGGCCGTAATTTTTCCCGAGGGCATGCAGCTTTACTGTATGATTAAATGATGATGGCGTCCTCTTGGGTAAAATATTCTGGAGGTAAAATAGTCCCCCATTCGGATCTCCGGGTGGGGACTACTCAAGAGGATGTCGTTATCAGGAGAAAGAAAACTGGCGTTCTACGGATCGGAGCGTGGAATGTCAGATCCCTTAATCGGGCAGGTAGGTTAGAAAATTTGAAAAGGGAAATGGATAGGTTAAAGTTAGATATAGTGGGAATTAGTGAAGTTCGGTGGCAGGAGGAACAAGACTTCTGGTCAGGTGAATTCAGGGTTATAAATACAAAATCAAATAGGGGTAATGCAGGAGTAGGTTTAATAATGAATAGGAAAATAGGAACGCGGGTAAGCTACTACAAACAGCTTAGTGAACCCATTATTGTGGCCAAGATAGATACGAAGCCCATGCCTACTACAGTAGTACAAGTTTATATGCCAACTAGCTCTGCAGATGACGAAGAAATTGAAGAAATGTATGATGAAATAAAAGAAATTATTCAGATAGTGAAGGGAGACGAAAATTTAATAGTCATGGGTGACTGGAATTCGAGTGTAGGAAAAGGGAGAGAAGGAAATGTAGGAGGTGAATATGGATTGGGGCTAAGAAATGAAAGAGGAAGCCGCCTGGTAGAATTTTGCACAGAGCACAACTTAATCATAGCTAACACTTGGTTTAAGAATCATGAAAGAAGGTTGTATACATGGAAGAACCCTGGAGATACTAAAAGGTATCAGATAGATTATATAATGGTAAGACAGAGATTTAGGAACCAGGTTTTAAATTGTAAGACATTTCCAGGGGCAGATGTGGACTCTGACCACAATCTATTGGTTATGAACTGTAGATTAAAACTGAAGAAACTGCAAAAAGGTGGGAATTTAAGGAGATGGGACCTGGATAAACTGAAAGAACCAAAGGTTGTACAGAGTTTCAGGGAGAGCATAAGGGAACAATTGACAGGAATGGGGGAAAGAAATACAGTAGAAGAAGAATGGGTAGCTTTGAGGGATGAAGTAGTGAAGGCAGCAGAGGATCAAGTAGGTAAAAAGACGAGGGCTAGTAGAAATCCTTGGGTAACAGAAGAAATAGTGAATTTAATTGATGAAAGGAGAAAATATAAAAATGCAGTAAATGAAGCAGGCAAAAAGGAATACAAACGTCTCAAATATGAGATCGACAGGAAGTGCAAAATGGCTAAGCAGGGATGGCTAGAGGACAAATGTAAGGATGTAGAGGCTTGTCTCACTAGGGGTAAGATAGATACTGCCTACAGGAAAATTAAAGAGACCTTTGGAGAGAAGAGAACCACTTGTATGAATATCAAGAGCTCAGATGGCAACCCAGTTCTAAGCAAAGAAGGGAAGGCAGAAAGGTGGAAGGAGTATATAGAGGGTCTATACAAGGGCGATGTACTTGGGGACAATATTGTGGAAATGGAGGAGGATGTAGATGAAGATGAAATGAGAGATATGATACTGCGTGAAGAGTTTGACAGAGCACTGAAAGACCTGAGTCGAAACAAGGCCCCCGGAGTAGACAACATTCCATTGGAACTACTGACGGCCTTGGGAGAGCCAGTCCTGACAAAACTCTACCATCTGGTGAGCAAGATGTATGAAACAGGCGAAATACCCTCAGACTTCAAGAAGAATATAATAATTCCATTCCCAAAGAAAGCAGGTGTTGACAGATGTGAGAATTACCGAACAATCAGTTTAATAAGCCACAGCTGCAAAATACTAACACGAATTCTTTACAGACAAATGGAAAAACTAGTAGAATCCGACCTCGGGGAAGATCAGTTTGGATTCCGTAGAAATACTGGAACACGTGAGGCAATACTGACCTTACGACTTATCTTAGAAGAAAGATTAAGGAAAGGCAAACCTACGTTTCTAGCATTTGTAGACTTAGAGAAAGCTTTTGACAATGTTGACTGGAATACTCTCTTTCAAATTCTAAAGGTGGCAGGGGTAAAATACAGGGAGCGAAAGGCTATTTACAATTTGTACAGGAACCAGATGGCAGTTATAAGAGTCCAGGGACATGAAAGGGAAGCAGTGGTTGGGAAGGGAGTAAGATAGGGTTGTAGCCTCTCCCCGATGTTATTCAATCTGTATATTGAGCAAGCAGTAAAGGAAACAAAAGAAAAATTCGGAGTAGGTATTAAAATCCATGGAGAAGAAATAAAAACTTTGAGGTTCGCCGATGACATTGTAATTCTGTCAGAGACAGCAAAGGACTTGGAAGAGCAGTTGAACGGAATGGATGGTGTTTTGAAGGGAGGATATAAGATGAACATCAACAAAAGCAAAACAAGGATAATGGAATGTAGTCGAATTAAGTCGGGTGATGTTGAGGGTATTAGATTAGGAAATGAGACACTTAAAGTAGTAAAGGAGTTTTGCTATTTGTGGAGCAAAATAACTGATGATGGTCAAAGTAGAGAGGATATAAAATGTAGACTGGCAATGGTAAGGAAAGCGTTTCTGAAGAAGAGAAATTTGTTAACATCGAGTATAGATTTAAGTGTCAGGAAGTCATTTCTGAAAGTATTTGTATGGAGTGTAGCCATGTATGGAAGTGAAACATGGACGGTAAATAGTTTGGACAAGAAGAGAATAGAAGCTTTCGAAATGTGGTGCTACAGAAGAATGCTGAAGATTAGATGGGTAGATCACATAACTAATGAGGAGGTACTGAATAGGATTGGGGAGAAGAGGAGTTTGTGGCACAACTTGACTAGAAGAAGGGATCAGTTGGTAGGACGTGTTCTGAGGCATCAAGGGATCACCAATTTAGTATTGGAGGGCAGCGTGGAGGGTAAAAATCGTAGGGGGAGACCAAGAGATGAATTCACTAAGCAGATTCAGAAGGATGTAGGTTGCAGTAGGTACTGGGAGATGAAGAAGCTTGCACAGGATAGAGTATCATGGAGAGCTGCATCAAACCAGTCTCAGGACTGAAGACCACAACAACAACAACATGGCAATAAAAACACCTCCACCACCTTCATTCAGCCTATATTTGGCATATACATTCCAACCAGAATTAAGAATTTCATTGTTATTAGCACCTTGTTTCAGCCAGATTTCTGTCCCTCGCACTATGTGGGCTTTATTACCATTTATAAGTAAGACAATTTCTGGGTCTTTTTCATGAAAATTCTTGCGCTTAGCTAATACTATACCAAAATTTTCATTCTTCAGTGTGCTATGATAAATTATGTGGGCTGATACTCTCCCCTCTTTGAAATCCAAACATAAGTTACTGAAAGTGGACAGTTACGAACAGTTTTCAGTTAGTTAGGCCAGTTACTAGCAGAGTGACAGAAGTGACAGTTTCATATGATTTGACTTTAATAAACACTATGGTGGAAACACTAACAAAAAAAATTCTGAACTGGAGAAATATGTTTTCCTTTTGTGATGAATACTAATAAACAAACATCACACAACATTTTTGTGTATGTCACATCAGGTGCAGTTGCTGTGTGCAGTCTGATCTCCATGGCCAGAGACAGTGCTCATGTGTCTATGATTTGTGCTTGTGTGAATGTGTGTGTGTGTTTTCTACTTCTGAAGAAGGCTTTTTGACCAAAAGCTCAAATGTATAGCAGTCTTTTTGCTGTGCCTGGCTGTGACTCAGTGTCTCCTCTATATGGTGAGTAGCAACCCAATCTTTTCATAATAATGTCATTATTCCATCCTGGGTTTTCCATTGTTTAAAATTGTTATTTGTTATTTATAATTTTAAAATCACCTCAAATAGTATATGAAGCCATGAACTTGCAACTATGGTCAAATAATGACTACAAGATAATTATATTCACAGGAGTTTTAGATTTGAGAGTCTGTAGATGAGAGCTCCTGGATCACACCAAAAGAATATCCAAAGTAGATCTCAGCAGTTGTAATCAAAGATGACACATCAGTCTTAACTAAAAATGATGTCCTAGGAGAAAATTTCAGATAGTCTGCAAAATATCTTAAAGAACCTTGAAGCTTGCTTTCATCAAAATAGTGTAAAACTGAATATTACAAAGGCTATTTACAACTAAACTGCCAAAAATGATAGACATAAGAATAACTTGGAATGACCAGGAAATGACTGAAGCAAGCAAGTCGAAGTTCCTAGGCATACATCTCAATAAATATATTAATTAGAAAGCAGATATAGACTGCTTATCAAATAAATCAAATTATTTACACTTTACGAAGTGTATATGATCTTACGGGTGCCAAAAAGATTATATAACACAGCTACTTTGAGTCAGTTACTCAATAAATATAATTTTCTAGGCAAGCTTATCTGACATCACAAGGCTATTAATGATGCAGAAAAAAAAAAAAAGAAAAAAAAACACATTCATTGAGCAGCAGAGACTCAAGAGAGGCTTGTGCTGTTTTATTTAAAAATTCCAACAGTGCCTTCATTGCACATATTATAACATTATTTTCTTGTACAATGACAGCCACACACTCAAAATTTTCCATTTCAAGCACAACTACAACTTTCACTACACAGAAAATTTCAGATTACTCCCACACCATTAAAAACTTTATATCCAGACACAGAAGCACAAGCATCTAAAAATTAGAAATCATCTAAAAGGTAGAAATATATTTAATAGGAAGATTCAGTCACTGAAAGCATTCTTCTCTAATATATTAACAGTCAAGTTCTACTATCCCATTGCAGAATGTATGGAGAACAAAGTTACTGTCTGAGATAAAAAATGGTACATTTATCTGTACACTGTTGTCATTATAAATGAAACTGTAAAATGCTGAAAAACTTTTCATCAAAATTATTTATTACTCAATATAGCAAATTGTAGCTAACACTTGGTTTAAGAATCATGAAAGAAGGTTGTATACATGGAAGAACCCTGGAGATACTAAAAGGTATCAGATAGATTATATAATGGTAAGACAGAGATTTAGGAACCAGGTTTTAAATTGTAAGACATTTCCAGGGGCAGATGTGGACTCTGACCACAATCTATTGGTTATGAACTGTAGATTAAAACTGAAGAAACTGCAAAAAGGTGGGAATTTAAGGAGATGGGACCCGGATAAACTGAAAGAACCAGAGGTTGTACAGAGTTTCAGGGAGAGCATAAGGGAACAATTGACAGGAATGGGGGAAAGAAATACAGTAGAAGAAGAATGGGTAGCTTTGAGGGATGAAGTAGTGAAGGCAGCAGAGGATCAAGTAGGTAAAAAGACGAGGACTAGTAGAAATCCTTGGGTAACACAAGAAATATTGAATTTAATTGATGAAAGGAGAAAATATAAAAATGCAGTAAATGAAGCTGGCAAAAAGGAATACAAACGTCTCAAATATGAGATCGACAGGAAGTGCAAAATGGCTAAGCAGGGATGGCTAGAGGACAAATGTAAGGATGTAGAGGCTTGTCTCACTAGGGGTAAGATAGATACTGCCTACAGGAAAATTAAAGAGACCTTTGGAGAGAAGAGAACCACTTGTATGAATATCAAGAGCTCAGATGGCAACCCAGTTCTAAGCAAGGAAGGGAAGGCAGAAAGGTGGAAGGAGTATATAGAGGGTCTATACAAGGGCGATGTACTTGGGGACAATATTGTGGAAATGGAGGAGGATGTAGATGAAGATGAAATGAGAGATACGATACTGCGTGAAGAGTTTGACAGAGCACTGAAAGACCTGAGTCGAAACAAGGCCCCCGGAGTAGACAGCATTCCATTGGAACTACTGACGGCCTTGGGAGAGCCAGTCCTGACAAAACTCTACCATCTGGTGAGCAAGATGTATGAAACAGGCGAAATACCCTCAGACTTCAAGAAGAAGATAATAATTCCAATCCCAAAGAAAGCAGGTGTTGACAGATGTGAAAATTACCGAACAATCAGTTTAATAAGCCACAGTTTCAAAATACTAACACGAATTCTTTACAGATGAATCGAAAAACTAGTAGAAGCCGACCTCGGGGAAAGTCAGTTTGGATTCCGTAGAAATACTGGAACACGTGAGGCAATACTGACCTTACGACTTATCTTAGAAGAAAGATTAAGGAAAGGCAAACCTATGTTTCTAGCATTTGTAGACTTAGAGAAAGCTTTTGACAATGTTGACTGGAATACTCTCTTTCAAATTCTAAAGGTGGCAGGGGTAAAATACAGGGAGCGAAAGGCTATTTACAATTTGTACAGAAACCAGAAGGCAGTTATAAGAGTTGAGGGACATGAAAGGGAAGCAGTGGTTGGGAAGGGAGTGAGACAGGGTTGTAGCCTCTCCCTGATGTTATTCAATCTGTATATTGAGCAAGCAGTAAAGGAAACAAAAGAAAAATTCGGAGTAGATATTAAAATCCATGGAGAAGAAATAAAAACTTTGAGGTTCGCCGATGACATTGTAATTCTGTCAGAGACAGCAAAGGAGTTGGAAGAGCAGTTGAATGGAATGGATGGTGTCTTGAAAGGAGGATAAAAGATGAACATCAACAAAAGCAAAACGAGGATAATGGAATGTAGTCGAATTAAATCGGGTGCTGCTGAGGGAATTAGATTAGGAAATGAGACACTTCAAGTAGTAAAGGAGTTTTGCTATTTGGGGAGCAAAATAACTGATGATGGTCGAAGTAGAGAGGATATAAAATGTAGACTGGCAATGGCAAGAAAAGCGTTTCGGAAGAAGAGAAATTTGTTAGCATCGAGTATAGATTTAAGTGTCAGGAAGTCATTTCTGAAAGTATTTGTATGGAGTGTAGCCATGTATGGAAGTGAAACATGGACGATAAATAGTTTGGACAAGAAGAGAATAGAAGCTTTCGAAATGTGGTGCTACAGAAGAATGCTGAAGATTAGATGGGTAGATCACATAACTAATGAGTAAGTATTGAACAGGATTGGGGAGAAGAGAAGTTTGTGGAACAACTTGACCAGAAGATCGGATCGGTTGGTAGGACATGTTCTGAGGCATCAAGGGATCACCAATTTAGTATTGGAGGGCAGCGTGGAGGGTAAAAATCGTAGAGGGAGACCAAGAGATGAATACACTAAGCGGATTCAGAAGGATGTAGGTTGCAGTAGGTACTGGGAGATGAAGAAGCTTGCACAGGTTAGAGTATCATGGAGAGCTGCATCAAACCAGTCTCAGGACTGAAGACCACAACAACAAACATAGCAAATCAAATAATCTAAGAATTGTATTTTAAGTATTGAATATTTCTAGGAAAATACTACAAAATACAGTATCTTAAATGACAAGTTTTTAGGAAAGTATATCACATGTATTTGGATCCATTTATAAGACACTATGCGACCTTTTCTAGAGTAGTGCTCCATTGTTTCAAGCCCTTATGATATAGGCATGACAGAAGACAATCAACAAACCAGGAGACTTTCTGTACTAGGCAACAATCCAACATTTCAAATGCTTCCATCATATATTGCTACAAGTGAACTGAAGGCATCAACCCAAACTATTGTTTATGAAGGAGAAAATGATACAGTAATATGAGAAAAGCAGTCCTGTGTGCGTGAAGTACATCAAATGAAAATACGTCCCAAAAATTCAGCTGCCTGTAGTATGAACATTAAAAACAATAATGTATCTTGCATTTCCAATAATCTCACACTGAATCAGACAAGCCAAAAATCTGTAGATAAATTTAAATAGAAGTCGGTAATGTTCAGTAAAAGGGAAGACAAACAACAACTAGGCAAGGGAACAAAACTGAATTTCTCAAAGTAGGCAAACTGCTGTTGGGTTATTCCGTGTCAAGTCATGGAAGGCACCTCTTCTATGATCTAAGATTTGGATGAAATTTGGCTTATTTGTTCTCCCTATGGAGATAAGCAACCATACCAAGTTTTAGAATTTTATCTCTGTCTGTTTCAATTTTATGGCACTTCAAAGATTGAAAGTATTGTTGTTTTTACCATTGTGATTGCACAAAATCACACTTGCTAACATTCTGAACACAAAAAAAGATTTTTAGTCACCATCTGAACAATGTGAAATCTGGAGTTTCTATACTCTATAAAATATCAATTGTAGGATAAAATATCTTACAACTTCGCATATAACCATCAAGATGGGAAAAAAATTCATCCTTACGCTTTTTATTTTATGAAAATTGAAGTTAGAGAGGGGAAAAAGAAAGGAAAGGAACCATTGATATCAGCTGCATCAGGACTTTACGCGGAATCAGTAACAGTGAGTGAAAACATGTGCCAGGCCAGGATTCGAACCCGGGATTTCCAGCTTACTAGGCAGTTGCATTAACCACTGCATCATCTGGACACAGTGTTTATTGCAAATGTGTGGACTATCTTGACATGCTCCCCAGCTGATTCACATTCCTACCTAGCATCACTTATCCTTGTGAATTTGCATTCACACTGAAGGTTGCCATCAGTGTGAATCAATTATATGAATTCGGGGTGCCTGTTCTTTCTGACATGTCCAAAACAACAACCACAATGTATTCATATAACTGATTTGCCTTGATGGGTAATGAATTCACAGCTTTGAGTGCCAATGCACAATTACATTTGGTCTCCTGTGGGAATCTAAAAATAGCGAGCATGGAGGACATGGATTGGGACTGCAGATAGGTGATACTATGAGGGGCGTTTGAAAAGTCCATGCAAAGTCTGAGAGATGGCACCACTGGCGTCTATCAAGGTCATGTTTAGTTAGTAGCATCTTTGGAAAGAAAGCACACCAAGATTCAGCCATATTGGTCTATTTCTTTGTGTTTGGCATTCGTGTGAGTCAAGGAAGTCAAGTGATTGTCAAAAAATGGACAAAAAAGAATTTCGTGTGGTGATTAAACATTACTTTATGAAAGGCAAAACGCCTCAGGAGACTAAAGAGAAGCTTGATAAACATTATAGTGACTCTGCACCTTCCATTAGAACAGTTTATAAGTGGTTTCAAAATTTTCAGAGTGGCCACATGGGCACAAGTGATGCTGGACGTTCTGGATGCCCTATGGAGATTATGATTCCAGAAATCATCGATAAAATCCATGATATGGTGATGGATGATAGAAGAGTTAAGGTGTGTGAGATTGCTAGTGCTGTGGGCATCTCGAATAAATGGGTACATAATATTTTGCATAAACATTAGGACATGAGAAAGCTATCCGCAAGTTGGGTTCCGCGATTGCTCACCATTGACCAAAAACGGGATCATGTGAAATGTTGCAAGTATGGTTTGCAGCTATTCAGGAAAAATCCACAGGACATTAAGCATCGTTTCATCACTGTGGATGAAACATGGATACATTACTATACTCCTGAGACCAAACAACAATCTAAACAATAGGTTACCAAGGGAGAATCTGCACCAAAAAGGTGAAGACCATTCCTTCGGCTGGAAATGTTATGGCGACTGTCTTTTGGAATTCGAAAGGCATAATTCTCATTAACTATCAGGAAAAGTGTAAAACTATTACAGGTGAATATTATTCATCATTATTGGACCGTTTGAAAACTGAGCTGCAAGAAAAACACCGGCAATTGGACTGCAAAAAAGTCCTTTTCCATCACGACAATGCACCAGCACACAACTAATCAGTTGTGGTCACAAAATTAATGGAAATAGGATTCCAACTCGTTTCACATGCCCCCTATTCTCCAGACTTGGCTCCCTCGAACTACTAGTTGTTACACAATTTGAAGAAATGGCTGGTGGGACAAAGATTTTATTCAAACGAGGAGGTGATTGCAGCAACTAATAGCTATTTTGCAGATTTGGACAATTCCTATAATTCAGAAGGTATAGCCAAATTAGAACAGCGTTGGATGAAGTGTATAAGTCGAAAAGGAGACTATGTTGAAAAATAAAAAAAGATTATCCCAAACACGTAAGTAGTATTTATTTTTGCACGGACTTTTCAATCGCCCCTCGTACATGGGAATGTTGGATGGTCGAGGGGTATACCGAGATACTCTGCACAATTGTCACAAACACTGTGTATGGGTGGCATAGAGCCTAACACCTAGTAAGCTGTAGATCCCAGGTTCGAATCCTGGTCCAGCACACATTTTCACTCGTCATCACTGAACCCGCATAATGTTTCACTTCAGCAGAAACTCAATAGTTCCTTCCCTTACCTTTCCTTTCTTCCCCCTCCACCTTCAATTGACATAAATGTATCACATTTGTATATTCTGCATGGTGTCTATTCTTCAGACATCTCCAAAAGAACAGGCACCACGCGTATTATCTTTTTATGAAAAATAAATAAATAAAAAGGATCACCATCACATTGATTTCACATAAAGGGAGAGCAAAAATCTTATTTTTTTGCAAAATAATTCTCAAAGTGTGGATAATCATTGGGAAAAATGAAATTACCAAGATTTTTGTTAATTTGTTAACTTAAATTTTTTAAAATACTATTACCAGAGCCTGTTCCTTCTATGAGTTTAATCACTCAAAATTACTGTTAGATCAATGGGAATTCATTCAGGACCATTGAAATTTCTATGGTTTCTTTTAATATCTCAAGAAAAAATTAAAAACTATTATTTGTTACAAAAACAAAAAAAACAAAGAAATAATTCCATTTGGATTATTTTGGAGAAAAAAGATGGGTGGGGGGGTTCATTCTTTTCCCTTTATGTGATATTCATTGTAATGTTGAAACACATTTTTGGACAATAAATTACACAAATATAAGTATTGTAACAGCACTACTATTTTTTGGGTGGTACTACAGAAACTAGGATTTCAGCCACAGTAGTGGAATGCAGCTAGCAAGCGCTACTGCACTGGCTGCAGCATTGGGGAGGTTTAGACAATATGAGGTGTACTAGGACAAGCACCACAATAATGGAAAGTAGAGATACAATGGAGCTCTTCCAGGGAGAGGCAAGCAGTTTCCACACTCCTAGGCCACAGATTTGTTGCATCAAGTGCAACTGGAAACAGTGCCTCGGCACAACAAGTGACCCATTAATAATAACAATGAATAAACTCCGCCATTGCCGGTCCCAAGCCCGGATCCTCATCTTACAAGTGATGAGGGAGGAGGAGGGGGAGGAGTAACAACCTCGTAAAAAAACCTGGGTCCATCTGGCTCCGGATGGTAGCACCCTGTGAGGGCCCCTGCCTAGGGTTACGGGTGAAAACCGGTCAACGGTCTCATAGGCGGATGAGGAATTTTTAACTCCCAACGGCTGAGAGAGTGGAGGAACCAAAAATCTATAACTGCAAGTGTCTGTACCCAGATTTGGCGGCTTGTGGGCAGCGTCTGTTCCTCATGTTAGAGGCGGCTGTTTCAAGAAACCTTCTAACGCTAACAACGTTAGTCGTATTCCTGGTAGGTTATGCAAGTAATCTCCCCAACTTTGAAGAATTTCAACAGTTACAATCTTAACGCATGATGGAAATGTCTTTCAATAACGAAACTACCCCAGGTGGCCAATCCACCGTCGGCAACGACGCAAGCAGACCCAAGGATTCTGGGGAGTCTGCAACACCATGCAAATCCAACAAGATTAAACCCAGAAAAATCTTCAACATAGCAACTCTCAACATAAACTCCCTTCTCAAAGTGGGAAAACTTAAGCACCTTACAGACCAGTTACACACGGAAGACATACAAATTGTGGCGCTACAAGAAACTCGCTTCACTGATGAAAACACATTTGAATAAAAAAAAATTCAGAATATTTAAAGGAAAACCTGGAAAAATTGTAATGAAGAAATGCCCTCAGCTTGGCACAGCTTTTGCTGTAAACACAAAAATTCTGAACTCTGTCGAACATTTTTGGTCAACATCATCGAGAACATCTTTCCTCACTTTTCGATGTGCAAATAAAAAATACACATTAATCAATGTTCACACTCCCACAAATGACAAAAATAATGCTAAAAATAGGGAAGAAACAGATGAATTCTGGGAAAACCTTAAGGATCATATATCAGAAATCCCAGAAAACAATGCAAAAATACTTCTAGGAGATTTTAACTCTCAGATTGGAAAAGAAAAGAAATTCCGCGATATTGTCGGCAACTTTCCCGCACACAAACGAACCAACAAAAATGGAGAAAGGTTAATTATGCTCTGTAAGCAGTTTAAACTCAAGCTAATGTCAACACATTTTAAACATCTTCCCAGAAAACAAAAAACCTGGGTATCTCCGATAAAGAGTATCGGAGAATTTCAAATAGATCACGTTGCCATCTCCTCCAAATGTGAAAAAGAAATATTGAAGACACGTGTCCGAAAATCTCTAAACCTCGATTCTGATCACTATCTCACGAAAATAAAAACTAAACTGATCCCACAAAACAAACAGAAAAGCAGAAACGGTGAATACAAAAACAGAAATAAAATAAATTTTGATCTTACAACCCTGAGAAATTACAGCCTTAAGTCCAACTCTAACCTCAAGGATTTTCAGAAAAAAACTAAAGACATTCTCCCCTTCACAAAACCTCCAAGAATTTCAGAACAACTTGATTGAGGCAACAGAAACAACCTTTCCAAAAAAGAGCAAACAGAGACACCCGTGGTGGGACAGCAACTGTAATGAAGTTCTGCATGAAAAACTTAAAGCCTGGAAAAAGTGGAACTCACATAAAACTGAAAACAACTTTGATGAATTTAAGCAAGCCAGAAAGAATGCCTCGAAAACTATTCGCAACACCAAGAGACAATATGAAAAACAACAACTGGACTTAATCGAAGAGAATTTCAAGAAATGCAACACGGCAGCTTGGTACAAAACATTCAACCAGAAACTCCGAGGATACCAGTCCCCTTGCCTAAACCTTATGAGAAATAATAAGACTCTCGCCACCAACAATACTGAAAACTGTGAAATCCTGGCTGAATATTTAGAGACACTCCTAAACTGCCAAACACCCATCCAGACTCTCAGTTTTACGCAACCAGAAACATTACCAACACATTCAACACCTCCAACATGAGAGGAAATCACAAACATAATCAAAAATCTCAAAAACAGGAAAGCATGTGGAGAAGACACAATTACAGCAGAAATGCTCAAGCTTGGGGGAGAAACATCAGTAGAAGCACTACACAAAGAACTTGAACAATTATGGGAAACCAAGAAAACCCCAAGTCACTGGAAAACTGCCCTAATTCACCCTTTGTTTAAAAAAGGTGACAAAAGGGATGTTAACAACTATCGTGGAATATCGCTTCTCCCAGTCCCATACAAAATTCTATCAAAAGCCCTGCTCAATCGTGTATCACCAATTATAGAGGGAAAACTTGGAGAATATCAAGCTGGCTTCAGACCAGGAAGATCCTGCGCCGAACAAATTTTTAACCTCAAAACAACAATGAACTATTTATCTACAAGGAGCAAGAAATATTTCATAACATTCATTGATTTCAAAAAAGCTTATGACTCAATCGATAGGGACACACTCATCAAAACACTTCGAGAATATGAAATAGATGAAACAACAATCACCATAATCAAAGAAACATTAACAAATACAACATCAAAAGTAAAATTCCAAGGAGAAATTTCACAGCATTTCGAGGTCAAAACCAGCGTCAGACAAGGAGATGCGCTGTCCCCGGTACTCTTCAACTGTGTTCTGGATAAAGTCATAGCAGAATGGAGAAAACTCACGCAAAAACATGGAGTTAAGAAAGTCCAAATTGGAGGGAAGTGCTACAAAGCCATTGAAACCAACTGTTTTGCCTTCGCTGACGATCTCGCATGTTTAGCTTACACACAAAAAGACACAATAAAACAAATAGAATTACTTATGGAAACTGCTGAAAAAGCAGGCTTGCAAATTTCATTTGAAAAGACAGAAATCATTACAAATATCAAAAATCCACCAAAGAAAATAACTACGAAATACGGGAAAATACAGGTATCTAAACATTTTAAATATCTTGGTGAAATAATTCAGCCTGTGGCAAAAGGTCATCCAGCCTGCAGGGCTAGAATACAAAAACTAGAGACAGCAACTCACTACTGCAGACAAATGTATTCAAAAAAATGTATATCCAAAAACATTAAACTCAGACACTACCAGACTGTCATTAGACCGCAGATACTATATGCATCAGAAACACTGGCAAATTTTACATACGCAGAACAGATAGAAAATCGTGAAAGAAGAATTGTGAGGACAATTCTTGAACACAGGAAAATAACAGATGATCAAGGCAAGCCTGTATACAGACTAAAAATCAACAAAGAAGTGTATACGAAGTGCAGCAAAATTACAGACGAAATTAGAAAAAGAAGATGCTCCTTTTATGCTCACATCATGAGGATGAACCCGAATAGGCTTACAAAACAAATATTTTCTTACATCGCAAATCTAAAAAATAAAAATTTATGGTTTATCAACACAGAAAGAGATCTAAAAGAAATGGACATAGATCAGGAAACAATATTTAACAGAAACCTTTTTAGAAAAAAACTGAATTCATTCACGGGTTTCGGTGTGAAAATTAAGAAGACTTGTGGAACTAAATGGTCTGAAGAGAGAAAAGCCACCTTCAGTGCAAGAAAGAAAGAAGTGTGGACTGAGAGAAAGAAGACTTCCCAGACGCGCAAGAAATAACTGTTTTCACGGTCTTTAACGGACAAATTTGTATAATAATAATAATAATAATGAATAATCAGGAATGTGACAGCCACACCAGTCAACCAAGCAACATGGAACAGTGTGTATCTGCTACATGTTCAGGCATCCACTGGTACTGCCCAGTTCTCCTACTTGGACATGGTACTTCTGCACTGATGGGTTGTCCATTGTAGCAGCTGCCAACTCCTGCCCTGGAGGGAAGCAGAATGAGACACAGGCAGCATGGCTGCTCACATTTCCATGCTGGTGGAGACACCTATACATCAAGCGTCATCATACACTGTGGCAAGTTTCACTAACAGAGGCTGACATGCCCAGCAAGTGATTTAGCAGTCTTGCTAGCTCCATCCATGAATGGCCATGCTGACATCTACATCCACGTGATTACTATGCAGTTCACAATTAAGAGCCACAGAGAGTTCATCAAACCATCTTCAGGCTATCATTCTTGACAAACAGCATGCAGGAATAATGAACTTTAAATCTTTCCATATAAGCTGTTTTTTCTCTTATTTTATTATGATGGTCATTTCTCCCTATGTATGAGATCCCATGGGAGATCTTGCTGCAATGAAAAAAACCTTTGTTTTAATGATGGTCGCTACAATTCACATATTGTATCTGTAGAACTCTCTCCCCTATTTCACAATAATACAAAATGAGCTGCCCTTCTTTGAATTTTTTCAGTGTCTGATACAGAACCCACACTGCACAGCACCACTCCAGAAGAAGACAGAAACACATAATGTAGGCAGTCTCTTTAGTAGGCTTGTTGCATTTTCTATGTGTTCTGCCAATAAATCACAGTCTTTGGTTCATTTCTCCCACAACATTATCTATGTCATCATTCCAATTTAAGTCATTTTTAATTGGAATCCCAAAGTATTTAGATGAATTCACAAACTCTATATTTGTGTGCTTTAACATGTAACCAAAATTTAGTGGATTCATTATAGTATTCATGTGTATGGCTACAAATTTGTCTTTATTCAGCATCAAGTGTCACCTTCTGCACCATACAGATATCTTGTCTAAATAATTTTGCAGTTTGTTTTGATCATCCGATGACTCTACAAGGTGGCAAATGACAGCATCATTTGTAAAAAATCTAAGAAGGCTGCTCAGATTGTCTCCTAAATTGTTTATGCATATCACAAACAGCAGAGGGCCTATAACACTTCCTTGGGGAACACCAGATATTGCTTCTGTTTTACTCAATGACTTTCTGTCACTTATTATGAACAATGGCCTTTCTGACTGCAGTCATATAGTGTGGATAACCACATACAATATAACACTGTTGTGGAACATTCTGCACAACTAAGCACCGGTGAGCTTAACAGCTGCTTCAGAACACATACCATTTCGACCCCCAACCCATTTCCAGTGTTAAAGCTCCTCTGAAATGGCCATGTGGGAACTGTATCTAACACATTTTCTATTCTTGAGGTTCTTTTGGTTATCCATTGATAATCTCGACCCTTAACCCTTTCCTTTCTTGTCATTTTCAGTCCTCATTTCTTCCTAACTTTGTGTTCCTCTCCTTGGCTTCCCTTCTCTCTCTGCCTCCTCTTCAAACATACTCAACTCCCTCAGCTTTATGTCAGTTGGCAGAAGTCTACATTTTATCACTGCCATCAAGAACTATCTGTGTTATCCTCTGATACCTACCAGTACTTTCATACCCATTCCTTGCCTCCTGCCCCCCCCCCCCCCCCCCCCCACCATCACAATCTTGTGGAGATTAGTGTCTAGGTATCTGTGTGTATGTGAACATCTATCTAGAGTCATGTAGGATATGGGTGCTGAAAAGTACACTGTCACTAGAAGAGCAGCAAAATTTTGAAAGCGGAAGTATTTTTATGATCCTTTAAATTTGTCCACGTGTCCCCCATCAGTTATTTATTTATGGTAAAGAATTTAAGAAGTAGTGGAAAAATATTCATGACGACATACACATTATAACAGACATCATATTGTTGCAAACCAAACTAACAGTCAACAAAATATTTAAAAATTTTAATAATAACAGTCACCTTTGCTTGTCCACTATCGCCTGTCAAAAAGTCCATGAATCCTTTCATCATCCACGATGAAGGAGTCTCACCAGGATGAACACGTGCAGTTACTACAATTGCTTTCTTCTTCTGGAAAGAACACATTCAGACACTTTAGCTATTACCAGTTTATAAAGAGATAAAAGTAAACACAGAGGAAGTAAGAGTCATTTAAGCTTTATGCCAGCATTTATGAATGAGTACAGACATCCAAATTGGCAAGTTCTAGAGTGTAATCTACTATCCCAATGTCCATGCTCATTTCATACTATTTAAGTTACACAATCAAGTCATAAGATTAAGAGAAGAAATTACAGACAAACACATCACAAATGTGTGCTCTATTTAGTCTAATAATGATTTGAGCAAAACGCTTGATAATCAGACCTTTGGATCTATAGATATCTGTATTTTAATTGAATGCTACCATCAGAATTCACTGTAATGCGTGACAGGAGCATCCGACCATCACGGAACTCAGTGCTGCCTAGAGCCCGGTGAAATGTGACTCGCACATGGTGGAGCTGGAGCAAAGTGTACAGAAAGTTCTGGAGTCTTGAAGAAAGGATACTATGAGAAAAAGCTACAGCTCAGATGCAGTTTGTGGTGTCTGACACTCCTTAGCAACAGGTGATTGGACTCATCTCAAGCACTAAAGGATAAGAGGAGCAAAAGAATTTCCTAAGGAAAACTGTATTTATAAGGAGTGAGCATGATTTTAAAGTTATTTCAAAGTGTTACTAGAGAGTTCACACTGGACGAATCAGAGTACCATGTAATAACACCAAAAGTGTACATGTTATGAAAAGTGACAGCAGAGGACATTCTGATTTGAACAGCGATGAGAAGGTACAGGTTAGGAAGTTGTGGGAGAGTTTCAAATACACCAGTTTGGGTAAGAAGCTATGGATTTCACAAAGGAGGATGCCGTGGTTATAGTGGGTGGTCCAGGAAATAGCATTGGCAGAGACTGAATATTCCATAGAGAGTGACCTGGTGAAGATAGCAACGAAGCATACGAGTGTGGGATTTTTGTCTGTGTTGAGACGCCATGATCGGCCTCATTTGAACTCTTCCATAGGGAGGGTGAACTTGGAGTTGGAGTGGCTGCTTAGGACGGATATAGGGTCCCATATTGGTTTGATTCCTGTGAATGCTATTGATAGGTGGGACTACACTAGGCATGGCCTTCACCTCAATTGGAAAGGGAAGGGAAAACTGTCTGGGTTGATTGCAGAAAACTTAAGGGGGGGGGGGGGGGCACTGGCACAAGTGGTAAAATACCAGTGGTCACAGGTGTCAGAGGGATGCCTTTTTTTAGGATAAGGAAGGGGGAAAGAAAACGAGTTTTAAGAGAGATTGGCAGACACACTCAGTTTGAGAAAACAGATGAACAGGAGTCAGATTTTATCATACAGCCTCCATTTAAACAGTGTTTAACAGAAAGTAATCAGATACTGCCAGTTCATCTTCGCCAAAGCAGTTACAATCCCATTAGTATGCAGTATCAGTTATCTTTATTACATCAGAACATTCCGGGACTTAGAAATGAAGTTGATGAACTACTCATTTGTATCGATGAAATGAATTCATCTAACCAAATTGACATAATCTGCCTCTCTGAACATCAAGTGACCACTGATATAGATATGTTAGACATTTCAGGATTTAAGCTAGCTTCCTACTTCTGCAGAGTAGATATGGATGGAGGAGGAGTTGCCACATTTATCAAAAACTACCATAAATTCAAAAACATTGACATTAATAAATTCTGTTTAGAGCAGCATCTAGAAGCATGTGCAACAGAAGTAGAGTTCCATAACAGATCCTATATAATAATAACTATTTACCGAGCACCTGCAGGAAATTATAATCCGTTCTTAGATAATCTAGAAGCTCTTTTGGGTTATTTAACAGGAAGAAACAAAGAAATTTTGATTGCTGGTGACTTTAATACAGATTTTCTAATGCAATCTTCCAGTAAACATTCACTGCAGTTAGTAATGCTGTCTTTCAATCTAACTCACACTGTAAACTTTCCAACTAGGATCACTAAATTATAACGGACAGCCATTGATAACATTTTTATAGACAAATCAAAGGAACAAAATCATATCATAAAACCTGTTATAAATGGACTATCAGATCATGACATGCAGCTCCTTGTTTTAGATGTAAATTCTAAGCAGATTATCAAGACTGCTAAATCTGAGTACAGGAGAGTAGTCAATCAACCAAAAATTGAGTGTTTTAGAAAACTGCTCAAAGATATGAACTGGAAAGATGTTTATAGTGCTCATGACATGAATGAAAAATATAACACATTCATGAACAATGTCAGTACCATGTTTGAAAACTGTTTTCAACTAAAAGTTACTCAAATTAAACAGTAGTCTATAATGAAACCATGGATTACACAAGGAATAAAGATTTCCTGTAAGACAAAAAGGAAAATGTATCTGTCGACCAAGAATAGCTGCAATGCTGATGATTTAGCTAAATACAAGGAATACTGTAAAACATTAAAAAAAGTAATTCAAATGTCTAAACAAATGCACTACGACAAGAAGATAGCAATGTCAGGGAACAAAATAAAAACAATATGGGATATAGTGAAAGAGCAGACTGGTAGAACCAGAAAGGAACAGGAGCAAATAGCACTAAGGGTAGATGACACATTAGTAACTGATGGGCACAGTGTGCCAAATCTATTTAACAAGTACTTTATATCCATTACTGATAGAATGGGACTTTCAGGATCAGTAAATAATGCCCTTGAATATCTGAAACTAGCCTTCAAAAATAGCTTCAAGTACATGAATATATAACTCACTTCACCAAAAGAAATAACGTCTATAATAAAATCTTTAAAAACAAAGCATTCTAGTGGGTACGATGAAATATCAACAAAGTTAATTAAGGCATGTTCTTGTGAGTTTAGCACAATTCTAAGTTACTTGTGTAACCAGTCAATTATAACTGGGACATTTCCTGACTGGCTAAAATATGCAGATGTTAAGCCTCTATTCAAGAAAGGGGATAAAGAGATACCATCAAACTACAGACCGATTTCACTTTTGCCAGCATTCTCAAATATTTTAGAAAAAGTAATGTACAGGCAGCTGCTCAACCATCTGACCACAAATAACATATTATCAAGAACACAGTTTGGATTTCTGAAGGGTTCTGATATCGAGAAGGCTATTTACACCTACAGTGAATATGTACTTAATTCATTAAACAACAAATTACAAGCAGCAGGTATTTTCTGTGATTTGTGAAAGGCATTTGATTGTGTGAACCATAACATCCTTTTAAGTAAATTAGAATTCTATGGTGTCACGAGCAGTGCTGCAAAATGGTTCAAGTCATACCTCACTAACAGGAAACAAAGGGTGTCAGTGCAAGGGACTAGTGAATTAAGTCATCAGTCATCATCAGAATGGGAAGAAATTACATGTGGTGTCCCACAAGGATCCATCTTAGGGCCATTGCTTTTTCCTGTGTACATTAATGATCTCTCATCAGTTACACTGCCAGAAACAGAGTTCGTTTTGTTTGCAGATGACACAAGTATTGCAATAAATAGTATGTCAAGTGTAGTTCTAGAAAGATCTGCTAATGATATTTTCATGGATATTAATAAATGGTTTAAAGTCAACTCATTGACATTAAACTTCGAAAAGACTCACTATATGCAATTTAGAACCTGTAAGAGGTTTCCACCCAGCATATGCATAAAATACGAAGAAGAGCAGATAGAAGAGGCTGACAGTCTTAAATTCCTGGGATTACAACTTGATAATAAATTCAGTTGGGAAGAGCACACCACAGAACTGTAGAAACGCCTTAACAAATCTGTATTTGCAATTCGAGTGTTAGCAGATACTGGCGACATAAAAATGAAAAAGCTTGCATACTTTGCCTACTTTCATTCCATAATGTCATATGGTATAATATTTTGGGGCAACTCTTCAAGTCAAACAAAAGTTTTCAGAGTCCAAAAGCGTGTAATACGTATTATTTGTGGAGTAAATTCACGGACGTCCTGTAGAAACCTCTTCAAAGAACTGGGTATACTAACTATTGCCTCTCAGTATATTTACTCATTAATTAAATTTGTCCTAAATAATATATCTCTTTTTCCAACAAACAGCTCAGTTCATACATAAAATAACAGGAACAAAAATGATCTGCACAAGGACTTAAAAGCACTTACTTTAGTTCAAAAAGGGGTCCACTACTCAGGAACGCTCATCTTCAATAATTTGCCAGTAAACATAAAAAATTTAGTTACAAATAAAGATCAGTTTAAAAGGAGCCTGAAAGACTTACTAGTGGCCAACTCCTTCTACTCCATTGACAAATTTTTTAATAGAAATAAATGATGTATTGTATATATTCATACTATTAGTATTGTTATTTCAGCTTTTTTTTTTTTAAAAAAAAAAAAAAAAGAAATTGGCATGTTCCACATCCACGAGGATCTCCTCAGCATGGATCTATGGAACGTAAACTAATTTAATCTAATCTAAAGGTAACAATCAGAATGGTAAATTTATTATACAAAAGGTCATCTGAAATGAGTTGATGTCAGTAACATGCAAGTGCATAAATAATAAATATTACCAGAATATTTAAGGAAAGTCACTAACCAGCCACAAGTGCTAGACAGACATGTATAGCTGCATTTAACCCTAGGTAAGTAATGAAAAGAGACTAACCAGCCAAAAGCACTAGAAATACATGTATCTTAGTGTTTAATCTTAAGTGTACAGCCAGTTTTAGTGTTGTGACATGAAACAGACTGTGCAGCACGTGAGCACCAGGGTAAAGTAGTAAATGATTAATGCACAAATATTTAAGGATAAAAGAAAGATGGAAATAAGAGCCTAGAAAGTGTGATTCTCGTGAAGTCACACTGTTTCATTCCAATGATTTGAATCACCAAGGTCCTTTCCATCAGTTATTTTTATGATAATTTTTGTTAGCAGCTTGGAAAGAGTCAGGAAAGGCTTCCACTGTTTTCAAGATTCAGGCTCATAGAACTGCAACAATATCATGTAAAAAAAGTAGCCAGAACAAATAGATTGGGTCTACACTTCAACAAACCACTGTCGTGTAAATCATTAGTTGGTGCCATTAAGCACCACTGCAGGGCTAAGTTCTGAGGTTTGTGAACCTAGCGTGCAGTTGAGTAAGAGATAAAACTTATGGGCAGCTCACTGACATTGTCTGCAACAAGGAAGGAGGTGACGCTGTCACATCACTACACAGAGCAGGATAATCTTCCTCTGTTCCATATCTTTCATCAGATCTTACTACTGAATGAAGCAACACAGGTTGAAAGCCAAGAGCCCCTATGAAATCATCTCCAAATGCAACAGTCACTGCCACAGCCATGGGAGCAAGTTTTGTAGAGGTGTGTTGTAAGTGTAGTAGAATTTGAGATTTTGATTAGAGAGGAGTAAAAAACAAGTACCGTAAACAGACTAAATAATGGTCTAGTATTAGGAAGTTGTGAAACGTCTTTATTGTTGTGTTTGTGTCTAGATATTAAATTTTTTTTCAGATTATTTGTGTCTTTTTTTCCTAGTGGAAATATGATTATATTCATTTGATATGGACCTAAAACGTCAGAAATAATGGATGAGTTGGCAACAAGACCAACTCTTGGAGTCATTAGATTAGTTGTAATTGGTGTGAATCAAGTATTTCTGAGGCCTGTGGTTTTCCTCTGTATCTCATAATACTAATATGCATATAACAACTAACAGCAAAAACCTAAAACATCAACTAATGTTGAGAGCTTCCTTTCCTACTCAGCAAAAAAGTACTTAGAGAGACACTAATATTTTAAGATGTACTTAATTTTAATTGATGTTTGTGTATTCTTCTTCTTCCATATCCAGATGCACCAATTATATCTTCCCTTCCCAGTAATTAGCAACGTAGGTTGCTTTGTCATTGACTTTCAAAGTATCGTCTTTAGTGCATGTTATACACATATCTGGGCAAATCAATAGGTGGTCCAAGTCCTGTATTGCTCCACATTCACACTTATCACTATCACTGTAGCCCCATTTAAATAGGTTTGATTTGCGCCCAGTTACTCCAGTGTGCAGCCGTTTTAATGACCTCCAAGTTGTAAAAGGTAGTTGAAATCCTGCAGATCCCTCCTCAAGTAGTTCCAGTGTGGAGTGTGGCACCATTTCTTCCCAAAGAGATAGCTGCCTTACGATGGGCTTGGTGGCAAGCTCTTCAGTAGTTTCAATGAAACTCCTGCGGGATTTTAGCCGGACACGTTGTTTTTGGTGCATATACATCGGGTGTCGAGGATCATTCTTTTGTTTTGATCTTTCAATCATGGCGGTTACTTGTTTGTGGATAGTTGTTGATGCTATGCCTATGATGGGATAAATTTTGTCTTTGGGAGTTGGTTTGAGGCATCCTATGGCAGTATGTACAGTTTTGTTTACGGTGACGTCAACTTGCTTAGTGGGAGCAGACTTCCTCCAAACTGGCACCACGTATTCCACTGCTGAGATACTCAGCGCCAGACCCATGGTGCGCAAAACATGTGGTTGAGCTCCCCACGATGAACCTGTTAGCTTCCGCAGTATGTTGTTCCTGGCACAGGCCTTTTTTTTAGTGTTGTGACAGTGCTGCTTAAAAGTAAGCACTCTGTCCAATGTTACTCCCAGGTATTTTGGGCTGTTTGTATGCTTCAGCTCTTCCCCTTGCCGCATGACTTGGAGTTTCCATTTGGCTTCTTTGTTCCTAAGATGGAAGGTGGATACTTGAGATTTACTAGGGTTTGGTTTGAGATTATTGCCTTCGTAATAGGTAGCAAGTTCTGTTAAAGCTCCTGTAAGATTCTCCTCCACTTGTTCAAAGGTTTTATTCTGTGTGGCCACTGCTGCATCATCGGCATAAATGAACATTCATGTCTGGTGGCTGATGGGAAAGTCATGAGTATAAATGTTAAATAATATTGGAGCCAAGACACTACCCTGTGCAAGTCCATTTTTCTGTGTCCTCCATCGGCTGTTTTTAGATTGTAAGGTTATATAGTAGCGTCTGTTCTGTAGCATGCATTGCACGAACATAGAAAGGGTGTAGTCCTTAGTGACATTATACACTTTCTGGGTAAGCAACTTATGGTTAACTGTGTCATATGCGGCACTGAGTTCCAGGAATGCGACCCCGGTTACTTCTCCTCTATGATAGCCATCTTCGATGTACTGTGTGAGATTAAGGATTTGGCCACAGCATGATTTTCCTGGTCGAAATCCAGCTTGTTCTTTAATGAGGGCTTTGTCCACATAATCAGCTATGCATTTGAGTATCATTCGCTCCAGCACTTTAAATAGATGACAAAGCAGTGAGACACGCCGGAAATTTTTAGCTTCAGCTGGGTCTTTCCCTGGTTTTAGTAACACAACAACCTGAGCTTTCCTCCACAGTTTAGGAATTTGCATTGTTATAATACAGTTATTCATTAGCTCTAGGATCTGTGCTTGTACTCTCTGTCCAAAATGTTTAATTTTCTCAGATCTCAGATCGTCAAGGTCAGCGGCCTTATTGTTTTTCAGTCTTGTAGCTCCAGAATGAAGATCGGGCGAGCTAGGAAGCTAATCTCCTCGTTCAATTTTCTTTTGATTTTGCCATTCCTGATCTTCCTTTTAGTTTGTGTATTTGAACAATGAGCTAAGTAAAGTTAGCCACTTACCTCAAAGGCAGAGCGATAAGTAGTCCGGACATTCCAGGTTAGAGGAGAAAAATGGAGATTGTTTTATTGTTTACCTTCCAGTAGTGATAATGGAGCTGTGGCCTAGGGGTAGCCACTCTGACAAGTAAACAAAATATTCTGGGTCCCAGATTTGTATCCAGCCATATCTTACATTATGAATAAAAGTCTTCAGCAATGGCAGCTGAGTACTTCTTGTATAAGCAGTCACCCTTGTTCTGCCAACAGCCATGCCAAAGATGGCAGAGGAGCAGACAGAGGTTCAGTGTATTCTCTTGCCCTTTGGGACAAGTGATGATCAGTGGTGTAAGGAGGAACAAGGCAATGGAAACTGCTGCATTAAAAGACACCTAATGTGCATCCACAGGACTTGTGGCCTATAACTGAAAAACTGTCATGATGATCTCTCCATTGGCAGAAGATTCTGGACTAGTTTCCCATTTGGCTCTCCAGGTAGAGACTGCCGAGGCAGAGTTGACCATTAGAAAAATATGGAAGAACCAATGCTGGGATAAAAGTCTACGAGTTGGAGTATGGAATATCAGAAGTTCGAACATAGTATAAAAGTTAGAAAATCTGTAAAGGGAAATGAAAAAGCTCAATCCAAGTATAGTGGCAGGTGGGACAGTGAAAGTGAAGTTAAATGGAAAGAAAAATAATTATGGGTCAAATGAAAATAGGGTAATATTGTCAGTAGCATAAAATGTTACAAAAGGAGTATGATTCATTATGAATAGGAAAGAAAGTAGGGCAAAGAGAGGGCAACTGTGAACACTTCAGTAATAGGGTTGTTCTCATAAGATTTGACAGCAACCCAATGTTGATAATGGTAGTTCCGCTACACATGCCAATGTGCAAGCAGAAAATGAAGAGCTACATTAAGTATATAAGGATACTGAACTGATAATTAAGTATATAGAGATAGATGAAAATCTAATAATCATGTGGGACTGGAATATGGTTGTCGTGGAAGGAACAGGAGACAGTTTCATTAGATAATATGGGCTTGGCAATAAGAACGAGAAGGATAAAGACTAATGGAGTCCTGCAATAAAGTTCAAATGGCAATAACAAATACTACATTCAAGAATCACAAGAGGAGGTGGTATACTTGAAAAGACACGAGACATGGGAAGGTTCCAACTGGATTACATCATTATCAGACAGAGATTCTAAAATCAGATATTGGACTGTAAGGCACACCCAGGTGCAGATATAGACTCAGTTCATGATAAATGAAGAGTGGATTGAAGTTTAAGAGAGTCACCCAAAAGAATCAGCTTGGAAGCAAGTGGGATACGGAAGTGCTGGGAAGTGATGGGATGCATTTGGAGTTCTCTAACAACATGGATACTGTGACAAGGGTAATCTCAGTATGCAGTTCATTTGAAGAGAGGTGAACATCTCTAAAAATGGCAATCAAAGATGTTGGACAGACAAACATAGGTACAACGACAATAGCTGTGAAGAACCCTTGGGTAACAGAAGAAATACTTCAACTCATCAACAAAAGAAGTAAGTATAAAAAGTTGAGAAGAAGACAAGAATATAGCAATATAAATCCCTTAGGAATGAAATTTGGGAGAGGCGACTCAGCATATAAAAAAGTCAAAAGAACCTTCTGTGAAATAAAAGTGGGGGTGATAACATTAAGAGTGCAAAGAGAATTTCACTGTTAAGCACAGAAGAGAGAGCACACAGGTGGAAAGAGTGAGGAAAGACTCTTTCCTTCTGAACCCATCCAGTACGCCTCCCCTTACCTAGGGTTTGGCTACCTTTTCCATACTCTCCCCATTTCCTAACTTTGCCAATCCTTTTTCTTCATCCTCTTCCTTTCCCTTCACAACACCAGCTAGAAGAAGGAGCTGCTGGCTCCACAAGCTTGCAAATGTCCTTAAACTTTATGTGTGTGTATTCTCCTGCTGTTGCTTGGGGAATAGATTTTTTTATCTGTCCCATTACATGAGAATACCTTAACATTCCAATTGTTTGTGGATTTATTGCTGAGAGGACTGAAACCTTTCATGTGCTTAGTGTATTTAGACAACATCATTGTGCTTTCCACTTCTCTAGAGGAAATTGCACAATAACTAAGAGAGAAATTCAAACTCCGTCACCCCTGTTTTGGCATATATTGATCTTAAGAAACCATTTTTACTCTCCTGTGATGTCAGTAATTTTGCAGTTGGATGTGTCCTTGCTCAAGATCAAGGAGAATTTGAACATCCTATTGGATATACATCTAGCAAGTTAAATCAAGGTGAGCTTAACTTTACACAACAGAGGAGGAGTTATTACTTATACGAGAGAAAATTTACAGTTGTGATGCATTATGCCACATTAATGTGACTGTTAAGCCTCAAGGATTTTACAAGAAAAACTCCCCATTGCACCCCCTACAGATTTCATGATAAGAGAGCCCAGTGGACAGCTTGTCAAAAACTAAACACAAATCAAGCATGAAAACAGGAAAAAGATGTACTGAACCCTGGAGAAAAAAAAAGAAAGAAACAGTCGACAGTCCAAAAACAAGAAGAGCAATTAAGAGTAGGCTGAAACAGCTATGTTGTAATGGGTAAGTGGTCATGGTGTTGGACTGTCACGTGGGTGAGCTCTGTTCAAAACTCCCTTGCGCCACTTTTTTTTTTCCCCACAACATTATGAACTGTCTGTCTGGTTGCTGAAATGTTTATTCTCTTTCCGTAGTCTTGGCTGCTGTCATACTGTACATTGGTTGGAATATGAGTCATGAGTTTCTCTTGTTAGTAGTAGAATGACTAGGGGGGGCCCATAAGCTAAGTGAATATGATTACTGAGAAAGGCAGAAACCAGAAAAACTCCAAGAAAATTCTGAGGCATTGAGTTGGAAAGTTTGGTAAATACAAGCCAATGCAATCTGCGCCACTTTTTTTTTCCCACAACATTATGAACTGTCTGTCTGGTTGCTGAAATGTTTATTCTCTTTCCGTAGTCTTGGCTGCTGTCATACTGTACATTGGTTGGAGTATGAGTCATGAGTTTCTCTTGTTAGTAGTAGAATGACTAGGTGGGCCCATAAGCTAAGTGAATATGATTACTGAGAAAGGCAGAAACCAGAAAAACTCCAAGAAAATTCTGAGGCATTGAGTTGGAAAGTTTGGTAAATACAAGCCAATGCAATCTTTGTTGCTGAACTAGAGAAACAACACAATGAGGATGAAGAATGCAAGCAATTCTCTGCCTTGCCCAACTTTACTGTCATTGATAAGATCCTTTATTGTAAAACACTTCCAAGACAATTGGCTGTTTATTCTGAAATCCCTTACAGAAAGAATTTTGCACCAGTCACATGGTAGTACACAACAACACCACAGAGGAAAAAGGTAACCAATGTGTGAGTAGCCTCACTGTGCTAGTGACCTACATGCCAGCATAATATTAAAAGTTATGTACAGTCTTGCATACTATGTGACCAAAGAGCACACTATATAAAACAAAAAATTCTTCTTCAAATACTTTCACATCCATTAAAAAATTTGACTTAGTTGCTTTCCCAATTTCATGTCAAAGTAATAAATATGTTCTATCGATTATTGGTCACTTTTCCCATTTTTCGGTTATGGTTAGTCGGTTGATTTGGGGGAGGGGACCAAAGAGCAAGGTCATTGCTACCATCGGATTAGCGAAGGATGGAGAAGGAAATCAGCCATGTTCTTTCAAAGGAAGTGATTTAGGGTTATCCCAGGAAAACTCAATCAGATGTGGGTTTGAATTGTTGGCCTTCCAATTGTGAGTCCAGTGTGCTACCCACTGCACCACCTTGCTCGGTTTTAGTTGTGGCTCCACTGGCAAATTTTCTTATTTTTCTGCTTGGAAACTCTAAACCTCTCCAGAAAGATCAAAGGAGTAAATTCTTATTATCACTTTCCACACAGGTTTTCAAGTTATTAATAATCAAGAAATGGTAATTACCCTCTTCTATGCAAAAGGTAATGGCCACATAAGGCATGTCCATAACCTATTCTCTAAATAATGCATTATGTGAATCAGAACCATACAAACTGGGACAGATTGCTCCCATACATTACATTACATTATACAAATCTACTGGCTGCATGGATGTAAAATGTGTTCATCATTTGAATTAGGAAAGGTGCTCCCAGGTATTGTTGCTACAGTGGTAAAACAGCTGCCCCAATGCTTGAGGACCATCTGTAACAAATTTAGACCTGCAATGTTGCTGCTGTTGCTAGGTAAGTTAAGTGGAGAAATGTCAGAATTCCAGATTATAAGCCACGGCAATGGTTGTTGTTATGGAATCAGGCTACAAAAAAGGGAAAGATTAAAATGTTCACCACTCTTCAGGAAGTCCCTTAGAAATATTAAGACTGATCTCGGCAGTCAGTGCAGAGTTACAACCACCACACCAGGTAGTTATGGTGCACTTTGACTGGTGCAACTTCACCAGGTATGACATGACAGTTATCTGCAGAAATCAGCCATCACAGCACCCAAGACACATTCCTGAAGATGTGCTCTAGTCAGCAGCCTGCCATTACGCACCAGTATAATCTGTGACTGGAACCTTCATATCAGATTCATTTCAAGGACTGAGCAGCTACCAGGCTTGAGAGTAAATAGAATAAGACAGTTATTGTTAGCTGCCAAAATAACTTCTATAGCCAAAGTTATTTAATTAAATTTCCCAAATATATGGGTGTATTTTTGCAAATTCTTTGGGGGTAATTTTACATTATTTATGTAATTTTTCGCATTTTTTCCACCACCATGGATCCTAGCTCTTTCCACCTGCATCAATACAGAAAAGTGTCCTTATCCCTAGCCAGAACCCAGTCCTACATACTGTTCCTGCATTGTTGCTTGGCTCATGTCCCCTGCCTTTATCTTTCCAGTCTTTCACCACCTCTCAAAGTCTCGCCATCTGGCCACAGAGGAAAATTTGAAATATACCGAGGGACTCACTGAGGACTTCACAGACTGTAATTATCCTCCCAACCTTGTGCAAAAATAAATCTCCCATGCCTTATCTTTCCAGTCTCCCACTACCTGCCATAGTCTCACCATCTGGCCACAGAGGAGTATTCCCTTCGTAGCTCAGTACCACCCAGGACTGAAGTAACTGAGTTACATTCTCCACCAGGGCTTCGACTACCTAACTTCATGCCCTGAAATGATAAATGTCCTGCCCACTATCCTTCCCAGCCCTCCAATATTGTATTCTGCTCTCCACCGAACCTACAAAATATACTCTTCAACCCCTATGCAACTCCTGCTCCCATCCCCTTACCTCTTGGATCATGTCCCTATAATAGACCATCACCTACTCATGTCCAATTACAAACATCACCTGTCCCATCAAAGGCAGGGCTACCTGAAAAACCAGTCATGTGACCTACAAGCTAAGCTGCAACAACTGTGCTGGATTCTATGTGGGCATGACAGCCAACAGGGTGTCTATCCGCATGAATGGTCACTGAACAACTGTGGCCAAGAAAGAAGTGGACCACCCTGTTGCTGAGCATGCTGTCCAACACGACATCCTGCATTTCAATGACTACTTCACTGCCTGTACCATATGGATCCTTGCTACCAACACCAGGTTTTTTGAACTGCACAGATGGGAACTCTCCCTGCAATTTACCCTATGTTCCTGTAACACTCATGGTCTCAACCTTCATTAGTCATTGTCCTCACCCATCCAGCCACTTCCTTGTTCCCATTTCAGCACTACACAGCCCTCATTCCACCAATGCACCCACTCTTTTTACTTCTCTCCTTTTCCTCCAACCCCTCCACCTCTCCCCTGCACTCTGTCTAACCTCCCAACTGCACCTAGCTGCCCTACCCACTCGCCACCTTGTCCCTGCGCACTCCCCAGTAGCACTTGACTGTCCCCCACCCCTACGCTACTATCCATCACCCTTCCCACCCCAGCCTCCTCCTTACTCCCACCTAGTTGCCACTCCTATCATGCACTGCTGCTGCTGCTCACAGTGCGGCTTCAGCTGCCAGAGACTTCAGTCATGTATGTGTAAGTTGTGTTTGCATAAGTGTGTGTGTGTGTGTGTGTGTGTGTGTGTGTGTGTGTGTGTGTGTGTGTGTGTGGTGTCTATTTTTGACACTGACACTGGTCTTGTTGGCCAAAAACTTATTTGTGACAGTCTTTTTGTTGTGCATCCTGCGACTCAGCATCTCTGCTATATGGTGAGTAGCAACTTTCCTTTTCATAATACTGTTACATTCCATCCTGGATTTTATACTGTATATTTTCTTGTTTTCAACTGCAGAGCAGGAATAATATGTGATTGCTGTTTCTTATTGCAATTTTTTCGGCTGAATTCATTTTACTTACAAGAGTGCTTTCCTGTGCCATAACCATACTGCCTGTAAATGCCTTGTTGACGTATGCAAGTGAAGGTTGTCACCATTGTGCTACTGTAGCTCATCCCAGGTCAGCTCTTCTGCTGTTGTTGCGCACTTTTCTACTACCATTAGCAGCCATCAACTTTTTTTTGCCATCAACTTTTATTTCATTTTTGCATGTTTTCTATCTGTAATTTCAGCATTCTTGAAGCCTCTTATCATCATTATTGATGAATTCTCTTCCTTCAAGGTTGCAGACTTGTGACGGAACAGGGACTAGTATCTGAGAATTGAACTGATAATCCCTATTCCTCTTAATGCAAATCTTCTCGTAAACCAGTGGTAATTAGATTCTCATCACTTCTTCTTATCTTCTTGAGAGTTTTAATTTAGATTCTATGGCCCTGAATGCATATAGCTAAATGTTGTCTCTCATGTTAGTATTTCACTAATTAGCTCTTTTGAGATATTATGTAGATAATTAAGAATTTTTTCTTGTTTTTACCCATACTACTGCCTCTGAGAGTTTTTTGCTGGAGTTCTGGTTCACCCAGGGAGAGAGGAGGAAGGGGGAGGGAGGAGAGCAGAGCACATGGAAGTAGAGAAGGGGAAAAGTTCTGCCAGTGTGTTGGCATGACAGAGGACATTTGAAATACTGGAGTGGGAGCAGAGCTGGGGATAGGTATTAGTGGCTAGTGGAGATTTAGGCCAGGGGTTGTGGAAGTGAAGCATATCTTGTAGTGATATTTGTCACCAATACATTTCATAAAATATGGTGTTGTTAGGAAGCCAACAGCCTTGCTACAGTGGTAACACCAGTTCCCGTCAGATCACCAAAGATAAGTACTTTTGGGCTTAGCTACCACTTGGATGGGACAGCAGAGAGCTATTGGCAAACGGGGTGCACCCACCCTTTGTTAGGCTTATTGTACCTTGTATGCCATACATACAATGGATTTGCACTGTCTCGTATGTGTTCAGCAAATGTAAACAGATAATCTATTGTGTATGTATTTGGATCCTGTCTCGTGGGCCCCTACCACCACAGCACAGCGCGTCCCCAGGTTGCGGATAGGGGATACGGCCTTCAGATATGAAGGGTAGCTGCGAATACAAAAAACTAAGCAGTCACGGACAGCCGGTGGGGAGAAGGTGATGGCGTGATGAACCATCCCTGTTTTTTCTTCTCTTACTATCATATCTATTCATCAAGAATCAGCAACGTTAATGGGCATGGGTCCCTTTGAAGAAAAATATTCCGGAGGTAAACTAGGTTCCCATTCGGATCTCTGGGTGGAATCTATTTCGAAGAGATTCAGGCCGAAAGGAACTTTCAGGTTGGGAACATGAAACGTTAAAAGTTTGAACAGGCCAGGAACATTCCAGACATTATTAGACGAATTAGATAGATATGATGTAGACATTACAGCTATTCAAGAAACTCGGTGGCAGGGGTAGGGCAGCATAAAGAGGGGTAACTCTACATTTTTCTATGGAGGTGCAGAAGCTCACAGTTTCAGAACAGGTTTCGCAGTACAGAGAAAAGTGCTTCACGCAATCACAGATATAAGGTTCCTTAGTGACCGACTATCAGTTATAGTGTTGTCTGGCAGGTGGAATAGACTAGTAGTAATTAATGTACATGCACCAACTGAGGACACTGAAGAGGTTGTTAAAGACAGCTTTTATGAAGAACAAGATCAACTGTGGGATGAGTTCTCCTCGTATGATACAAAATTAATCATAGGTGATTTTAATGCGAAGGTAGCGAAGGAGGAAGCATTCCGGCCTACAATTGGGAAAGAAAGTTTACATAACATTTTGAATGATAATGGCACAAGGGTGGTTAATTTTGCTGTTTCAAAAGACATGCTTGTGGAGAGGACATATTTCGAAAGGAAGGACATTCATAAAGCAACTTGGGTCTCTCCGGATGGACACACCCAAAACCAAATTGATCATGTTCTTGTAGATCAGAGATGGCACACTAGTATAGAAAATGTTAGAACTTTCAGGGGAGCAGACTGCGATTCTGATCATTTTCTTGTAGTTGCCAAATTTCACCAATGGCTATCTACAGCAACATCAAGGTGTCACAATGCAGAACTTGTTAGGTTCAACACTGACAAGCTAAATGATGAAAACTTTAGAAGAAGGTACATGATAGAAATTTCAAATAGGTTTGATGCTCTCAGGACACACGAAGATCAAGACAAGGATGTAAATAAATAGTGGATCACCGTGAGGAATAATATCAAAGAGGCAGTGAAGGTCACAATAGGTACAATTAAGAAGAACAGGAGGAACCTGTGGTTTGATGAGGAATGCAAGAAATTGGTAGAGGAAAGCAGAAAAGCACAATTAGATTGGGATAGAATGGGAGACAGAAAACGAGAGGAGTTCTTGAACTTGTGAAGGGAAGTTGGTCGTAGGCTACGGGCAAAAAAGAGGTATTATTCGAACAATAAAATTACAAAAATGGAAACAAACAGTAAAACAAAAAAATTAGGGAACTTTACCTAGACATAAATGGGTATAGGAAGGGCTTCAGGGCTAGGACAAATGCACTTCGAGGGGATGCTGGGAGAATACTGACAGACCCCAGTGCTATATTAAGTAAATGGGGGGCGCATTTTGAGCATCTATTAAATGTACACCAGGAAGCAGGAAATGAGCAGGTGTACGAAATACATACAGCAGAACCCCAGATACCTGAGCCAACGTTAAGGGAAGTAAGAGATGCAATCAACAAATTGAAAAACCATAAAGCACCAGGATCAGATTGCATAACTGCAGAATTAGTTAAAAATGGGGGACAGAAATTGGTGGAAGTAGTTCACAAAGTGATAACTAAAGTATGGAACTCAGAGATGATACCTGAAGAGTGGCAGCAGTCCATTCTGATCCCTATTTTTAAGAAGGGCGACAAAATGGATTGTAGTAATTATAGAGGGATATCACTATTACCAGTACGTTCCAAAATTTTCTCGAATATTCTGCTAATCAGGCTTACACTGTATGCAGATGAAATTGTGAGGGATTACCAAGCCGGCTTTCAGAGGAACACATCAACTATAGACCAAATATTCATCCTGAGTCAAATTTTGGAAAAGAAATGGGAATACAATAAACCAGTTCATAATCTTTTCATAGATTTTACAAAAGCATATGATTCAGTATTGCAATCAAAATTGTACAGAATTCTTTTGGAAGTTGGAATACCAAAGAAGTATGTTAGACTTATAGAAGCCAGTTTGGAAAACACAAAAGGTAGAGTATGCGTGGGGAAATTGGAGACAGAAGAATTTGTAATAAAGAACGGGCTTAAGCAGGGAGATGCCCTATCTCTGCTACTTTTTAATTTAGTCCTAGAATATATTGTACGAATAGCAGCAGATAATTCAGAGGGTGTGGAGTTAAATGTAAATATTAAGATATTAGGGTATGCAGATGATCTAAACATCATCAGCGATAGGAAAGAATCTGTAATAGCAAATGGGAATGCATTAATCAAGGCTAGTGAAGATGTAGGTCTAAGGATAAGTGAAGACAAAACTAAATACCTGGTTACTACTAGAATGCAAACAGCAGTATATCAGGAGATGTTAAGAGTTGGAGACATGCAGTTTGAAAAAGTGAACACATTTAAGTATCTAGGCATAGACATCACTTCGAGAAATGAGATTGAATCCGAACTGAAGAAGAGATTACGGGTGGGAAATGCGTGCTACTTTTCACTGAATAGATTACTTTCATCACGGATATTGTCTAGGAATCTAAAGATTAGAATATACAAAACTATTATTCTACCAGTTATGCTGTATGGGTGTGAGACTTGGTCTCTCACTTTGCAAAATGAAAAGCCATTTCGAGTATTTGAAAACAAAATTTTGAGGAAAATTTTTAGAGCAAAAAGGGATGACATTAGCGGAGAGTGGCGAAAACTGTATAACGAAGAGCTTCACGAACTCTATTCAAGCCCTGACATAATCAGTATTATTAAATCATGTAGGCTGTGATGGGCGGGTCACGTAGCTTGAATGGATGAGGGCAGAGCAGTGCGCAGAGTACTGGTAGGGCACCTAGAGGGAAAACATCCTGTGGGGAGACCATGGCATAGATGGGAGGACAATGTGAAGGCTGATTTAAGGAGCCTAGGTATTGAAGGTGAATGGAAGGAAATAGCCCAAGACAGGGACAGGTGGCGAAAATACATTGCTGCGGTAATGGACTCTCAAGTCCGGTATGACCAGAGAGTAAGTAAGTAAGTAAGTATGTATTTGGATCATACAACAAGCATCTGTGAGCAACATATGTATGGACATGGCCTTTTAGACATGATGCTGTATGTTTTTAAATATTTAAGCAATGACAAACATTTGTAATGTGCTAAGTTTTATGTACTTGAAATCTTGTGCTTGAGGTCAGCATAAAATGAGGATTGTTTACTACCGAAAAATGTCTATGACCTGAAGATGACAGCTAAACTGTTAAAAGCGGTTGTCTTGAATAAAAAATATTTTTTGTGATTTTGGCTTTTAAATGGTTTCTAACAATTAAAACAGATCACCATTCAAAATTCACATAATGAGAAAATTCAGTCAGGCTGTAGGAGGGATGCGGAAGTTAGTGAGGATGATATTCCTCATCTCGGGGCACAATGACATGTAGCTCCAGTCCTGGGTGGTACTGTGTCAGAACAGGAGTGCTCCTTTGTGGACAGACAATTGATATGTGAGAGGTGCTACATTACTGGAGAGACAGGTAATGAGAGATCTGTTTCTGGACAAGGATGGAAGGATAATTTTGGCCCATGAAGGCCTCCGTGAGACCCTTGGTATATTTGGAGAGTGACTGCTTGTCACTACAGATGCAATGACCATGGGTTGTTAAGCTGTATCGATGGGATTTGGTAAGGAATGGATGTCAGCTGTCAAAGTGTAGGTGTTGTTGATGGCTGGTAGATGGATGTGCAGATGCAGCCGCACTTAAGGAGGTCAATATCGAGGACGGTGGGTTCAGTACGACCAAGGCAGAGAAGGTGTTGAGGTTCTGGAGAAATATGGATATGGTGTCCTTACCCTCAGTCCAGATAATGTAGATGTCATCAATGAATCTGAACCAGGTGAGAGATTTGGGATTCTGCATGATTAGAAATGTTTCCTCTAGATAGCCTATGAATAAGTTGGCATAGGATGGTGCCACATGGGTGCCTATTGCTGAACCAGGGATTTGTATGTAGGTGATTCCCTCAAAGGAAAAGTAATTGCTGGAGAGGATACAGTTTGTCATGGTGAGGAGATAGAAGTTCTGTAGTCAGTTGGGTGTTGGAAATGTAGTGTTTAATAGCGGCAAGGCCATGGGCATAGGGGATATTAGTATAGAGAGAATTGGCAATGATAGTGGTGAGCAGGGTGCCAAGTGCTAAAGAAACAGGAACCTTGGAGAGTCGGTGGAGGAAATGGTGGTGTCTTTTATGTAGGAGGGTAGGTTACAGGTAATAGTCTGAAGGCATTGGTCCATGAGAGCAGAGATTCCTATCGCTAATGATGTTTAGATCATCTGCATACCCTAATATCTTAATATTTACATTTAACTCCACACCCTCTGAATTATCTGCTGTCATTTGTACAGTATATTCTAGGACTAAATTAAAAAATAGCGGAGACAGGGCATCTCCCTGCTTAAATCCGTTCTTTATTACAAATTCTTCTGACTCCAATTTCCCCACGCGTACTCTACCTTTTGTGTTTTTCAAATTCATTTCTATAAGTCTAACATACTTCTTTGGTATTCCAACTTCCAAAAGAATTCTGTACAATTTTGATTGCAATACTGAATCATATGCTTTTGTAAAATATATGAAAAGATTATGAACTGGTTTATTGTATTCCCATTTCTTTTCCAAAATTTGATGCAGGGTGAATATTTGGTCTATAGTTGATGTGTTGCTCTGAAAGCCGGCTTGGTAATCCCCCACAATTTCATCTGCATATGGTGTAAGCCTGCTTAGCAGAATATTCGAGAAAATTTTGGAATGTACTGGTAATAGTGATATCCCTCTATAATTACTACAATCCATTTTGTCGCCCTTCTTAAAAATAGGGATCAGAATGGACTGCTGCCACTCTTCAAGTATCATCTCTGAGTTCCATACTTTAGTTATCACTTTGTGAACTACTTCCACTAATTTCTGTCCCCCATTTTTAACTAATTCTGCAGTTATGCAATCTGATCTTGGTGCTTTATGGTTTTTCAATTTTTTGATTGCATCTTTTACTTCCCTTAACGTTGGCTGAGGTATCTGGGGTTCTGCTGTAGCTGGTCACAATGGAGCACACTGAGCGGGTGTGTTTATTGACTGTATGAAGCATGTAGAGGATAGGACTGGAGGGAGTGACAAGGGTATAGAGAAAAACAGACCCAGGGGAGACATTCTGGGATGTATCTAAGGATTTGAGGAGGGACTGGGCATCCTGCTGGATACCTGGAATGGGATCACTGTGGCAGGGTTTTTTGGTGGATGTAACTGACGGTTGATGCAGCCCTTCACCAGATAATCCTTGTGGTTCATAATGTTCATAATAACAGAGGTGGAGCCTTTATCGGTAGGTAGGATTATAAGGTTAAGGTCAGGTTTTTGGCATTGGATTGTGGTTTGTTCTGTGCATGTAAGGTTGGTTTCCCTGTTGGTGAGGCAAGATTCAAGATTAGGAAATTTTGAAAAGTTAACAGGCGGTGATTTGGGGGCAGTGGGGGTGAATCACACTTGAATGGAGGAGAAAACTGAATCAGGCATCATTCACTGTTGATTTTGGACTGAGTATGATTGATAGAGTTGGTGGCAACAGAAGTGTTTCCACAGTATGAATTGGGAAAAGGAGATTGACTCTGAGAGTGAGACGAAAGTTAAGCCCTTCACAATGAACTGATACTTCTGTGAGTCTGAGACTTTTGGAGAACAGGTTCATGACCATGTTACAGTATGTTTAGGTTCTGGATTCTATGTAATGGTGGGAGTGAGTTTCTGAGGGTGTGCTAAATGTAGTAGGTCTCCAAGGCATGGTTTGGTGGCTGTGGTGGGGAGATTTCATTGAGGCTCTAGTAGAGGTGGTGGATGGTGGTAGTCCAAGATGGGAGTATGATGTGAATAGGCTGGAGGTTTTTCTGAGGTAGTGGTGTGCTTGATGCTCTAGTTTCTGGATGTAAAGGGTCTCAATCTGAGAGAAGGGGTGCAGGATTTGGGGTTGCAAAGCAGGTGAATTCTACTGGCGGGAATGAGGTTTGGACCTGATTTGTAGGGTTTTACAGGTCTAAGTTGGTGAGATCTGTGGGCTGATGGATAATTTGATGTAAGGTCATTTTGGGTGATTCCATGAGTTAGGCAACAATACATTAACATTATTTGGGGCAGGGGATAGGAAAACTTTTCTGTTTTGGAACAGACTGTAGGAGCAAGAGTCTTCTTTCCCACCAATATACCTACTTCTCTCCTTCCTATTCTTTCTTCTTCCCATACCTGAGCTCAGCACAGCCTTCCAATGTCACACCTAACAGCCCTAACCTGGCCCCACCAAGTATCTACATGCTCTGGCAAGCAGCACAAGCATCTTCCCCCTGTCATACCCTCCTATCCCTTGCCCGGCCGACTTTGTGCCTCTTCCACCACCTGTCATAGCAGACTGCATCTGTCAGATGCAGTTACAGTTAGTTTCTAGTGCTCTGGCATAGTAGCCATGCGTGTGTGAGTTGTGCTTATGTGAGTGTGTGCATGTGTTTCATAAAGCAGAAAAACAGGATATACATGTGAACACGAAAAAAGTTTCCCAGATTTTTACAATATTTCCCAGTTAAAAATACTCTTTTTCCTGGGTGAAAGTACATTTTTCCCATATTAAGTGACAATATACTTTCTCCCAGAGTTTTAAAGCTTATCAATGCTTTGAAAGTTAAAGGTTTTATACATCAGCGTAGAATATTTCAGCACTTTAGGAAACAAAAAACAAAAAAAATAGATAAAATAAAAACCCGTTTTGGAAAAGTCTTTGAGGCACCTCAACAAGTGTAATTCATATCTTCCTATTATGAAATTATAAATACGAATTCGACCAAATACAGCATGGTAGCTTCTGAAGCACTGAAATTGTCATTGCGCTGCGTGATATGCTTTTGTCGGCCAATTAGATCACATCACATGATCTTGCTAGCCAATGGCAGCAGATATTCAGAGCATATGACACATGATGTAGTCAGCCAATAGCAACATCGCTGTGAATACACAAATAAGAAATGTTAATGGTTTAACATAATATACAAACAGTATAGCTACCAGAAAAGCTAAGGTCTCACATGTAATAGTGATCTCCTTTAGCGTGTATTGTCCTTTAAGATACATCAAACAAAAATGTGCCAGTAAAATTTTAAATAATGACATAAATGGCTGGTCTTCTGAACCCAAAGTTTTTCTAAGTAACTGGTCCTCAAGCATTACATTTTGAATGAGAGTCAAATGCTCTGTGATTTAATAAATGCATCACACTTTCTTACATGCATATAAACAGTTGTGACATAAGATTCAATGAAAGCAGTTTGTTGTTACAAAGTATTGCAGAGTCCTGCTCTTAAAGCCTTTGACACATTTTTCTGTTGGCAGATGCTTGTATGTGCACTGTGTTTTGTTGTTATAAAAATATAGCACAATTTCTTTGCAGCTAAATTTTTATTTTGATGTTATTCTCTCATTGATGTTTTATTGTTGCAGTATTATTCTACAGTAGTGGGATGAAGTAAAATTCTTTTTAAGAGTATCAGTTCTTACCTGTCAAAATTACAAAAATTTAACTGGAAATTAAAAAAATGAAAAATTCCTGAATTCCAAAAAATTCCTGTGTTTCTTCTGGATTTTTCTCAAATGAAAAAATTCCCACATTTTTCCTGGATTTTTTGGTTGTCCCAGTATGTGCACAAAATGAAGAAGGACTTTATGCTAGAGCTGAAATATATCTCACAGTCTTTTCCATTGCGCCTGTCTGTGATACAATGGCTCTTCTATAAGGTAAATAGTAATCTGTCCTTTCCAATACTTGTATTTTGACAGCTGCCATTCCTTCAGAACCAAAAAATTCCCTCCACACAGCCTAGCCACCATGGATGACATATCTGCAGAGACGTAAACTCCCATGCCCACTATAGGCAATACCTCCCAAACCACAAACAGATTTCCTGTGCCATATCTCCAACACCTGAATCCTCCAGAATCAGCTACAAAGGAGTGCCCCTCTTGTCACCTAGTATCACCTTGGACTGGAACAACTGAACCATATCCTTTGCCATGGCTTTGATTACCTCTCATCCTGTCCTGATATGAGGGGCATCCTAAGCAGGATCCTTCCCACCCCTCCTAAAGCACTGTTTCATCACCAACCCAATCTCCACAAGATCCTAGTCCATCCCTAAGCAACTTCTGCTCCCAGCTCCTTCTCACAGATATCATACTCTTGTAACAGACCAAGGTGCAAGACCTGCCTAATCCAACACCGAGCACCTTCTACTCCACACCTGTCGTAGTCTTATCCTACCAGTTCAGAGGCCTAGTCACCTGTGAAAGCAGCCAGGTCATATACTGACTCTGCTGCAAGCACTGCACAGCTTTTTGTGTTGGTATGACTAACAACCAGCTGTCCTCCAGAATGTGTGGCCACCACCAAACTACTGTCAAGAAAAAGTTCACAACCTGGTGACACAATGTACAGCTGAACACAACATGCTCAATTTCAATAGCTGCTTCACAACCTTATGCAACTGGATCCTTCTGTCCACCACTAGCTTCTCTGAACACAAGGATCATATTCGTGTTGCTGACCAAAGTGTGTGACAGTTCCAACTTGCCACCTCTTGATCCTGCATTCCTAGCTGGCATAACAGCCACAACCCTGCAAGTCACTAGCCACACACCCCAGCCCCTCACCCTGGCTTTTGCCTCCCTCTCCCTCTATCCACCCTACCTGACACTTCCCCCACCACAACCGGTCCACCTGCTGAAAAATGGTATTGGCACTGTCACTCCAACTGGCACCATGTAGGGGAATAGGCATTTTGTGTATGTTGTGTGCATGTGTACGCGCACGTGTGCGCGTGCGCGCGCCCTTGTGTGTGTGTGTGTGTGTGTGTGTGTGTGTGTGTGTATGTGTGCGTGTGTGCATGTGTGTGTGTGTGTGCAGCTCAGTGTTTCTGCTTTCAGTGATTGGTCCTCTTGGCTCCAAAAGATTTTCTTTCCATACCACTGTTACTCCATCCTGAACTTTTCATTGTTTTATTATAATAAAACTAGTAGATTTAGATGAGGTCATGTTTTACAGTTTCCAGAAAGATATATGAATTTTTACTTAACTTAGTTTTCGTCATAGCAGTTCTCAACACATTAATATGTTGTTTTCTTCTTCTTAAAAACAATAAAATAAAATAAAAATTAGAGGAATTATTGTTAACTTCTAACATGTCTGAATCAACTAAAACCTCATGAAAGTTTCTAACTATATATTCTATAGCCCTGCCTGTATGATGATAATGCAGTAATTCCTCAGTTAGTGTGCTCATAAAAGTTATATGAGTTTTAGCTTATCTTCACTTATCCATCAGTATCAGTCTGGAAGTTACTCTGTCCAGTCTACTTCCTTTGTCACATATCCAAGCCACAGGCATGCTTACTGGAAGGCCAGTTACATAAATGTGTTTGTAATCATTGTTTTCATGGCCCTCAAAAATTGTTTACTATGAATATAACATCTTAAGGATTTTCATTTTTCATTCAACATCCAACCAATCATAGCAAAATCAGCACAGCATGTAGAGCTTTGTAGACGGGGTGAGTGGGAGGTGTACAGTTTATAATTATTAATAACTATTGTAAGAGTCTCTATATTTTAAATCCTCCCACCAAAGTCGGGGCAGGGAAATGAGGGCTCACATGCCGTACTGCCACTGCTGATGCTGTGGTGTCAGCCCTGATGGTGTGGCACTTCCCAGGTGATCAATGAACTTCCCCAAATCAAACACGTGAGATTTACCTATAGTGGGATTGGGAGACTGTTGCTCTCTCTGTTCCTGGACTCGGGATGCGATGGTCCAGTCTTGAGAGACTTTTTTATCACATTCCCCTTATTTATGTCACTGTATAACTTTTTCCAATAAAACACTCTGATGTCAGTCATGCCTTCTTCTTATTTCCCCTGAATTCACAGCCTAACCTGTCACCTGCCGTCTTAGCTTGGCCATTCCATATTGTTCAATGACGGTTGTGGAGAAGGTGAAGAGTATTGACCACATTAAAGAAAAAACTATCTTCCCAAGATGCCATTGCCACCAAAGGTGACAAAGGAAACAGTTTAGTGTTATTTAAGAAGTCAGAATATATACATATTTACTGAAAATGACTCTAAACATAAGAATCCCATAGCACCAGGGCTGTATGGATTACCTAAGCTTTTCAAAGCAAGTATTACAATAAGATCTGTAGTGTCTTCAGTTTCAGCATCTTGCCATAAATTAGCCAAAGAGTTGGAGTCACTAATTGAAACAAAAACAAAATTTAAACCAAACTTTTTGAAAACCTAATTTATTTGCATTAGTCAAAAAACTAAAATACCTATCTACTCCACCTAGTGCTAAGCTAGTCTTATTTGATATCAGCATCTTATTTTCTAATATTACTGTTGAAAGGCAACAGTAATTATGACAGAATTGATGTGTAGAACGAGAACAACTCCAATGAAGACTGACAATATAAGACTGCCAACTGAGACATGCTTAAGGCAAAATTATTTCCAGTTTCATCATATTCTGTACTGTCAGTCAGATGGGTCAGCAATGTGGTCCCTTCTGAGCCCCTTATTAACAGAAATGTGGGTAGATAATTTTGGCCATATATTTTTAAATAATGAGTCCTTGAATTCTAAAAACAGTATCACACCACTTAAGTGGATAATATACTGTTCTTGTGGACAGGCACCACAAGATAAACAATTTTTTCCAATATTTAAATTCACACCAAAGTAAAATTAAGTTTACCATGGAGTTGCATGGGTGACTCAATCAACTTCTTAGTCCTTACCATTGATATAGAAAATAAAAATATTTATTTAAGATATAGAGGAAAGTAACATCTACAGATACAGTAATGCCTGTCAATTACCAGCATCCTGTAACACACACACATGCAGCGTTCACTCCACGGTGCACCATCTGCTATCTAAACCATAAAACAATCAGATTTAGGAAATGTATTAAAATTAATTAAAGAAATTGCATACAGCAATGGTTATAGCCCTATCTTAACTCACAACTCACTTAACAGAATCAATCCCATCTCCGGCCATCCTGATTTAGGTTTTCCGTGATTTCCCTAAATCGTTTCAGGCAAATGCCGAGATGGTTCCTTTGAAAGGGCACGGCCGATTTCCTTCCCAATCCTTCCCTAACCCAAGCTTGCGCTCCGTCTCTAATGACCTTCGTTGTCGACGGGACGTTAAACACTAACCACCACCACCACCACCACTTAACAGAAAAAAAGTGTGAGGGTAACTTCACTTCTATAATCTCTTCAGATGGCATTATATTACACTTACAACAAATAGGCCCCTGTGCTATATATAGGGAGCACTTCTCAGGTACTAACCAGCAATCTAAAATCCAGGAAGTATACACCAGTTTTCTATATCAGGAATGTTGTACACATTCTGTTCAAGAGTGGAATTTATAGGATTTTCTGCAATTTGTGTGGCTTATTATATGTAGCCCAACCAGGAAGGGCTGTAACTACTAGACTGACTGAACATTTAATGGTGTTGGAGACTGAAAAAGAAAAGATTCCACCTCTGCTGAACATGCTTAGAATAACAATATTAAATTTGATGTTCTTGATACAGCAAATAAACACAGGAGACTAACGCTGCTTGAAAGTTTTGGAATAAATAAACAACATAAAGATCAAATAGAGTTCCATTATTCACTCTTGCTAAAGTAACAGTAGCTAACTGATATTTTTCTAACCATATGGTAATATGATTGTTGTAAACAGTATAACTAATCCCCATCAACTTTCCACGTTTTTTACCTGTTCACCACATTCACGAGTTGTTTTGTCCATAAGACATAATAATATATGCCAGTACTCATTTCTTTACTGGTTTGCCCTGTACATTCTCATACTTTTAATCTTTGAGTATAAAGATATATAAGGTTTATTTATTCACAACTTCTTTGTGTATTTCATTACACATGTGGCATTTATTTAGATATACATAGTTGTGAAAGGTCACATATCCTTTGAAAAACAATTTTTGAACAGCTATAAACTGTCTGTGATGTTCAGACTACCAGTTTAGTCTTAAGTTATCTGAGGATGGCCTAAAAAGTCAAAAGCCAGTTCACAATGAACTATAACATAATTATTATTGTGTAACTTCAATACCATCTGTGTCAGTTTTTGATACTTCGTGATTCTTAACATTTGACAACTCCATTAGTACAGTAAACTTGAAGTCCAACTATGTATTAGCTCATCCAGTCTTTTAAATACAGTAAGCTCAGGTGCCATAAAAATGGAGACATGCTCCATTAAAATATTTTATGTAATACAATCAACGAGAATGCTATAGATAATGTAAATTACAGTAATTAAGATTTTCATTATTCTGACCACTTTTGTCAGATAATAGAGTACATAAATTCAGATGTACCAGAAATAACAAAAGTTGTTCTGCAGAAATGAACTGCGAATAGATCAAACATTAATGGATTTAAACACAAAGTAGTGGAGAAGAAATAGGATCCCTAGCAGCAGATGAAAAGGTCTAACAACAAATGGAAAAAAAAATTCTATTGAAATTTAGAAGGTAGTGAAACCCTGCCAAAATGGAAGTAATTCTAGACTGAAACACCTGTCAAGCTATATTAGCCTCAGGCAGCGTATACATGATATAAACCTGCTTTATAAAGTTATTACTCTGCAGATATTTAAGGAAAAATATGATCCAACAATGAAAACTTTTGAAACTGAATTCCTAAAATAAGAAATCAGATTAACAGCAAAGCAATAGAGCAATCTATCCAGGGAGCTAAATGACAAAAACCATAAAGGTCCCAAGAAGATGAATACAGTACAATTCAGCATAATGCATGGTGGCAACATTCTGAAAAACCCCAATACTATGTGTAATATTTTTAATGACTATTTCACTTCTCTTACTACCTAACTACTCCATATTTTCAATGCACAAGTCGACATCCCATGTTATCTCACTCCATGTACTGACTATCGACAAATAAACTTACAAATCTTAATAAGAAATTAAATATAAACAAATGTTTTTGTCCACCTTTAGCTCAGACATCCTGTATTTTGTAACTTCTGTTAGACATTTTTGAATATCTTTAGCCCAGATGCCCAGTATTTTGTTACTTCTGCAATGCTCAGGAAACATCTCAGAGAGAAATGTGGTAGCGTCTCAATGATAATGGGAATGGGGGGCCTCACTACCCTGCTGAAAAATGACTTCGGAGGCAACTGTGAAACTGCATAGTTCACCAACATGTAGAGTTATGTGTGCCCTGTCACTGACACACATTACCTATGAGACTGAAGGCTGTTCATGAAACAGTGAGGATCACATCTTGGAGATTGTCTCTATTGGTTGTGTATTTACAAAACAAGTTAAAACAGTGAGTTTTTTCATTACAAGGTCTTGTTTGTGTATACTTCTAGCACAGACACCCTGTACATCAATGATCAGGGCCTGGAATTTAAAATGGGCTATTCACACCATACCAATGTAAATAATGTATACTCCATCTTGGCAATGGAAACTGGCGGCTCCAAATTTCTGTTTATGTATGTTGATGAAAATTTATGGTGAACTACCTACATTAATTTTGTATGTGGAAAAGTCAACAGTGGCATACTAGTATGTTTCCTTAGCCAGCGGGCAAAAATAGTTCCTAGTCAAACATTAAAAATGTTATACTCTGGAATGATTTATCCCTTTCTTAATTATGTGGTGGAACTAAGGGGCTGTGCAGCTGATGTCCACTTAAAAATGGATTCAAAATAGGACTCACACAATAACCTGACAAACTTTACCCTTGTAGAAGAAGACTACTGGTGGAATGTAGATGCTTTAGGGGTAAAGGAGACCAGTCACCAAAGAGCAGTAGCGTTAAGTTGTCGATGGCACACACAAAAAAGAAAGAAAACTTGCTAGCTTTCAGAGTCAATCAATTCTTGAGCCAGAGTAGACACACACACACACACACACACACACACACACACACACACACACACACACACACACACACGCACACACACACACACCTATTCCCTGACAACATGTTGCCGGCTGCGCACACAACATGTGACACACAGGTGTTAGAGCTCGTGGGGAACAACACACACTGAGGGTGATATGGAAATGTGAACTGGAAGAGGATGCAGGATGGAGGAAGGGGAAACTTGATTGGAGGGCATGGAGAGAATCAGTTAACTGAGATTCAGGCCAGAATGATTACAGGAGGAAAGGGTGTGTTGCAAGGATAGCCCTCATCTGTGTAGTTCAGAGAAGCTGGTGGTGGAAGGAATGATTCAGATGGCCTGGATTGTGAAACAGTCATTAAAATTGTTCATGTATAGTCAGTCTTAAGTTGTGCCACAGGATGGTCACCTTTGTTCTTGGCAACAGTTTCGCAGTGAACATTCATCCTGGTGGGCAGCTCATTGGTAGTCATACTGACAGAGAAAACTGTGCAGTGTATGCAGCAAAGGTGGTAATTGACATGGCTGCTTTCTGGGTGGGCTGGCCTCTGATAGGGTACAATAAGCCTGTGACAGTACTGGAGTAGGAAGTGCTGGATGGTGCACCCAGGTCTTCCTCAGGGATATGATCTCTGTGCAAGGGGTTGGGAGTGGTAGTGATGGAGGGATGGACTAGGACATTGGGAAGTTTGGTTGTAGAGCATGGACCAGGTATAGCAAATAGGAGAGAGCTTGCTGAGTTTCTGAAGGAATGAGACTAGGGTCTCTTGGTCCTGAGTCCAGATCAGAAATATATCATCATCAACCCTCTAGATATCTTCATAAACTGGACTAAGAGCCAAGGCACTCTATCCTCAAGACACCCTATCCCCATTCCTTCATAACATCAAACCTGCTCTGCAACATTCCTCACCTAGTCCTCCTGAACCCAAGATTAGATTAGATTAGATTTACTTTCATTCCAATTTATCTGTAGTGAGGAGGTCCTCCAGGATGTAGAACATGTCAGAAAAACAACAATACATGACAAATATTTGCAACTAAAACAAATAAGCTAATGTACCATTCCACAGGTCCCAAGTGGAATGATTGTCATTTGTTAATTAACACTATATGAAAGAGTCATTTTACAAATACTAATGCACTGAATTTAAAATAAAAAAGCTTTTTTTTATTTATAAGGTAATAAATGTGTAATACAACTACTATAATACTTATTTACAAAGAACACATTACTGCACTGAAATTCATCAATGGAGTGGAAGGAGTTGGCCACCAATAAATCCTTTAGGCTTCTCTTAAACTGAATTTCATTGGTTGTTAAGTTTTTTATGGCTGCTGGCAAGTTATTGAAAATGTGTGTTCCTGAACAATGCACACCTTTTTGTACAAGACTAAGTGACTTTAAATCCTTGTGAAAATTATTCTTATTTCTAGTATTGATTCCATGAATTGAGCTGTTGGTTTGAAAAAGTGATATATTTTTAATGACAAATTTCATTAAGGAATAAATATATTCCGAAGCAGCAGTTAGTATCCCTAGTTCCCTAAACAGGATTCTGCAGGATGTTCTTGAGTTCACACCACATATAATTCTTACTGCTCATTTTTGTGCCCAGAAAACTTTAGCTTGGTTTGATGAATTACCCCAAAAAATAATCCCATATGACATTATGGAATGAAAGTAAGCATAGTATGCCAGCTTTTTTATTTTTATATCCTGACCCCTATGTCTGACACAATTCACATTGCAAATAGAGATTTGTTAAGACGCTTCAGCAGTTCTGTCATGTGCTCCTCCCAGTTGAATTATTATCAAGCTGTAATCCCAAGAATTTAACACTGTCCACTTCTTCTATCTGCTTGTCATCGTATGTTAGGCATATACTCGTGGGACACCCCTTACAAGTTCTGAACTGCACGTAGTGTGTTTTCTCAAAGTTTGGTGACAAAGTATTGACTAGGAACCAGTGATTAACGTCTACAAATATTTTATTAGCCAATCTTTCTAAGACTACACTTGATTTGCTATTTATTGCAACGTTTGTATCATTGGCAAACAAAACGAATTTGGCATCTGGTAATGTTACTGATGAAAGGCCATTGATATACACAAGAAAAAGTAAGGGCCCCAAAATGGAACCTTGTGGGCTCCCACATGTAATTAGTTCCCAGCTGGATGATGATTGATAGCTTGATACATGTCTCTTTCCTAATAACACCCATTGTTTCCTGCCAGAGATATAAGATTTGAACCATTTTGCAGCATTTCCTGTTACATTATAATATTCTAATTTACTGAAAAGGATATTGTGATTTACACAGTCAAATGCCTTTGACAGATCACAAAATATACCATTTGCCTGCAATTTTTTGTCTAATGAATTAAGCACATTTTCACTGTAAGTGTAGATAGCCTTCTCAATATCAGAACCCTATAGAAATCCAAACAGTGACTTTGACAGTATGTTATTTGAGATAAGATGGTTATAAAGCTGATTGTACATTACTTTTTCTAAAATTTTTGAGAATGCTGGAAACAGTGAAATTGGAAGGAAATTTGATGCTATTTCTTTATCTCCCTTCTTAAACAGTGGATTAACTTCAGCATATTTCAACCATTCAGGAAATATTCCACTGATAAACGACTGGTTACACAGATAGCTTAATATGTTACTTAGTTCAGAATCACATTCTTTAATTAACTTTGTTGATATTTCAACATACCCATAGATGTTTTTGATTTTAAAGATTATATGATGGACATTATTTCTGCTGGGGTACATAGGGCCAAATTCATATTATGGAAGTTACTTGAAATGTCTGCTCTGAGGTATTCCATAGCAGCATCTACCGAACCTGATAAACCCATCTTTTCAGTAACAGTTATAAAATGTTTGTTAAAAAGTTCTGCAACACTAAACACATCTGTCACCAATGTATCATTTACTCTTAATGCTATTTGTTCCTCTTCATGTCTGGTTCTACCGGTCTCCTACTTCACTATATCCCATATTGTCTTTATTTTGTTATCTGATATGACTATCTTTTCCTTGTAATATATTTGCTTTGATATCTGTATCACAGTCTTTAATATTTTGCAGTATTTCTTGTAATGTGCTATAACATCAACATCGGAACTGTTTCGGATTGACAGATACAGTTTTCTTTTTGTTTTACAAGGTACCCCTATTCCTTGAGTAATCCATGGCTTCTTTGTAGACTTTGCTCGAACCTTGGTAAGTGCAGTCTTCCTGGATGTTGACCTCCACCTCTGTGATGGCTTCATCCACACATCCATTAACATCAAACCCCAACAGTACCTGCATTTCAACAGCTGTCATCTTATCGACAACAAAAAAATTCCTCTCATACAGACTGAGCACCTATGGAGGACGTATTTCAGTGATGAGAACTCCTTTGACCACTATGTTTCATGTGGGCCTTCACAGACAGCCCAATACCCCTCCCCTCAAACCTAATTCACATACAGATTTCCTATGCCATGTCCTCACACATTTGCAATCTTTCCACCAACCCCAAGAATCAGCTACAAAGGAATGCCCCTCTTGTCATTCAGTATCACCTAAAATAGAACAACTGAACCATATCCTTCTTCAGAGCTTTAATTATCTATCTTCATGTACTGAAATTTGTTTATTTTTTTGTTTGCTGTCTATATAACAATTAGTTTTTGGACATTGTCGCAGATTTTAGCTCACATATACAAAGGTTTAGTTAACATTTGTAAGTGCACACTTTGATATAAATAGTGAAGGTTTTATTGTAAAAACAAACTTATGCTATATGCACTGTTTACAGAAACTTAACGACATGAAATATAAATTCATACACTTGATACCACCATGTGAAGATCAGAACTCATCACTTTTGTGTTACAATATGTGGGTGTATCACTCCAAAGTATATTTGTCTCAAGCTATTATGGTCCAGAAAGACTGAGACCCTTTCCAGTAGATACAGATTTGTACTGATTTTCTTACAAATACGATTATATGTTCTTTCTGTAATCGGTGTTCATCAACAATTATACCCAAAAATTTGTGTTTGTGTGTGTAACTAAGGGCCAATGGAGATATAAATAGAGTTCTATTTATGTTCTGATTATAGCTAAGCATAAATTGCAGTGTCAGTGTCTTCTCTTTACTTATTTATGAGCAGCTTATTTGCAGTATGATAACCTGACAGAAAATTATAAGTGATTTCATGACTGTTTGTGGTAGTTTTCATATCACTGTTCCATCTGACAAAAGATGTGTCATTGTGTCATCAGCACAACTTACAACCTTGTAGTTTTGGGGTTCAGTTACATCATTAACATACACAAGGCCCCAATATCCTTCCTTGGAGCACACAATGTTGAAATGTCTTGTGGGTTGATTTGGTTGTTAGCAACTGTTCATTCCTTTTACAAGTAAACTTGGCACACTGTTTCCTTTCTTTCAAATAGGCTACCATTCTCATTCCAAATGCTTCTAATTTATGCAGTAGAACTGTATGATTCGCAGTATCAAAAGCTTTACTCATATTCAAATAGGTGTTTATTTATCTCCTTCATCTAGCTTGTTTAATATTTGATGTATAACAACTGCTACTGCTGTTACAACAGATCTTCCCTTACTAAAACCATGTTGTAGATTGTTAAATACATTATGTTTGATGAAATACACCTCAAGTTGATTTAATATTAATTTCTGTACAAATTTCCCAAGCTCTGAAGTTAATGAAATTGGCCTATAGGTTTTCATGTCAGTTCCTATTCACTTCTTATACACCGATAGGATTTCAGTGATTTTTAAAAGATTACGGAATTCTCCATGATAGAGGAAGATATTTATTAAATGTGTCAGAGGTTTCACTCTCATCTGCATTCCTTTAGCAGCTTAGGTGAAATGTTGTCCCAGCCACAAGACATTTTAGCTTGAAGTTTTCAAATGACTGCTAGGAAGTCCCACTCAGTAATGCCATGGATGAAAAAAGATTGGCTACGTTTTGCAACATTTAAATTCGGTGCCCAGTCATGTGTTTCATTTGTACCAATTGTATTAAACATCTGTATAAATTGCTCACACACTTCTTTTGGATCATTTGTTAAATCATCATTTTCTTTTCCTGTTATGCTGGTCTGTTCATGAGATTGCTGTTTCCAACATTCTTTACACATTATTTTCCAGGCTGTTTTACTAACACAGGTTGAGTTACTTAATGACAGGCAATTTTATGAGCTTTAAGGTTAGTAAAATAATATTTGTATTTCTTTCTGAGCAGTTTGTATTTTGTTAAACAGCATTGTAATTTAGTACCTCTAAAGAGTATGTAACAGTCTTTCATGTTCTCTCTCAGTTCAATGATTTCTGGAGGCAAATTCTCAGCTTTGGGATTAATAATTTTGTTCACTTGTTTTACTTGAATAGTTTATACAAATTTTCCCATCTATCATTTACATTTGTTGCATTGTAAACTGGTTCCCATTTTTCATTACTTAATGCCCTCTTAAGTCTATTTTAATTAAATTTTCTTTTATACATTAACATATCATTTTTAGTTATATCTACATTCCATACATCAATTTCCATACTAATGGATTTGTGGTTGTATATGTCGTTTTCAGTGATGGTTTCATTTAGGTTCTCCTTTGTTATGTTTGTGAATATGTGGTCAACACATGTCTGTCTGCCTACAGTACTTCTTGTACGCTCTGGGTTAATGTGATAATAGCTATAACACTGAATGAAGTCAACATAACACAAATAATTATTGCTTTTATTTAGAGAGCCTATGTTGATGTCTCCAAAAGAAAGTACAGTTTTTTTACACTGATGTCTTCCCAGCAGGTCCTCCAGACCACTGAAAAATTCTCCAGTACTGCTTCTAGATGACTTACACAGAGCTGCTATAATCAGGCTGATGTTCCCTAGTTTTACATTTACTGGTGGAGCCTCAAGAACCATTTCTTTACTCGGAACATCAATTTGTTTGACTTTTTCACATGCTTTATCATTTCTGCTATGAATACCTACCCCTTCAACTTTATGTATCCTTTTGCAGTACAAGTTTACAAGTTTGTAATTTCTTAGCCTGTGTCCACATGCTTGCTCTTCCTTGCAATCTAATTCCCTCGCCATGAAGAAATGTGATTTTGATTCATTTAGGTATACATCCAAATTCTCCATTTAATTCATTATATACTGAACATTCTGGTATGTAAGTAAATTCCCCCCCCCTCCCCCCTCCTGAACCATGGACCTTGCCGTTGGTGGGGAGGCTTGTGTGCCTCAACGATACAGATAGCTGTACCGTAGGTGCAACCACAATGGAGGGGTATCTGTTGAGAGGCCAGACAAACGTATAGTTCCTGAAGAGGGGCAGCAGCCTTTTCAGTAGTAGCAGGGGCAACAGTCTCGATGATTGACTGATATGGCCTTGAACCACTAACCAAAATGGCCTTGCTGTGCTGGTACTGCGAACGGCTGAAAGCAAGAGGAAACTACAGCCGTAATTTTTCCCGAGGGCATGCAGCTTTACTGTATGATTAAATAGTGATGGCGTCCTCTTGGGTAAAATATTCTGGAGGTAAAATAGTCCCCCATTCAGATCTCCGGACGGGGACTACTCAAGAGGAAGTTGTTATCAGGAGAAAGAAAACTGGCGTTCTACGGATTGGAGCGTGGAATGTCAGATCCCTTAATTGGGCAGGTAGGTTAGAAAATTTAAAAAGGGAAATGGATAGGTTAAAGTTAGATAGAGTGGGAATTAGTGAAGTTTGGTGGCAGGAGGAACAAGACTTTTGGTCAGGTGAATACAGGGTTATAAATACAAAATCAAATAGGGGATATGCAGGAGTAGGTTTAATAATGAATAAAAAAATAGAAGTGCAGGTAAGCTACTACAAACAGCATAGTCAACGCATTATTGTGGCCAAGATAGACACGAAGTCCACGCCTACTACAGTAGTACAAGTTTATACGCCAACTAGCTCTGCCTCGCTCAGCGGCTAAGTCCCACTCAAGGACACCCGCCTATAAGGCGGCGCACACAGCCATATATGATGAGATAAAAGAAATTATTCAGGTAGTGAAGGGAGAAGAAAATATTTAAGTCATGGGTGACTGGCATTCGACAGTAGGAAAAGGAAGAGAAGGAAACGTAGTAGGTGAATATGGATTGGGGCTAAGAAATGAAAGAGGAAGCCGCCTAATAGAATTTTGCACAGAGCATTACTTAATCATAGCTAACACTTGGTTCAAGAATCATGAAAGAAGGTTGTATACATGGAAGAACCCTGGAGATACTAGAAGGTTTCAGATAGATTATATAATGGTAAGACAGAGATTTGGGAACCAGATTTTAAATTGTAAGACATTTCCACGGGCAAATGTGGACTCTGACCACAATCTATTGGTTATGAACTGTAGATTGAAACTGAAGAAACTGCAAAAACGTGGGAATTTAAGGAGATGGGACCTGGATAAACTGAAAGAACGAGAGGTTGTACAGAGTTTCAGGGAGAGCATAAGGGAACAATTGTCACAAATGGGGGAGAGAAATACAGTAGAAGAAGAATGGGTAGCTTTGAGGAATGAAACAATGATGGCAGCAGAGGATCAAGTAGGTAAAAAGACGAGGGCTAGTAGAAATCCTTGGGTAACAGAAGAGATACTGAATTTAATTGATGAAAGGAGAAAATATGAAAATGCAGTAAGTGAAGCAGACAAAAATGAATACAAAAGTCTCAAAAATGAGATCAACAGGAAGTGCAAAATGGCTAAGCAGGGATGGCTAGAGGACAAATGTAAGGATGTAGAGGCTTATCTCATGAGGGGTAAGATAGATACTGCCTACAGGAAAATTAAAGAGACCTTTGGAGAAAAGAGAACCACTTGCATGAATATCAAAAGCTCCAATGGAAACCCAGTTCTAAGCAAAGAAGGGAAAGCAGAAAGGTGGAAGGAGTATATAGAGGGTCTATACAGGGGCGATGTTCTTGAGGACAATATTATGGAAATGGAAGAGGAGGTAGATGAAGATGAAATTGGAGATCTGATACTGCATGAAGAGTTTGACAGAGCACTGAAAGACCTAAGTCGAAACACGGCCCCGTGAGTAGACAACATTCCATTGGAACTACTGACGGCCTTGGGAGAGCCAGTCCTGACAAAACTCTACCATCTGGTGAGCAAGATGTAGGAGACAGGCGAAATTCCCTCTGACTTCAAGAAAAATATAATAATTCCAATCCCAAAGAAAGCAGGTGTTGACAGATGTGAAAATTGCCAAACTATCAGTTTAATAAGTCACAGCTGCAAAATACTAATGCGAATTCTTTACAGATGAATGAAAAAACTGGTAGAAGCCGACCTTGGGGAAGATCAGTTTGGATTCTGTAGAAATGTTGGAACACGTGAGGCAATACTGACCTTACGACTTATCTTAGAAGAAAGATTAAGGAAAGGCAAACCTACGTTTCTAGCATTTGTAGACTTAGAGAAAGCTTTTGACAATGTTGACTGGAATACTCTCTTTCAAATTCTGAAGGTGGCAGTGGTAAAATACAGGGAGCAAAAAGCTATTTACAATTTGTACAGAAAGCAGATGGCAGTTATAAGAGTCGAGGGACATGAAAGGGAAGCAGTGGTTGGGAAGGGAGTGAGACCGGGTTGTAGCCTCTCCCTGATGCTATTCAATCTGTATATTAAGCAAGCAGTAAAGGATACAAAAGAAAAGTTCGGAGTAGGTACTAAAATCCATGGACAAGAAATAAAAACTTTGAGGTTAACTGATGACATTGTAATTCTGTCAGAGACAGCAAAGGACTTGGAAGAGCAGTTGAACAGAATGGACAGTGTCTTGAAAGGAGGGTATAAGATGAACATCAACAAATGCAAAACAAGGATAATGGAATGTAGTCAATTTAAATCAGGCGATGCTGAGGGAATTAGATTAGGAAATGAGACACTTAAAGTAGTAAAGGAGTTTTGCTATATGGGGAGCAAAATAACTGATGATGGTCGAAGTAGAGAGGACATAAAATGTAGACTGGCAATGGCAAGGAAAGCATTTCTGAAGAAGAGAAATTTGTTAACATCGAGTATTTAATTAAGTGTCAGGAAGTCGTTTCTGAAAGTATTTGTATGGAGAGTAGCCATGTATGGAAGTGAAACATGGGCGATAAATAGTTTAGACAAGAAGGGAAATAGAAGCTTTCGTAATGTGGTGCTACAGAAGAATGCTGAAGATTAGATGGGTGGATCACATTACTAATGAGGAGGTATTGAATAGAATTGGGGAGAAGAGGAGTTTGTGGCACAACTTGACTAGAAGATATGTTCTGAGGCATCAAGGGATCACCAATTTAGTACTGGAGGGCAGCGTGAAGGGTAAAAATCGTAGAGGGAGACCAAGAGATGAATACACTAAGCAGATTCAGAAGGATGTAGGCTGCAGTAGGTACTGGGAGATGAAGAAGCTTGCACATTATAGAGTAGTGTGGAGAGTTGCATCAAACCAGTCTCAGGACTGAAGACCACAACAACAACAACAACAACAACAACAACAAGTATTAAATTGGAATGTTTTACTCCAAAAAAGCATCCCTCTTACTGTTGTCTTTGGCAATTTTGTATAAGTCACCTTTCTCTGCATAATTTTGCTTATTTTCTCACATAAAAGTTTCTTGCCTTCGAAATTTAGACGCATCTCATATTTGGTATGTAGGCATTTGTCCATTTTACGTATATCCACTATTCTATATTTTCCAAATGAAGCACGCATCTGTTAGATTTTGATGTTAATTTTTCATATCTCCTTGTTGACACACGAGTTGCATATTAGGTCATGCCTACGAGGCAGCGTTGCAGCTAGTTGCATTTTGACATTTGTTAGCTTCTAAGAACTTTTACAGGCTTGCTAAGCAATTTTTTGCCTCATTTCTTATGACATTGTTGGCACCAGCTATGTTCACAACATATTCATTTTTCACCATCCTTTTTTTCCTGTAGCTTGACACTGGTAAAATTTTTCATACTTGCAACTGGTTTTACTATTCCCATTGCTTGTCTAGTAAAATACTTGACAGGTTTCCGACATGGTTGTCTGTTAAGAAAAGGACACTGTACCTTTTTTGTGACCGATGCTTGATTCTGTTATCACTGTGTTTTGCTGTTGTTTAGTTTTCTCCACCCCTGCGTTGCTTATGAACTTCATTTCCATAACATTTCATACTTTCATGTTTGTCACTAACACTTGTTTCAGTAGTAATTGCAGTTTGATTATCATCAGCAAATGTATACAATTTTCGTGGTAATAATGGTTCACACACTTTACAGATGTTAGTTTTTTTCATATTCAATTTGGAACAGTGTGGCTAGGACCTGAGTGACATCATGCCCAAGACTCTTCCCACCCATCCTAAAGTGGTATTCCATCACTCACTCAACCTACACAATTCCTAGTCCACTCATATATCACTAACACTTCCAACCCCTTGCGTGGCAATCATCACTGTGGAAGACCTAGGTGCAAGATCTGCCTGGATAACCTTACAGCACTTCCTTCTACAGTCTGTCACAGGCTTATCCTTCCCTTCAGAAGCTGCACTACTCAGGAAACAGCCATGTCATATACCAACTCTGCTATAAACACTACACAGCTTTTTATATTTGTAAGACTACAAATGGCCACCAACAAACTATTACCACCAACAAAGTTGACCACTAAGCCCAACATGCCCAATTTCAACGGTTACTTCACAGCCTCGCCTATGTGTAATCTTCTCCCCACCACCGGTTTTTTCTGAACTTCACAGATTGGAATTATCCTTGCAACAAATCCTTTCCCCCTATAATTGTCCTGGCCTCAATCTCTGGTAACCAGCTTCGCCCACAATCTCCACCCAACAGTTTATCCTTTCTCCATCGTATTACCCCCTGCCAATTCATGTCCTCATATCATCTTCAGTGTGAGCTGTTCCCCACTACTCTGACATCTGTGTATCACATGTCTAGCCTATGCACCTGCCAATCCTCCCTCCTGCATTCCTAGCCAGCAAACCTGCTGCCTCCCTCCAAGGCACTAGCCATTCATCACTAACCTCTCTTCCTGCCTCTACCCAGCCCATCTGATGCAACTCCTAACCCAACCTAGCCCATCTTGCAAACTGCAATGCTAGAATTGTGCATCCAGTCGGTGCCATGGAGGGACATGGGTGTGTGAAAGCATGCATGTGAATGTATTTGTGTTCTAGCTCAAGAAAGGGTTTACTCTGAAAACTTGAGCAAGTTTCCTTTCTTTATTCTGTGTGTCTGTCAACAACTAGACACTCCTACTTTTCGATGAGTGGCTTCCTTTACTCCTACAGTATTTAGAAACTTTTTCCTTGTGCAGAAAAGAGTAAATTACTCAGTAATGACAGTTTTCAGTGTTCTACATAGTGAGAGTCTTGCTCTTGATACACCAAAATCCACCAAGAGCAAATTGAAAGAATAATTGTTACAAAATACCTTCTATTCAATTAGTTATTTGTTTAGCAGAAATGAGTGCATACAGCAAGAAAATTGTGTTTCATTCAGTTGTAGACAGACGATCCAAAAAGTAAAAACTATCAATATATCGTAATAAGCATATGGACGTAGTTATTGTATAACTGAGATGGGCCATTTAGTGCAGGGATAAATATATTTTTTGTCATAAAAGATGTAACTGATTTACAAATGTTTAGCTATTACTAATATCAATCTAATGTCTTGTCCTGTATATCTTGTTGTATTATGTACATTATTTATTTCTATTTATTATGATGTAACTTTAGCTGATATGAATATTACCTTGAAGCTGTAATATTGTACTCTACTGTATCCATTATTGTACATTTTATGGAATATACATGATTGTAAATATTGTAAAAACACTGACTTGATCCACATCCTAGAAATTCTAATGCTACTGAGATCAAAAAATCTCACAATTAAATAAATATTACATTTTGCAACCATAATAGAATTATTAAATTTGGCCTCAAATATAACAAGTGTTTTCTTATCTGAGCCAATGAAAACAACAAAAAATAGAAAAGAATATAATGACGAGAATGGGTGGGCTACACATAATCCAGAGCTCCAAAACATAGAGACTTTTTACTGAATCAGTAATGAAGTATGGGGGAAAAACCAGAGAGTGATGTTGTTACATCTATTATATTTATGTCACATACTCCAATTTGTTATTAAATTAATATACACTTACCTTTGAGTCTTCCCCATAAGATGGTGCTGTAATGGTTAAGTAATAAACATTATTTCCAGCCAGGGATCGGCACAATAACCTAAGTTTGCTGTATGTTGACTTTATTGGATGATTCTGTAAAAAATGAAAAAAATTATGCTAAAAATCAATATGTATTTGATTATCTGGAGGGGCAACTTCAAACTTGAAAGTTATGTAGATAGATGAAGGTTATCCTCAGAATTTTTAGTTTTAGGACAAACCTTCTATTGCACTGCAGTGCCACAGAATTTTGAATTAATTAAATGCTGTAATATGCCAGACATTTAAATAAATAAACAATGTTTCCTTATAAAATGGAGACATATTTGAAATGATTTACATTTAAATATCTGACTATGGTAGCTAACAACTGAACGTGCTGTATTACATTATTTCTTAATGAACAATCTGAGAAGTATGTTTCAGCTGAACATTATTTTTCACTTATTGAAAGTAATACTTCACTTACATAATTATCTTGTTTATTAACTTAATTCAGCAACTGAAATGCACAGTGAACATTTTTATCAGGACACTAATAGAAACAGATAACTGTCAGCAATAAAAAGCAGTTTAAAAAGTTCTGGACTGTTTAATCACCAGGGAAGTGAAAGACTGTATTTGGTGGTTTTCCCAGATGTATAGTATAAAATGGAAGGGGGGAATGAAAGATCCCTTCAGCCAAAATTAGATAAAGCAGAGAGAGATGTGGGCAGGTTAAGGATGGAGAGAGTGTAATGGAAAATGTTGTTCAACTCGAATAATATTATTCACTTATTCCTCACAAGCCAATAAAAGATGTCCACATAAAAATTTTGGATTGATGCATGAGCAGATTCAGAGAAAGGCAACTGAGCATCTCCACTGCAGTGAATGGGTTGCTTATGCTTTGAAATCGTGGCTTGGCTGTGTCTTAGAAATTAGGGAGTAGATTGGCAGGGGATAATGTCAATGCCTGACAAACAGTTGGAGAGACATAATGTAAAATGTCATTCTGTTCTAAGATTCTATTTCGGGATTTTGTTCTGGTCTACAAATTAATAAGAGATCTGAAACTTCCTGGCAGATTAAAACTGTGTGCCCGACCGAGACACAGTTTTAATCTGCCAGGAAGTTTCATATCAGCGCACACTCCGCTGCAGAGTGAAAATCTCATTCTGGAAATAAGAGATCTGTTCACCTCACATTATAATTGTTATATATGTGCAATAAAATACAGAAAAGTATTTAGAAAGTGGTTACATCATTTCATAAAAACTTGTGCAGATCAGAACTCAGTTACAGCACTCAACCCTCTGCAGATGGTGAAGAAGTCAAGCAGCACAAATCAGTGGCACTATATAGCAGGTCCACTGAATCAAGAAACTTCAAGAAAGGTGGCCATATGAACATAATTAAGGTAAAAATTACTGTGATATCATAAGGATGACGAATCATTTGTGGAAGTAACATGCCATACTGACTTCATCCAGCTAAAAGAAAATGGATGTTACATTCCAAGAGATTGATGAAGTGCATAAGGAAACAAAGGGAAAGTTACAGGACTTTTTCTAAAAGCCTTGAGGTAAATTTAGGAAACATGTTTGACCCACTGCTTCACATATGAAATCAATAGGTATAGCTAGAACACAACAAACTGTTAGGAGATCTGAAAAGTAAGGATGCAGGAAAGCCATTATGTGAAAGAAATTTTGGTTGTTGTTAAAGTATATTTACAACAAATGATGATCATGAAAAAAGTAGTTACTTTGAAAAAAACCACATATTCTCCCTCTTACACTAATCACCTGCTGATTTTGTGTACTAGTTGATTTCAAAAGTTACAAAGCATGACTGTTTTCAGAGAACACTATCTGCTGTCTATTTACTGAAAAAGTTAAGAACCTGTATAATATGAACATTAGTATTACTAGAATTTACATCCCGAGTCCAAAAATTCTCATAAATTGTAGAAGGAGTGGCTAGTAATGCATGAAACTCTTTTACTTTATTTTCAAATTCTGACCTGGAGATTGCTTGCTCCCTTCCTGATGTCTGCTAACAACCTGTTATGCAGTTTTTGCAACTGCTATTTCATAAACAAAATATTTTACTACAGAATATAAAGACATGCTGCTGGGATGAAAACTTCTGGGCAAATACAACTCAGTACTTCATTTTCAATAAGGAGACATTGACAGAATGGGTACCATCATGATATCAAATGTTTACTAATGCTAATAGAAAACACTTCAAAGTAGAAAATATTAATCCTAGATTTCATAAATTATATGCTCAGTTTTCAGGGAGGAAAGATGAAGTGGTTGGAGATGGCTTGAAAAGGAGTGAGGGGCAAATCACTTAGATCACAAGTTGAGAGAGCTCCTGATGTACATATACTGAGTTGGAAGACAACACAGTTCTTGGAGGCAATCAAGGGAAATGCAGTTGTGTACAGGAAGTTTGTACAATGAGAAACTGTTGCAAAACTGCAAGAAAAACTTGGATGATCAACGCTTGGTTCAACAAATATTAGCTGACCTTTGCAATATATAAAAATGTGTTGAAATGTATATGAGACAAGACTCATTGTTTGATTAAATTATCACTGATTTATTGGTGGAGTAAATAATGTCAAGTATTTAGGATTTCAATTCATGGTAAATTAAAATAGAATGAAAACACAAATCTAGTTTTGGGGAAGCAAATGCCAGACTGAGATTAATTTAAAGATTCCTGAGGAAGAGTACCTTAACCCTGGAAGAGGTTCCCTACACAAATCATCCAACAAATTCAGCAGTTTAGTATCATTCTGGAACATGCTGCAGTAATCTAATCAGAACACTTGGTATTTAGACAACTGCTTCACAACACATTTTTTCATTATGTCCTTTGCAGTCATTAATACTACTCTTTCCTCAGAAATAGTCCAGAGCATAAGTATAAAACTACAACTTTTACAAAGACTTAAAGGCTTAAAACTAGTACAGAAAGGATTCAGATATGTGGGTTCTATGTATTGAACAACCTTTCAGAGCACACTGAATGTCTCATGACTAACACGGCGGGCTACCTCTAATGAGTACAATGTTAAACTCTCTTCCATATTCCTTTTTGGTAATTTGATGGAGTTCCAGATTAAATTAAACAAAATTCTGTTGTGCAGATCCTACTACTTCAATTAAGAGAATCTTCACAGAAACTGTAAATCAGAAAGTATGCCTCCAAGAATGTAACCAAAGATCATCCACAGATGTATTTCTTATACAAATGACACAATGGGCTTATATGATGATTATCAGCTGTTGTGACTTCTCAAGTGACATGATCCAATCATTGTTTTTCAGTACATTTCAAGCATTTGATTCTGTGTATTTCTGCATTAGACACAGCATTGCTTTGCCAAAAATTAGACAGAAAGCACAGATGACAGAGTCATCTACAAGTTATCAAGCAGAAGTGGTGGGATCTCCTCTCTCCTTTAGAATGGTCACAGCCAACCTTCTTCCATAAGATGAAAAACTGGCACTCTCACACTTGGTTCCATTTCTAGCAATCATCTTTGTAGAGATATTCAACTTGACCTGCTGTGGTGGATGTGGTGAGGATTGACATAGACCAGAATCAGAATCCTTCTCCACTAATCCCACCTTATTCACATGGTTTCCATCATCATCATCTTTACTTGTCTCTGGTACAAAATCCTCATCTTCATCACTGAAGTCAATTTAAAGTTCAACATTAGAATTCTCTAAGAGACCAACATTTTTTTTTTCACCAGAAAGTTCACACTTATGAAACATCATGAGTGATTGTATCAAATGCTTTTTATTAGTCTAGGAATATGCTCAGGGTATGTTCCTTCTTATCTAAGGCCTGTACCATTTCATACAGAAAAGAAAATGTTGCTGTTTTGGTTGAATGATATTTTCTAAAAATATGTAATGATTCTATTAGTGTATTATATTTATTTATGAAATTAGATGGTCTTTCATGTAAAAGATTCTATAGAATTTTTGAAAATAGACAATAGAGAAACAGGTCTACAGTTTAACACCCCTTTCTGGCTTCATTTTTTGTGTAGTGGTTTCACTTTAACAATTTTTAAGCAAGTTGTAAAGTTTCCAGTTGAGATGGACAGGTACACAAGTTTTGTCAGTGGTTCAGAGATCATGTCTACACATATTTTTACAACAAAATCTAGCATATTGTCTATTCCTAATGAGTAGTTGATTTTAGAAGCTTGATTTCTTGCTGTTCCTCTTGTATTCTAGCTGGCATGACAAATAATGTGTTATCTACTGATCAATGTTGATGTATGCAGGATGTTTATTGGTGAAATTTTGCTTGTACATGTTCTATCACATTCACAGAATAATGGTTAAACACATTAGTTACACTCTTGGTTTGCTGATAGTTAATTCACAACATAGGAATAAAAAATGATTCTGTGACCTTTCATATTTTATTAATTTACTACACATTTTATTGACCAAGTCTCTGTTGAAACATATAACTCATACAAGTTAGCCACCAAAATATACAAATATTCATATGCAAGTCTTAATATGGGCCACCCAATCCAAAAATCTTCAGCTGCAGGTGAGCTCTTACACAACTAACATCTCCACTTGAGGGCATGGCTGCTCAAGCCAGACTTCACAAAATCCTCACTAGAGTACCAACTAATCCAGGAGGTACATTGAGGAAGGAGGATGGGGATTACACAAAGATAGCACATGAGTCATTGGAACTGCTCCTCAAAACTCACTTTCCTCAATATGCTATGGCGGAAAACATAGACCAGAATGCAATCCATGTTAGACAATGGTTCTCAGGTACTCGAAGAGAGGACTGGGAATTGGCCAAGGAGTGCGTCGACTTCAATAAAATCCAATGGGCAGTGGGAACATTCCAACCATTCAAGTCACCTGGCCCAGATTGAATCTTTCCAGCTCTCCTGCAACAGGCAGGAGAGAATCTCATAAGAATCCTATGTGGGGTATTCAGGGTTAGCCTAACAGCAGGTATCATTCCCAATGCATGGAGGGTAGAGGACGTTGTTTTTACTCCAAAGCCAGGGTGAACTGATCAAACCAAAGCCAAGGATATGAGACCAATCAGTCTGTCCTCCTCCATTCTTAAAACATTGGAAAAACTGGTTAATGTAAATTTTGGAGAGAGGAGGCTAAATAGGGCTCCTCTACATTCAAACCAACACACATATCAACCAGGTAAATCATGTGACACAGCTCTCCATCAACTCATTGGGAGGGTGGAGGAAGCATTTCACTTTCAAGAAATAGCCCTCTGCATCTTCCTGGACATCGAGGAGACATTTTAGTAACACAACCTTCAATTCCATGGTTAGGGCAGCAGAGGTGCATGACCAAGGGACCACTATAAGTAAGTGGACTAGGGCCATGCTTCATGGAAGGAAGGTAGAGGCCACCATTATGAATGAGAAGATGGTAATTAACCCTACTAGAGGTTGTTCACAAGGAGGAGTTTTGTCCTCTTTATTGTGGAATCTAGTGGTGAACAAACTCATTGCAGAACTAAATTCCAGACAATGCTTTTGACAGGGATATGCAGATGACTTTGTCTTAGTAATACCTGGCAAATTTACTGACACTGGTAGGAATATGGCACAAGGTGCAGTGGACATTGTGCAAGACTGGTCCATTAAACAGGATCTAAGGGTTAATCCTAACAACATGGTTGTGGTACCATTCACTAAGGAGCATATCCAACACTCAAGTTGGAATCTAAAGCTCTTCGATGAAACTCTACCTGTGAAGGGGATAGTGAAATAGCTAGGGGTAACCTTAGATGAGAAACTAACATGGACCTCTCACATTAAGAGCATCTGCTCTGAGGTGGAAGGTACTCTAGTGAGTACCAGTGTGGCAAAAACTGGGGCCTAAGCCCCAAAGGAATGCACTGGATATACACCATGGTTGTTAGACCTAGGATCTCCTACAGGGCTGTAGTGTGGTGGAAGAAGGTAGAACAGCAGGTTGCAGGTAAGGAGCTTGCTAAGGTGCAGAGACTGGCCTGCTTAGCCATAACAGGGGGAATTAGCAGCACACCAACCACTGAGATGTAAGCCGTGCTGGACATGCCTCCACTAGACCTTTGGGTCAAGATGGAGGCAGCAGCTGGTACATACAGACTGAAAACTGGTAAAAACTGGATCTCATTGGGATATCCAGAATCACACACTAAAATAGTGTGTGAGGTAAATATAGGAGAGGCTAGGGAAATGCTGGCTGACTGTGTAATAACTCCCAATTGCTTTGACAAGCCTTACAATATAATAATTAGAAGCAGGGGGCAGTGGGTAAAAACAGTTCGACACTGTACGGGGGACATTGTGTGGTTCACTGAAGGATAGAAATCAGACCAAGGTTCTGGGGATGGGGTGCGCAGGTTTCAGCCAAGACTGGAGGGCGTCATCTCTCTAGGAAAACTGGCCTTGGTATTTCAAGCTGAAATTACTGCAATCAGGGTGTGAGTGGAGAAGAATATGCATAGGTGCTACAAGGACTGTAGCATCTACATTTTTTCAGACAGCCAGGCAGCCCTGAAGTCATTGGCAGCTCCTGCAACAAGATCTAAGATTGTTGCAGAATGTCACATGGCTCTGGTGGAGCTAGGGGGAAGCAACAGGGTAAACCTAGTGTGGGTCCCTGGCCACTCAGGGGTCAGTGGCAATGGACAAGCTGACAGATTGGCCAGGATGAGGGCAAAGGCTCCATTCATTGGACAGGAACCTGTCCTGACAATCACCAAGGCTATGATCAAACTAGAACTATTGAAGTGGCTTAGAAGACAGCACACAGAATACTGGACCAAGGTCTATAAACAAAAACATAGTAAGGTTCTGATGCCAAAGCCGTATTCTAAAAGAAGCTCTGTAATCCTCTGCTTGAACAGGAAAGAGATTAAACTCATGGTTGGACTGATGACCGGGCATGGGAATTTCAAAAAACACCAACATACAATGGGTACAATGGAAGAAGACCCTGACTGTAGGATCTGTGATGAGAGTGAAGAAACTACATCACACTTAATCTTAGAATGCACAGCACTGGAGAGCAAGAGAGACAGAATTTCTGGGACAACTAGACATGAAGAAATTATGTCTAACAAAAAACTGGTAAAGGGACTCCATGCACTATTTAAGGGCATTGGTTGGCTTTATTAGATATACAGGGAGCGATACTGCACAATAAATTCAGTTTTGGTGCAGGTAGTGGCAGGTTAGACAAAAGCTGTTTTAGCTTCCCTGCCACAATAAAATCAAATCAAATCAAACATCTCCACTCAATACGTGGCAATGTTATGAGCATGAATGCTCATGCTTCATCCTAGTAGTCTGCAGCTCGTGGTCGTGCAGTAGTGCTCTCGCTTCTGACGCCCGGGTTCCCGGGTTCGATTCCCGGCGGGGTCAGGGATTTTCTCTGCCTCGTGATGACTGGGTGTTGTGTGATGTCCTTAGGTTAGTTAGGTTTAAGTAGTTCTAAGTTCTAGGGGACTGATGACCATAGATGTTAAGTCCCATAGTGCTCAGAGCCATTTGAACCTTTTTTATCCTAGTACTATTTCTCATCTGTAACATATGTAAATAAAGCACCAAAACAGGAGGTATAGTGATTTCAATTAAGAGTGGCCAATCACAATTGTGACTTGATTGCTAGGAAGTCAAAGAGAATGAGTTAAGCATGAACACATTCATTTTTACGGAAAAGATGGTGGCTGATATCACAGGGGTGCAGAGGGAATTCTGGTGGCAAACAGGATGGATGGGTGTCAGCATTGCTAAAGCTAATCTCATAAATAACCTTTGTGTTTTGCTCTCAAACAGAGACAGAGCAAGTGAAGTAACTTGTGTGTAGGTTGTTCAATTTTATAACTGTGCATTAAAATTTCATTTAGACTATAGTGATGACAAAGGTATAGATGAGTGTAGTTCACTTTGCAAAGTTTATTCCCAACATCAACACAGATGTTGTTGTACATAGTAAGTCAACCACTGAACTTGCTCTTGCTGCTGTACTTCTCTTTTGTGGTCAAGCAGAAGTCAAATACAACCAGTCAGTTATGACCACTACTAATTTGAACTGTGGACATTTAAAGGCGCAGCACTGTGTAGGTCTGCATCATGCCTTTGGAAAAGATCCTGGCATTGGGTAGGGAAGACCCATGTGGCAAAAAGATCATTATACTTGTGAAAGCACAATTGGGATAAGCTTAATTGTCAGAAGTATGGTGTTGTGACATTTGTGAAACTTTATAACAAGGTTTTTCATAAAGAACAATCTGCCTCAAGTATATAATTCATTTTTATCAGAACTTCGTTACTTCTTTTAGTAGCGGCAAACCTTAACTTCCACATATTCATCTTATGCTACTGTAGAGCGACAGAATTCACAGGGTGGCAAACACCACACTTGTGGCTGCACTGCAGGTTAAAACAGGTAGATCTCTTATAGGAATGACAATGTAAGGTCTTATTTTGTTTTTTAGTCAACAAAGAGGTGTACGATGTTCTCCTCCAGAGAGCAGGCAATGATACAATGTTACAATTTGGTGCATTAAGCAGCCAGGAAACTGGAAAAAGGCATGCCAGAAATGACTCCCATATTTTACAGACTATAATACTTGCTTCTATCTGTGAAAATTTGCCACCAAAATTCAGGTGTGTCTTATACTCAAAATTAATATAAAATGTTGTCCAGTGTTTGATTTCAAATTCCTGCCAGTCTTAAAAATGAGCATGTATTCAAAGCTGTGGAAAACCTACCTCTATCTGGAACACTAGAATCAACTGGCAGCAGCAGTGCACTGATGCAACAAACATGAATTGCGGTGATACACAAGCTTGCTAACACTCTCTCCTTCCCACCCCATCATCATCATAAACCCAGTACACTATCTAGCCTATGACACGTCATTGCAGTCCACTGTGCCAGTGAACCTGAATTGAAAGTGATTTTTGTTATTAATAATGGTAAAATATTTTTGTTTGTAGCTAGTTTCATAATAGAAAAAAATAAAAGGTATTCATATGATGTGGGCTATAAATTGAAAGTAATACCATATACAGAGGAACATAGAAAAACAGCAGTTGAGCAGCATTTCAACCCTCTGCCAACACAAAAAAACCATTCACAATTGGCAGGCTAGTACAGAAGAACTGAAAAACACTAGGAAGACCAAATATGTAAATAGAGGGCTGAACACAAAATGGTCAAAACTAGAAGATGATGATTTTGAGGGATTTTAAAGGTCAATTTAGTTTTATAAAATAAGATTTTTTTTTTAGTCTGGCTTTTCACTCTGATAATAAAAATGATAAAAATGTTATTTAAAAAAATGCTTAAAACTTAAGGTGTGTCTAATAGCCCTTAGTGTCTTATAGTCCATAAACTGCAGTAATTAGTCATCATAAAATAAGAAATGTGAAACAGAACTATTTTTCAGAAGAGTGAACCACTATTTGACTTTGTATTACTATATGTATCTTCTGTACTAATCTAGATTTCGGCTTTTATGCCATTATCAGGTACAATGCTGGATGCTCACGTGTGTGTTGTGTGGAAGCAGCAGTGATCAAATGGCTGTTGCTGTACGTAGCCAACAGAACTGCATGCTATGCAAAAATATTTTCAGACAGAGGTGAGGTCAGAGCCATTGGGGAGCTGGCAGCTAGCACCAAAGAGTTATGCAAAGGAAATGACAAGACCTAAAGGTGGGCCCTGAAGAGCAGCACAAATAAGACAACAAAAGCTGGCAGAGGCATGGTGGGTGAGGAAGCAGTGAAACAATCATCAAGGTGGGCACATTCAGCAGCAGCAGGAAATGGCATATTGGAGAAGTCACCAAAAGCTAAGCTACAAAGTCTTGTACCAACTGCTGAGCAGCTTATTAAGAGCAGAAATCAGAATGATGGGCAAGGTACAGCTGGCATTGAGGGGGAGGTCAAACTGAGTGCAAATTTTTTATAGATGCTTATCGCCTGAGTTTGTATAGGTGTGAAGTAAACTTTGAATCCTGTGAACTGAAATTCCAAGTTCGTGGTAGAGAAGTAGCAGTCTCATATTTTAGTAGAAGGAAATTGTGTAATAATATCAAGGTGGCGCAATATGTGGCTGAAGGAAACAGTAAAGCAAGTGTGGGATTAGTGAAGCTTCATAGGATTAGTCATGACGAAGAGGCACTGAAGACATTTCAGAGCAAAATACAAGAGGGAGTATCAGAGTTCGAGAGGTTCAAGGCACATTCAGGAATTTGCTCGGCCAAAGAATAGGAAAGTATTGAGGGCTACGTTTGGAGTATTTGTGTTCTATAGGAGGTTTGTGACATTACAAAGCTTTAATAATCTAGCCCTGAGTCAGTTATAGAAAAATAATGTGCCCTGGAAGAGGTCAGAGCAAGTAGTGAATACATCAGTCTGTTGCTTATGGCCCTAAAGATGAATGGTAATGTAAGACTCATCTTGGATGCAAGGAAGTTAAATGAGATCAAGGAACAAGAGACAGGTAGGCACATGTCGAAAGATGAGTTATCCATGTATGTGACTTGTGGACAATGCAATATACAGTTAGCAAACTAGTCAAGGAAATACACAACTTTCCTGTATGAAGGTCTCTGTTATCAATTTTGTGTTTAGCCATTCAGCCATAACATTTCCATGTTCCGGATTGAAGAGTTCCTAGATAACAAAACGCAGCATGTCATTCTCAATGGAGAGAAGTCTTCCAAAGTAAAAATGATTTCAGGTGTGCCACAGGGGAGTGTCGTAGGACCGTTGCTATTCACAATATATATCAATGACCTTGTGGATAACATCGGAAGTTCACTGAGGCTTTTTGTGGATGATGCTGTAGTATATGGAGAGGTTGTAACACTGGAAAACTGTACTGAAATGCAGGAGGATCTGCAACGAATTGACACATAGTGTAGGGAATGGCTATTGAATCTCAATGTAGACAAGTGTAATGTGCTGCGAATACATAAAAAGAAAGATCCTTTATCATTTAGCTACAATATAGCAGGTCAGCAACTGGAAGCAGTTAATTCCATAAATTATCTGGAAGTAGGCATTAGGAGTGATTTAAAATCGAATGACAATATAAAATTAATCGTGAGTAAAGCAGATGCCAGACTGAGATTCATTGGAAGAATCCTAAGGAAATGCAGTCCAAAAACAAAGGAAGTAGGTTACAGTACACTCGTTCACCCACTGCTTGAATACTGCTCACTGGTGTGGGATCCATACCACATAGCGTTGATAGAAGAGATAGAGAAGATCCAACAGAGAGCAGCGTGCTTCGTTACAGGATCATTTAGTAATCATGAAAGCATTACGGAGATGATAGATAAACTCCAAAGCAGTATATTGCTCCCTCGTACGTATATCTCGCGTAGAGACCATGAGGATAAGATCAGAGAGATTAAAGCCCACACAGAGACATACAGACAATCTTTCTTTCCACGAACAATACGAGACTGGAATAGAAGGGAGAATTGATAGAGGTAGTCAAGGTACCCTCCGCCACACACCGTCAGGTGGCTTGCGGAGTATGGATGTAGATGTAGATTTGGGTATTTGTAAGAGCAATTTATCAGGTGTTAGGGCCTGAGCTGATGAACCAGCTAATGGTATATGTAGATGACACCTTAATAGCTACAGAGATGTGGGCAGAGCATTATGAATTGTTGCAGAGGGTACTGGTGTACTATGCAGAATGGAGGTATAGAACTTAAATTTAGTAAGACAGACTGGGTTAATAAAATGATTAAATTTTTGTGTCTTGTGATTGATAGCAAAAGTGTTCAACCATGAGGTGGAGATCTTGGGCCCATTGAGGAATTTGCTCAGCCAAAGAAGAGGAAAGTATTGACAGCTACGTTTGGAGTATCTGGGCCCTATAGGAGATTTGTGACATCACATACCTTTAATAATCCAGCCCTGAGTCAGTTACTTAAAAATAACATGCCCTGGAAGTGGTCAGACAAATGTGATGCAGCTTTCCTGGAACCAAAAGCACAAGTCCTGGACAGCAAAATGCTATGCCATTTGGATTTGAGTAGACCATTCTACATGTTATCAGGTACCTGTGGCTATGGACCTGGGGTAGAAATACAAGAAAAAAAAAAAAAAAGATAAAAAAATGGTGCATCACACAGGAGTTATACAAATTGGTCACAAATTGATATTCATACAGGTAGCAACAGAAAATGGAAAATTGTATACTATGGCAGTCGATGGATGAATGTATGATGCTGCATCACAGTTTCTCCATGCAGCTGGCAAGGACAGTAAACAGGGGACATGTCAATACCAGGGTATAAAGTCTTTGCAAATTTCATTTTGTGTACTCAGGAGGACAGTAACTATGCCTTGCAGACTGGTGCATGAAAAATATATGCAGTTGTCAGAATTTGAGAGAGGACATGTAGTTGGGCTCAAGAAACCAGATGGAGTAATTGCTGAGTCACTCTACATTTGAATAGGACACATGCCACTATTTGACAATGCTGGCATGAATGCGTGAACCATGGCAGAACACAGCTTCAGGAAGGAAGTGATTGACCTAGAGAGATGACAGAATGTGAAGACTGAGAAATTGTCTGAGAGGCGCTCAGAGCCCTATATTCACTGTTATCATCAATTCAATGTGCAACTGGCTCCAGGGACCATAAGCACTGTTAATAAGTGGCTCACAGAAAGGAGACTGTGCTTTTGGCACCCCCTGCACAGACTATAATTGACCTCTGTGAACCAATAAGACTGTTTACAATGGTGTCAGGCACATTCGTCCTGGAATCTCATTGACTGGAGTAGAATTGTTTTCAGGGACAAGTCCTGCTTTGAACTGAGCCCTGATGACTGGTGAAGACGTGTCTGTAGATACCTCAGACAGTGGTGGGATACCAATCTGATTGTCACCCCCCATTTGGCCTGACAACCAGAAATGATGTTCTGGGGTGTCATTTCATTTCATAACAGGACCCTTTTGGTTGTCATATGCAGCAACTTTACAACACAGTGGCACGTCAGTGATATTCTACACCTCGCTTTGTTACCTTTCATGTCTGAGCATCCTCGACTTTTGTTTCAACAACATAATGCCTGGCAAGAGTTTGTACTTCTTGTCTTTGTGCTTGCCAAACCCTACCTTGGACAGCAAGGTCACTGGATCTCTTCCCAACTGATAGCATTTGGAAATTTATGGGCACAGCCCTCCAACCATTGGGATTTTGACAGTCTAAGGAGCCAGTTGGACAGAATCTGGCATAATATCCTGCAGGAGGGCACCCAACAACTCTATCAATCAATGTCAAGCAGGCTAATTGCTTGCATAAGTGCCAGAGGTGCACCAACACATTACTGACTGGCTCAATTTGTGCAGCTCTTTCTATTGAGTAAATCATCCATTTTCTTCTGAAATTTTAATCATTTGTTTGTGTATGTACATCATATCTACCAATCTCTGTCTCATCTGGATAGTAATGCATTGTTGCAACAGACTGTGATGCACATTTAAATAAAGTATTTTGAATCGGGAATGCACTGCCACAGTCATTTTGATGTTATAATTTACAGTAATTGAGAAATTGTGTCTTGAAAATAAGACCAATTTTACTATGGTCGAGTTGACTGATCTTATTATCGATGGGTATGCATGTTTTCTTCCATATTGTGTCAATAATTCTGATACTATTAACACAACATCTTGAAGGAATAAATTACATTACTTATAGAGTTCTGTTACTAGATAGATAGATATCCAGCAATCACAGGCCCTGCAGACCACACGCTGCTTCCACTAATTGCCTTCATTCCTTCCTGTTTTGTGCCCGGTTCCTCCAGGTGTCTTCAGTTCCCAGGGCTGCTAGTTCCTTTGCTAGGTCGTCCATCCAGTACTGCCTTGATCATCCAGGGGGTTGTTTGGTGTTTGGTGTCCCCTCTAGTGCCATCTTCGCCTGTCTTCCACCTGGCATACAGGCTACATGGCCCACCCATTGTATTCTTTTGCTCTTTATCTTCTGTAGGATAGTTGGTTGTCACATCAGAAGGAAGATTTCCTTGTTTTTCCTTCTCCTCCATTCTCTGTTATCGAAAACTGGTACCCATATCTTCCTCATTACTCTTCTTTCAAATATTAATAGTTTTTCCTTTTCTTGCTTAGTCATGCTCCATGTTTCTGAACCATACATTACAGCTGGACATATCACTGTGTCAAACACTCTGTGATTTAAGAAATTCATGGTACAGTCTCGCACTTAGTTCAACTTACGTAAAGGGATATTTACTTTGAAAGAAACGCCTTTCAAACCACCATTCACAATATTTTTAATAATGACATAAATGTCTGATCTTCAGGGTTCAAAATTCTTCTAAATTGCTTGTCATCGAAGAGTTGATTTTTAAATGATAGTCAAACGCTCTGTGATTTAAGAAATTCATGGTACATTCTCGCACATAGCTCAACTTATGAACAAGAACATTTAATTTGAAAGCAACACATTTAAAACCACCATTCACAATATTTTCCCACAACCTGTTAGAAATAGGTTCGTTTCAGCAGTTGCCAGAGAGTGGAGATAACAGGCGACATCGCGGTTTCGCAGCTACCATGATGTAGGAAGCCCATATGTACGTACGTGTAAAACATTGAAATATGATACATTATGTCATAAAAGAAACAAGACACCAGAGGATACTCCAAGAGCATCAGAATTTCGTGAACCATATTAAAATGTGAACATTTAAAGTGTATACTTAAAGTGCAGATTCGTATGTCCAGATTCCCAATGAAGTAGACCTTGACCTGATCTTAGGCTTTTCAACCAGGTTTTCAGGATGTAAATTTTCTTGGAGCACCAGTACTGTATTATATTATGTTTGGTTCTTTATTATGGCATAATGCCATACATGCTAGAAGATGAAAACATGCACTTGAAATGCAGTGAACAGTTGAAACTAGCCAGTACTGTGGAATTAAACCTTTCATTTCAAATACATTGACTGCATCTGCGGAAAAGATTAATAAAAGTCAAATTTCTTTAGGAGACAGACAAAAATAACTTCATTGTTCTGCAAGGTGATTAATGCTTGACTGTCAGAAAGGTGGAAATAAAATAAAATCTTTAAATGCGAACATTTTTAGGTTAGGCTTTACCGTGACTGTTACTGACATTAAATTTATTTCCACGACGCGTTTCGAAGGTTTAAATCTCCATCATCGGGTGGATTTACATTAGTTAGTATTACATTTGTGTGTGTGTTGTGTTACGATTTTTGGAGGAACTTGTGGCACTGCCTCCAGTGGTCACAGGTTGCTTTTGCTGTCGTAACACATCACATGTATACTGCCACAGCGTACATGCCACACAGTATACATTACATTAGTTAGTATTACATTTGTGTGTGTGTTGTGTTACGATTTTTGGAGGAACTTGTGGCACTGCCTCCAGAGGTCACAGGTTCCTTTTGCTGTCGTAACACATCACATGTATACTGACAGTATACTGTGTGGCATGTATACTGTGGCAGTATACATGTGATGTGTTACGACAGCAAAAGGAACCTGTGACCACTGGAGGCAGTGCCACAAGTTCCTCCAAAAATCGTAACACAACACACACACAAATGTAATACTAACTAATGTAATGTATACTGTGTGGCATGTACACTGTGGCAGTATACATGTGATGTGTTACGACAGCAAAAGCAACCTGTGACCACTGGAGGCAGTGCCACAAGTTCCTCCAAAAATCGTAACACAACACACACACAAATGTAATACTAACTAATGTAATGTATACTGTGTGGCATGTATACTGTGGCAGTATACATGTGATGTGTTACGACAGCAAAAGGAACCTGTGACCACTGGAGGCAGTGCCACAAGTTCCTCCAAAAATCGTAACACAACACACACACAAATGTAACTAATGTAAATCTACCCGATGATGGAGGTTTAAACTTTCGAAACGCGCCGTGGAAATAAATAAAACGGTGACTGGTAACAGTAAACTTGTTGTTTCATTTAAAATAAAATCTGAAACTAATAACATATTGTAGCCTTCTGTAATTATGTGAATGTATTTTAATTCACTTGACAGCTCCCGGTCACAGATATCCATTTTGTTTTCATTTGACGTGAAAGTAAACGAAGGAGAAACAGCAAAATCACTAAATGTAAACCCGGGTCACGTGGAGACTACCCACTAAAATTCAGACTGCTCTGTACCATCAACCCCGGATCGTCGATATTTGCTAACCAATCCAATACTAAAAAAAAATCGAATTTTCAAAAATATGTTCATCTTGTAGCGCACATCTTTCTGAAAAGTCTGAAACATAAAACATATGCGTTGGAGGAAATGTAAGACATGTTATTTGGTCTTAAGTGTGCCAAAGTGCAGTGCCACGCCTCTTCATACAGCATTCTTCTATCACACATCACTCTATTTCACTCTGTGGAACTGAAATGTGTATATGTTGTAATGGATGCCATCAAACTAAATTCAGGACAGTGGAAATTGAAATGTCCTTTGGTGCCTCTCCTGCTCCCAGTCGGCCGGTATGACAGTTGCCCCTCTTAAAAAAATCTTGCAATTAATAGCGAATGGGATTATTTGTAATCGGGAGTACAAGAACTCTTCAGAAAATTTGCACTCTTTATTGCCTGTTAGCTAATAACTTGCTGTTTCATGTGACATAAAATTAAATATAGGATACATAAAACCAATAAAGACAAGAGACAAGCAAGAAAGTAGGCCTATACATTTCTTCTATCCTTAGCTCCTAGCATTTTTTTCTCTCTAATCTTGCTACTGCTTTACATGGCATGCTTTCTTTTCTGCGAAAGACTCTATTACCTCATCAAAGTTCACCAAACGTTTTGCTACATGAAAAATCGAAATGTCGTTATCTAATACTGAAAAAGCTGTTCATACAAATAATACCCAAGACTGGTGTGGTTTCTCGATCTTAATTACGTCTATTTTGTCACTGTCTGCTAGATAAAACAAAATTGGTCTTTCTAATATTGCAGCAATTTTGCAATACACCAAATAAACGAGACTGTTTTGGCACAAATGGTCATTTTTATAACACGACAGAATATAATTCACAAATTACCAATATCAAATGCCTATTAGGAATACTACAAGCAAAAAGCTTTATGTTAGGAAATAGTTTCACATTTCAGTCATATGCACCAGTTTCTCAGGCATGGGATCAAAAAGTAGTATTACGAAATTTTTATATAAATTTGGAATCGTCCATAATTTGTGTGATGTCCCTGTTTCTTCCCCTTCCTCGTTCTAAGAAACAATCTTGTCATCACCAATTCTGTAGCTATTCCTGCCACTATCAAAATTTGTTTGCTGATTAACTTCACTAACCCTGGCATAATCACAGGTTTGGTCATCCAGTGATTATTCTCCGGTTAGGCGTTGTTACATGTTCATACAACACATTTTCCGCATTACTTCCAAGACAGAACTCAAGCGACTGTTAGCCGAGGACTGTACAACTGGTTCTTACTAGTGTAGCGATCTGGCCAAAAATTTTCTGTCAAAATTTCGTTTACTTGGATACACCGAGAAGATAATACGTAATATTTCTCACCTGTTATTCCTGTTAGACGTATATTTCCATATTGGTAGTCTGAATCTATGGATTTCGCTAGTAATTAGAACAACGCTGATCATTTGCAAACTCAATCAACCACATAATCAGACAGCAATTGGCATTCATCTGTTCAATACAATATTTATTGTTCCACGGATGAATAAATAAATAAATAAATAAAGCTTTACTCCACTCAGCTAATATAGCCCTGTTCCCTTTTGTCTGCGGAAAGTTTTATTTCTAGATGCGACGAGGATTCTCCTGACAGAGAAATCACATACACTGTGCATGCACTCAAAAATCAACTTATGATTCATTCAGAAATCAACTTAAAATGTTCAAAAACCTACAGGGATGTGATTCAAAATCATATGAATAATCGATAGACCAACGTGTGCTCGATGCTTTGCGCTTTGTGAAACAAGTGGTTTTTTCCTCAAGAATATGAATTTAGCGCCCCTTTTTCCCGGTAGCATCTAGCTGCTTGCTGCGACTGCTTGCCCAGCCAACAGCCACATTCCTGAAGCCAGAAGTGGGAGAATCTACAGTCTAGTTTACAGGACGACATTGGGTTGTACCACTTGTGTGGAATGAGTTGCATGCAAATGGTTTCACATTTGACTGTAGACACGGCAAAACCAATATATTCTTCAGTTCCGTCGTTTTGTGGGTTCCTGAGTCATGTCTGATATGAAAGTTAGGCAGCTACGCGTCGCATGAGTTGTAATGGAGTTAAAGTTCATCACATGGAATCGCTGCATAAGAAAAAAAATAAGAAATGTGTTTCGATTCGTGACTGAATGAAGAAAAGATGTCAGCTCGGTTGCTCAGCATCCTTGCTGAAATAATTTGTAATGGAAGACTCAAGATGTTCTTTTACGTATCTTAGAATGTCACCAGAACTGTTAACATTTATCCTAAATAGAGCTAATTATGTCATAAGTAATTAAGATATTGTAATGCATGAAGCACTGTCGTCAGAACCGAAATTACATATCACATTGCATGTATTACAATCGAGAACACTCAGCATGCTATAAGATGTGATTTTAGTTGATGACACTTTTTCATTAACACCAATAATTATTCACAGTAATAATTATTAACATCAACAGCAGTAATTATTTGAAGCACACTGCATTAAGAAGAGAATGGTTTGTAAACTACTCTCTAGAAGATAGATCTGTACAGTGCTATTATTTCTAAATTCAAACATTTGTGAATGGGGAGCACTGCTGTGATGTTTTACATAGATGAATATTGAAGAAAGACTGTAGCTTCTTTATTTTCTTGTATTTTTCTTAATTCAGTTGTATATGGGCTCCTAAATCAATAAATTTTGCCCTGCAGCTCAGATATTGTCAACTATCTATGTTCTGATCGCTCGTGATGGTCCCAGGAGCACCAATGTTACTTATTTTTGTAACCAGCATCACTGAATTCCCACAGACACCTATGCAAAACATAGAGCTCCAAAAAGCCAATGTTATTCTCCGTTCCCCACTTCATATTTCAGTTTGTCTACACTCTACGAAGACACATAACCTCAAAACTCATGCAACTAGTGTCACCAAAGTTGGAACATGCCAAAACTGTTTAGTTTCACCGACGAGTTGCACAAATGCGCGGCGTGCATGTGCAGTGGCCGGTAGTACAGTTGCTTGCAACCTAGTGTCATCGTGTAAACTAGGCTTACAACTCAAATGCGACTCAACTGCACATGCGCATGAGCCAGCTCATAACTGCTAAAACGAATCTAATGTAAACAGCTGTGACTTCACACTCAGCAGAGGCAATTTGTTGTTATGAAGCATTGCAAAGTCTACCTAAAGCCTTTGACACATTTTGCTGTTGGCAGACGTTTGCATGAGCACTGTGTGTCGTTGTTGTATATGTCGCATTTCCTTTGCAATTTAAGTTATTTTCGTCTTTTTTCCCTTGTTTATGTTTTATTGTTGAAGTATTATTCTGCAGTAGCGGGATACAGCAATATCCTTTGTTAGAGTATTGCTTCTTACCAGTCAAAATTACAAAAATTTAACAGAAAACTAAAACAATGAAAAAGTCCCAGAATTCTAAAAAATTCTCCGCCTTTCCAGGTTTTCTCCTGGATGAAAAAATTCCTGGGTTTTTCCCGAATATCCCAGCTGTCCCAGGTCGTATACACCCTGACTGGACATCGTGAGAGAGCAGAATGGGGAGCTCCATGGAACTCACGGACTTCGAACATGGTCAGATGATTGGGTGTCACTTGTGTCATGTGTCTGTATGCGAGATTTCCACACTCCTAAACATCCCTAAGTCCACTGTTTCTGATGTGATGGTGAAGTGGAAATGTGAAGGAATGCATACAGCACAAAAGACCTCATCTGTTGACAGACAGAGACTGCCAACAGTTGAAGAGGGTTGTTATGTGTAATAGGCAGACATCTATCCAGACCATCACACAGGAGTTCCAAACTGCATCAGGATCCACTGCAAGCACTATGACAGGTGGGAAGTGAGAAAACTTGGATTTCATGGTCGACTGGCTGCTTATAAACTACACATCACACTGGTAAATGCCAAACGACACCTTGTTTGATGTACTTAGTATAAATATTGGACGATTGAACAGTGGGAAAACATTGTGTGGAGTGATGAAGCGCAGTACACAATGTGGCAATTCGATGGCAGGGTGTGGGTATGGCGAATGCCAGGTGAACATTGTCTGCCAGCCTATGTAGTGCCAACGGTAAAATTCGGAGGCAGTGGTGTTAAGGTGTGGTCATGTTTCGTGGCACTATCACAGCACACATGCCTACATTGATGTTTAAAGCACCTTCTTGCTTCCCACTGTTGAAGAGCAATTCGGGGATGGCAATTACATATTTCAACATGAACGAGCACCTGTTCATAATGCATGGCCTTTGGCGGAATGGTTACACAACAATAACATCCCTGTAATGGACTGGCCTGCACAGAGTCCTTGCCTGAATCCTACAGAACACATTTGGGATGTTTTGGAATGCCGACTCCATGCCAGGCCTCACCGACTGACATCGATACTTCTCCTCAGTGCAGCATTCCGTGAATAATGTGCTGCCATTCCCCAAGAACCTTCCAGCACCTGACTGAACATATGCCTGCAAGACTGGAAGCTGTCATCAAGGCTAAGGGTGAGCCAACATCATACCGAATTCCAGCTTTACCAATGGAGGGAGCCACAAACTTCAGCAAGGTGTCCAGATACATTTGATCAGATAGTGTATATTTGGTAGACAGTTCAAATATCAATACATATTGACTCACCTATCCCGGCTCAAAGAAAGTATTTGGACCAAGAAATGTACTAGATCTGAAGAGGCACATGCATTGAGAGGATTTTAACCAACTGTAGGGATTCTTCAATTGTTCACAGTTTTGCAACTATGAGCTATGAGCACCTCAGCAGTCTGAAACAGTTCCTCCTTTCTTTGTTTCAGTCTCTTGCAGGTACCTCAGTCTATCAGATATTCTTGCGGAGGTTAGTGAAAAGATCATGGGGAGAAGCATAGAGAGACAGGTGACCAAGAAGGAGAACTGAAGGAGGGATAGCAACTGTCAGACAGCAGAGCCTCAACTACCCTGAGGAAAGGTAAGAGACGAAAATATTTTATAAAAGGGTAATTTAAGGTTAGGAATGGGTGTAATTGTTTGGGTAGATGAGTTAAAGTTCAGGTAAGACAAGCAAAGCCCTGCTGAACTGTGACATGAGATGGAAACAGAGATCAATAACAGGACATATAATTGTGATAGTTAATAAAACAAAATAAATGGTAAATAAACTAATTCTTAAAGCTAAGTTTCTCTGTATTAGTGCATAAGGCAGGAACACTTGATTGTGTAGATGCTGAGCTGAAGCTCGATTTTACACAGAGTACGTGAAGGAACTTGCACCCCTTCTTGCAGCGGTGTACCGTAGGTCTCTAGAAGAGCATAGCGTTCCAAAGGATTGGAAAAGGGCGCAGGTCATCCCCGTTTTCAAGAAGGGACGTCGAACAGATGTGCAGAACTGTAGACCTATATCTCTAACGTCGATCAGTTGTAGAATTTTGGAACACGTATTATGTTCGAGTATAATGACTTTTCTGGAGACTAGAAATCTACTCTGTAGGAATCAGCATGGGTTTCGAGAAAGACGGTCATGTGAAACCCAGCTCGCGCTATTCGTCCACGAGACTTAGAGGGCCATAGACTCGGGTTCACAGGTAGATGCCGTGTTTCTTGACTTCCGCAAGGCATTCGATACAGTTCCCCACAGTCGTTTAATGAACAAAGTAAGAGCATATGGACTATCAGGCCAATTGTGTGATTGGATTGAAGAGTTCCTAGATAACAGAACACAGCATGTCATTCTCAATGGAGGGAAGTCTTCTGAAGTAAGAGTGATTTCAGGTGTGCCGCAGTGGAGTGTCATAGGACGGTTGCTATTCACAATATACATAAATGACCTTGTGGATGACATCGGAAGTTCACTGAGGCTTTTTGCAGATGATGCTGTGGTGTATCGAGAGGTTGTAACAACGGAAAATTGTACTGAAATGCAGGAGGATCTGCAGCGAATTGACACATGGTGCAGGGAATGGCAATTGAATCTCAATGTAGACAAGTGTAATGTGCTGCAAATGCACAGAAAGATAGACCCCTTAACATTTAGCTACAAAATAGCAGGTCAGAAACTGGAAGCAGTTAATTCCATAAATTATCTGGGAGTAGGCATTAGGAGTGATTTAAAATGGAATGATCATATAAAGTTGATCGTCGGTAAAGCAGATGCCAGACTGAGATTCATTGGAAGAATCCTAAGGAAATGCAATCCAAAAACAAAGGAAGTAGGTTACAGTATGCTTGTTCGCCCACTGCTTGAATACTGCTCAGCAGTGTGGGATCCGTACCAGATAGGGTTGATAGAAGAGATAGAGAAGATCCAACGGAGAGCAGCGCGCTTCGTTACAGGATCATTTAGTAACCGCGAAAGCATTACGGAGATGATAGATAAACTCCAGTGGAAGACTCTGCAGGAGAGATGCTCAGAGCTCGGTACAGGCTTTTGTTAAAGCTTCGACAACATACCTTCACTGAAGAGTCAAGCAGTATATTGCTCCCTCCTACGTATATCTTGCGAAGAGACCATGAGGATAAAATCAGAGAGATTAGAGCCCACACAGAAGCATACTGACAATCCTTCTTTCCACGAACAATACGAGACTGGAATAGAAGGGAGAACCGATAGAGGTACTCAGGGTACCCTCTGCCACACACCGTCAGGTGACTTGCGGAGTATGGATGTAGATGTAGATGTAGATGTAGATGTAGATGTAGACTGGAAAATGTGGAAAGTTATGGGTAATATAGCAGGCATGTCATGGAATGAGTGCCAATGACACAGTGATCTAGGCATATAAATATAGTAGGTAAATTGAACAGAGTAGAATTAAGGAAAACAGAAGACTGGAAGGCAGCAAAGGTGTGATAAGCAGATTAAAGGAGTATGAAAGGATGCTAGGTTGTACCACATAAAATAAGCATAGGCTAAAGAAACATTAAGAAAAGGGTAAGAGGTGGTGTACCTGATAACATCACCTCACATTGGTAAATGCATAAGCGCACAGTTGGGTTACTAGAAAATGGAAGTAACAAAAATATGGAAAGTGCAGTGGGAGGACACTATAAAATATGTAATATCAGTATGATATGTGCCTAGCAATGAAGCAGCAAACAAGATAGTCTTAAGACAATAAATTATTGTGAGGAAAATTCGTGATCTTGGCAAAATAATGTGAAGCGGTACTAAGGAGTTCACTCACTGCTAAGCAAGTTGAGATGTATGAAAAGGAGATAGAAAGAAGTGACAGGCTGGAGGACAGAAATCCTTGCAGCAGAGCTATTAAAGTAGCACCATTTATGAAAAATAAGATTATTTTGTCAATAACAATGGAGATGGGGGTGAACATGGCAATGTGGTGAGCACAAATGCCCACACTCTGGCTTAGTACTACTTTTCATCTGTAACACATGTAAATGAGAGTAATTGCTTGTTGGAGAAGCAAATGGAGTTACTACATGAGCAGCGAAACAGAAGGTATAGCAATTTCAGTTAAGAGGGGTGAATCAGAATTCAGTTTGATATCGGGCATCAGTTGAGCCAGCACAGATCACACAGTTGGCTGTGCCAAGTGATTACAGAGTGAGCTGAGTCAGGTGACAGCATGGGAGTGCGTCGACTTGCACAAGCAAGAAGGTGAAGGAACACAGCCGCAGAAGTGGTGGACAAAAACTAAAATTCAATATCTATAGGCAGACACCCCTACACATTGGGAGAAGTGGACTGGTCCCACCAGCACCCTTCAGCAATGACAAAATAATTCAGTATGTAAACAATTAAGGTAAAGCATGGAGCTGCAGCAAAAATTACACAACGTCATTTTGTAATTCGAGTGCTAGGGAGTCAATGAGAAAGAGTTAAGCATGAGCATGTTCAGCTTCACAGAAAAAAGTGGTGGCTGACAGCACAGAGGTGAAGAGAGAGGGAAGGGCAACAGGAATGCCATTGCTAGGACTTGGATTTCTGGTGGCAAATGGGATGAATGAGGGTCAGCACCACTAGAGCTAATCTCATAGATAAGCTTTGTGTCTTGCTCTCAAACAAAGACAGAGTGTGTGAAGTAACTTGTGTGTAGGTTGTGCAGTTTTATAACCATGCATGAAAATTTCATTTAGAATGTGAATGTAACAAAGGAACAGACGGACATAGTTCACTTAGCAAAGCTTATTCCACTGTCGAGTATGGTAAGTCACCCAATGAACTTTCTCATCTGCTGTACTTCTCTTTTGTGGTCAAGCAGTGGTCAATGATAACCTGTTAGTAACAATCACTACTAATCTTTTGGAAAAGATCCTGGCATTGTGTAGGGAAGACACAGATGGCAAAAAGATCATTATACTCATGAAAGTGCAACTGGGATTAGTCTAATCATGACTAGATTCATTGCAAATTTGAACCAGATGGAAGGCTGCACCAAGGGTGTAAGCATCAAACAGACATGCATAACCCATGGCTGCCATCATAGTGGATTCTGAGTAACACAATATGAAGTTGTGGTAGTTTTGAAACTTTATAAAAGGTTTTACAGAGGATGATGCACCCATGAATATTTTCCATTTTTACTAGAACTTTGTTCTTTCTTTAGTAGTGACAAACCTTCATTTCCATGTGTTAAAGAGACAAAATTCACAGCATGGTGAGTAACACGAGTGGTTGCTCTATAGGTAAAGGCAGGTAGGTCACAAGTGAAGAAAGCGTGGAGGCTGACTACACTGCTAATGTGCATGTAGGTCATAGACAGGACCTACCATACACCACTATAAAGCTATTGTTTAATGTACCAGTCTGTCAAGGTGATCCAGGTGTGTAGTTATGCAGGAATTGTCATTCACCATTTCTCTTTTTGGAACGTTGATGTTAGATCTCATTTTGTTTTTTAGCCAACAAGGAAGTGTAGGGTATTCTCCTCCAGAGAGCAGGCCATGATAAAATGTTACATTTGAGAATTTTCCTTTTGCATTCATATGATCAACATATTTATAGTAACTTGTGCTATCTGTCATTAACTTCTTTGAGTCAATCTGAGGGTAACTTACATGCTTGTCATGTCTTGGTATTTTCACATCAACAACATGGACAGCTGTTTACTTCTATAAGAGATCAGTTAAGTTTATCATGTTCGGCAACTTTGTAATCGAAATCCACTTTTTTGTATCCCACCTGGATCGGCGGCGCATGGGTCTGCTCCTGAAACTTGAAGGGTAGGCTGAGTGTAGGAAGCTAGGAGGAGCAGGTGAGGTAGAACACTTGGTACTGCAATTGAAAGTGATGTTACTATGTACTTAACTTTGGCTGAGACGAGCACGTAGGTGCGAAGGTGTACAAGTTACAAAGTTAAAAGTTGTGGCTCACCCACTATGAAATAGAAACAATGTTGCTTGGTCATCTGCTCAGCATCAAAATGGGTGAGCCACGACTTGTAACTTTGTAACTTGATGTACAGCTTCGCATCTATGTGCTCATCTCAACCAGAGTTAAGTATATAGTAAAACCACTGTCAATTGCAGTACCAAGTGCTCTACCTCACCTGCTCCTCCTAGTTTCCTACACTCGGCCTACCCTTCAACTTTCAGGAGCAGATCCACCCAGGATACAAAAAGTGGTGACGAGGATGGGCTTAAAAAATTTTTGTCCCTACTGCTTTCTTTTCGTCCTTGCCCAGTGTGCAGTGTGACTGTATCTGTGTGTGTTCCCACCCTTCGCTATAAGACTTTCATTTGTGTAAATCATGGCTTCACCACAGGAACAGGATCACTGTCTCATCTTGTACATTTTCAGGCTCAGCAAATGACGCAGCTGCTTGCTGTCATAGATGGACTGGTCACACTACAGATTTTGACTTTCTAGCCATTACAAACTTTGTTACTTCACACTTTGATACTCAGCTAAGGGAATTCATGTGTGAATGTTTACTGTAGATAATTTCCCACTGTCATGTTGATTAATATAATGTTCAAAGTGCCTGCCTGCGAAAAACATTTTATGGAGGGCTGAAACTGGTCACTGTATTGTTAATAGTGACAATAAATGTGGAGTTAGCCACATAATTAACAGCTGTTTGGGGTACATTGTTGGCAGAATATAATTTACAGTTACTTTCAAGCGGAATGTCTGGCAGCAAACAAATTCGCCCTTTTATCTGAAATTTGGGAAAAGTCCATGAAAAACGGTAATCATTGTTACCATCCTGGAGAAAATATAACCATGATTGGCATCTGTTATCAAGCAAAACAAGATGCAGTTTTATCCAGTCCATACCCACCAAAACCAATAAATATGGTCTTAAATTTCGGATTGCTGCTGATGTAGCAACAGTGCATATATGTAATGCTTCTCCATACCTCGGAGTAGAGATCCTGCTTAGAGAGAAGCAACCACTTGGGGAGTGTGCCCTGCATCTCATGGAGTCAATTCTAAACCAAGGAAGAAACATGATGACAGACAACTTATTAGAGTCTCTTCAACTTACCAAGGAGTTCAAAGAAAAGAAAAGTTCACTAGTTGTTACAATGACCAAGATCTGCCATGTAATCCTCGATGATGTAAAGGAGACAAATGTTGAAACGGACTCCACTACCAGGCTGCACCATGTTGGCAACACACACTGCACTATGACTGTGTACAAAGGAAAGAAGAATAAAAATATCACCCTTCTGAGTGCACTGTATGCAGATGTAAAAACAGGTGAAGAAGGAAAGAAGAAACCTGAACCCATAATATTCTACAGTGCAACAAAGTATGGCATCGATGTGGTTCACCAAATGACCTGGAAATATACTATAAAGCTTGTGTTGAAGTGATGGTCAGTGCATGTCTTCTACATCACCTTGGACATCACAGTAATAAATGCAGGGGTCATCTACAAGTTAATAACAAGCAACAAAATGGGAAGGAGGGTGATTAGAGTTAAATGTCTTGTCAACAGCATGGTGATTGGAGATGGGAAAATGGAAAGAAGAAAGTTCATACCTTAGCTGTTGAATACAACAAAAGAGCAGGAAAAATAACAGAGAAAAGAAGGGGATACAGGACTATAATCATCTAAAAAGTGGAACAAGTGCAAACCAGTCTCTGTACAGGCAACAAGACCAGTGACAGTAATGTAAAATGGCAAAAATCCATGTGCACAAAACAGAAATCATTTGTGCTATGTGTGTCTAGCAGCAACTTGAGTGAAAAGTGCAATAACACTATCCATAGAACACATGTGAGTATAATATTGAGCATATACACCGAGGTGACAAAAGTCATGGGGTAGCAATATAAATACATACAGATGGCAGCAGTATCACAAACTCAAGGTATAAAAGGAAAGTGCATTGGTGGAGCTGTCATTTGCACTCAGGTGATTCATGTGAAAAGGTTTCTGACATGATTATGGCCACACGATGGGAATTAACAGACTTTGAACATGCAATGGTAGTTTAAGCTAGACACATGGGACATTCCATTTTGAAAGTCATCATGGAATTCAAATATTCCAAGATACACAGTATCACCCAAGCACTGAGAATACCAGAGTTCAGTCATTATTACTCACCACAGACAACGCAATGGCCAAAAGCCTTCAGTTAACCACCGCGGGCAGTGGCATTTGCATAAAGTTGTCAGTGCTAACATACAAGCAACACTGCATCAAATAACAGCAGAAATCAATGTGGAGCATACAAAAAATGCATCCTTTAGGACAGCAGCAAACCAACGACTCAAGTGTCTTTGCTAACAGCATGATGTTTTCTACAGCATCTATCCTGGGCTCGTGACCACATCGATTGGACACTAGATGACTGGAAAACAGTGGCTTGATAAAACGAGTCCTGATTTCAGTTGTTGAGAGCTGATGGTAGTGTTTGTGTGTGGTGCAGAACCCACTCAGCCATGGACCCAAAATGTAAACAACACACTGTGCAAGCTTGTGGTCACTTCATAATGGTGTGGGTTGTTTGCATGGAATGGACTGAATACTGGTTATGTTCGGCTACTTGGAGAACATTTGCAGTCATTCATGGATTTCATGTTCCCAAACAATGATGGAATTTTTATATATGACAATGCGCCATGTCACTAGGCCACAATTGTTTGTGATTGCTTTGAAGAACATTCTAGACAATTTGAGTGAATCATTTGGCCATCCAGATTGCCCAACATGAATTCCATTACACATTTATGGACATAATTGAGACGTCGGTTTTGCACATAATCCTGCACTGTCAAAACTTTGACAATTAGGGACAGCTGTACAAGCAGCACCCATGGTCTAGGGGTAGTTTCTTTGATTACTAATTGAAACGTCCTCGGTTCCGGGTTTGAAACCTGGCATCGTTTAAGTTTTGATTAATACTCAGCACAGGTGACCGAAGACTTCTGGCATACAAAGTCACTCTCATTCTGCCAACAGCCTTGTCAAAGAGGGTGGAGGAGTGGACATAGGTCCACGGCACTCTCTCGTCCCCGCGATGGGAACCTGCCCCTAAAGGCGGAAGCATCAGCAATGATCAACAGCATGAGGATGCAAAATGCAACAGAAACCACTGCATTAAAGACATGTATCGTGTATTCACAGGACATGTGGTCTGTAATTAAAAAAGTGTCCTCCACAGGCAAAAGATTCCAGAACAGTTCCCCTTTCAGATCTCCAGAAGGGGACTGCCAATGGGGAGATGACCATGGGAAAAAGATTGAATAACCAAAGGAAGGACAAAGTTCTGCACGTTGGAGCATGGAATGTCAGAAGCTTGAACATGGTACAGAAGCTGGGAAATCTGAAAAGGGAAATGCAAAGGCTCAATCTAGATATAGTAGGGGTCAGTGAGGTGAAATGATCAGAAGACAAGAATTTTTGGTCAGTTGAGTATAGGGTAATATCAACAGCAGCAGAAAATGGCATAACAAGAGTAGCATTGATTTGAATAGGAAGATAGGGCAGAGAGTACATTACTGCGAGCAGTTCAGTGATAGGGTTGTTCTTATCAGAATTGACACCAAACCAACACCAACAATAATAGTTCAGGTATACATGTCAACATTGCAAGCTGAAGATGAAGAGATAAAGAAAGTATATGAGGATACTGAAAGGCTAATAGAGTACATAAAGGGAGGTGAAAATCTAATAGTCACGGGAGACTGGAATGCAGTTGCAAGGGAAGGAGTAGAAGAAAAGGTTACAGGAGAATATGGGCTTGGGACAAGGACTGAGAGAGGAGAAAGACTGAGTTCTTTATTAAATTTTAGCTAGTAATAGTGAATACTTTGTTCAAGAATCACAAGAGGATGGGATATACTCAGAAAAGGCCAGGTGATACAGTAAAAATTCAGTTAGATTACGTCATGGTCAGACAGAGATTCTGAAATCAGATACTGGTTTGTAAGGCATACCGAGGAGCAAACAATGTAGTAGTGATGAAGAGTAGGCTGAAGCTTAAGAGATTAGTCAGGAAGAATCAATACACAAAGAAGTGGGATATGGAAGTACTAAGGAATGACGAGATACGCTTGAAGTTCTCCAAGGCTGCAGATACAGCAATAAGGAATAGCTCAGTTGGCAGTACAGTTGAAGAGGAATGGACATCCCTAAAAAGGGCAATTACAGAAGTTGGAAAGAGAAACATAGGTACAAAGAAGGTAACAGTAAAGAAAGCATGGGTAACAGAAGAAACACTTCAGTTGATCAATGACAGAAGGAAGTAAAAAAATATTCAGGGAAATTCAGGAATACAGAAATACAAGTCACCGAGGAATGAGATAAATAGGAAGAGCAGGAAGTTAAGACAAAATGGCTGCAAGAAAAATGTGAAGAAATAAAAAAAGAAATAATTGTCAGAAGAACTGACTCAGCATATAGGAAAGTCAAAATAATGTTCGGTGAAATAAAAAGCGATGGTGGTAACATTAAGAATGCCATTGGAATTCCACTATTAAATGCAGAGGAGGAAGCACATAGGTGGAAAGAGTACACTGAAGGCCTCTATGAGGGGGAAGATTTGTCTGATGTGATAGAAGAAGAAACAGAAATCGATTTAGAGGAGATAGGGGATCCAGAATTAGAATCAGAATTTAAAAGAGCTTTGGAGGACTTAAGAACAAATAAGGCAGAAGGGATAGACAACATTCCATCAGAATTTCCAAAGTCATCGGAGAAAGTAGCAACAACACAACTATTCACATTGGTGTGTAGAAAGTATGAGCCTGGCAACATACCACCTGACTTTCGAAAAAATATCATCCACATAATGCTGAAGACTTCAAGGGCTGACAGGTGCGAGAATTATCATACAATCAGCTTAACAGCTTATGCATCCAAGCTGCTGACAAGAATAATATACAGAAGAACAGAAAATAAAATTGAGGATGTGCCAGATGACAATCAGCTTGGTTTTCGGAAAGGTAAAGGCACCAGAGAGGAAATTCCAATGTTGCAGTTGATAATGGAAGCAAGACTAAAAAAATCAAGACACGTTCATTGGATTTGTCACACTGGATAAGACATTTGACAATGTAAAATGGTGCAAGATGTTCGAAATTCTGAGAAAAATAGGGATAAGCTATAGGGAGAGACATGTAATATGCAATATGTACAAGAGCTAAGAGGAAGTAATAAGAGTGAACAACCAACAGGAAACCACTTGTATTAAACATGGTGTTAGACAGGGCTGTAGTCTTTCACCCCTACTATTCAATATGTACATTGAAGAAGCAATGATGGAAATAAAAGAAAATTTCAGGAGTGGAATTAAAATTGTAGGTAAAAGGATGTCAATGCTACATTCGCTAATGACATTGCTATCCTGACTGACAGTGAAGAAGTATTACATGGACTGCTTGTGTACTCTGCTGCCGAGTACTGTGATCCTGTCTGGTTGGAAAGTGTACATGCGAAGAAGGTAGCCACAGAACTGAACGACACAATGCGCTACATTACTGGTTCCATCAAATCAACCCCATACCACTGGTTACCTGTATTGAGTCACATCCCTCCACCTCGCTTAAGGCAGAAACAAGCTCTACTGAGGGAGGTCAAGAAAATCTCTGCATCACCCTATGTACCACTGCACCAGGAATTCTGTCATCTGCCACAGCAAAGATTGCGATCAAGAAGACCAGCAAGTGTTACTGCAGGACAACTCATCACAGATAGTTTTGATCTAAATGAAAGCTGGAAGCATGAATGGTCAACAGAAACATTGGGAACATTGATCCCACAAAGAACCCAAAAGGTTTTGACCTACCAAGGAACCTCTGGTGTCGCCTCAACAGGTTAAGCACTGGACATGGTTGTTGTAGCTACTTCAGGTACAAATGGGGCTGGATCAGTTCACCAATGTCTGAATGTAATCAAGAAGAGCAGACAATTGAACATCTAGTCCAATGCTGTCCACTTCATTCATACCCTGGAATTCCCGACAACTTGTTCACTCTCACACCCAGCTTAATTAATTGGTTGAAAAACACGGGCTTTAAGGTTTAATCTTGTCTTATATCATATGTATATTGTATAAAATCACTCATCTTATATCAACTGTATATTGTATAAAATCACCATACGATTAAATAAATAATCATGAACTGCTGAATGCAATGAACAGTGTAATGAGTACAGAATACGGACTGAGAGTAAATCAAAGAAAGACAAAGGTAATGAGAAGTAGTAGAAATGAGAATAGCAAGAAACTTAACATCAGGATTGATCATCATGAAGTAGATGAAGTTAAGGAATTCTACTGCCTAGGCAGTAAAATTACCAATGAAGGATGGAGCAAGGAGGACACCAAAAGCAGACTAGCAATGGCAAAAAGGGCATTCCTTGCCAACAGAAGTCTACTAATGTCAAATATCATTCTTAATTTGAGGAAGAAATTTCTGAGAATGTACGTCTGGAGTACAGCATTGCATGGCAGTGAGACATGGACTGTAAGAAAACCAGAACAGAAGAGAATCAAAGCATTTGAGATGTGGTGCTATAGACGAATGTTGAAAATTAGGTGAACTGATAGGGTAAGGAATGAGGAGGTTCTGCACAGAATAGGAGAGGAAGGGAATATGTGGAAAACACTGACAAGGAGAAGGGACAGGATGATAGGACATCTGTTAAGACATCAGGGAATGACTTCCAAGGTACTAGAGGGAGCTATAGAGGGCAAAAACTGTAGAGGAAGACAGAGATTGAATACATCCGGCAAATAGTTAAAGACTTAGGTTGCAAGTGCTGCTCTGATATGGAGCCAGCCCATGCTGCCTTCATGCAGGTGCCATGTGCTTGAGACCCACAGATGTCCATATCTCAAGTCACCCTCGGTGAATCACCCTGCTGATGCACACTGCTGCCCGCTGTCGGCTTGTCGCAGCTACAGTGCTGACAAACTGGCCTCCAGAGCTTAATAAAAATTTTAACATTTGGTATCTTATTTTGCTCAGACAAATATTATGCCATTAATTTGATCTCTTGTGCCTGTAATATAACAGGATTGCCACAAGTTTCCCCAAGTGAAATGCCCTGATATTTCCCTGAATTCTGGACAAGTTTTAGCATTTTTACCTGAAAAATTTTGAGACTGACTGATTGATTAATTGAGAGGGTTTATGGGACCAAATGGCAAGATCATAAGTCCCACGATTCAAAAGTTACTCACAGAAGAAAGTGGATGGATCCAATCAGGGGAGCCAAACTATAAAACAAGGGAGTTAAAACACACACAGTAAAAAGAACAACAGGTTAGACCAAACTAAAAAACAGGAAAAAAGAGTGGTCTTTCCATGAGGGAGTGGTCATGGGGTCCCAGACTGAGCAAATGTGAAGAGAGGTCCCAACCACAGCCGCATTGCCTCTGCTCTAGGAGTAAAGCAAAACCTTATATTTGGAAACAACCACTTTCATGGAGGAAACTCAGGACCAGTTCAACCATCCATGAACTGTCTGCTATTATCAAAATTAAGAAAGACTATACTTAGCACGAAGGACCAAAAGAAGGGAACACTCCACGAATATGTGGCATACCGTCAGTCTGGATCCACAATCATATTGTGGGGGTGGTTCGTTACACAGGAGGAAACAATGGTTGAGCCCAATATGACCAACGCATAGACGGCATAAAGCAGTGGACTTCTTCCAAGAGGAGTGGAAGGAAGAGCACACCAAAGTGTATCAGTCTCCTCGATTGTGTGGAGTTTATTACTGAGAGCAGTAGCACACCAGATGTCATTCCACTTTTGAGCAAAGAGAGATTTGACATAGATCTGTAATCATGAAAGGGAATGGAGGGTGAGTATCAGCTTATCTAGCCTGGTGCCCACATGACTTGGGGCCCAGAGAATACCAACTGAGCTTGCGGCATGACCAAGGGAGGAGAGAAAGTCATGGATAGCAGAGACCAAAGGATGACAAGAGCAGCAGGCTGTTCAATGAGTTGGTACATATTAAAACACTGTGGAGTGAGGCCTGAGTAACAAAATGGAAGACCCTGGTAATGGCTAGCAGCTCTGCTATGAACACACAACATGATACTGGCAATAAATGGTGTTCTAAGCCAGTAGGAGATATGAAAGTGTATCCTGCTTTATCTATTATCTTAGAACCATCAGTGTAGAAGATGGTAGCACCCCTGTAACTCTGGAACAATGGAATGTACAAGACAACAGAAAACCACAGAGGTGACAGAGACCTTAGGACCCTGGAATAGGCCAGTCCAAATCTGTGGCTGAGGCACCATCCAAGGTGGGGGGCTGGGGTAGGGTGGGTGGACTGGGGGGGGGGGGGGGGGGGAGCTGAGAGGAGATACATGGGGCAGATATCAATGAACGAAGATGCAGATCCTGACAGAGGGAAGTGAGACACATTCAAAGCAGCAATCCCACCAATGGGCAGTGATCAGGAGAGAGACGTTCCTCAGAGTGCACAGGAAGGTCTGGGAATCTGTGTAAGAAAGCAGGAGTTGGCTTCATTGTACACTCCTGGAAATTGAAATAAGAACACCGTGAATTCATTGTCCCAGGAAGGGGAAACTTTATTGACACATTCCTGGGGTCAGATACATCACATGATCACACTGACAGAACCACAGGCACATAGACACAGGCAACAGAGCATGCACAATGTCGGCACTAGTACAGTGTATATCCACCTTTCGCAGCAATGCAGGCTGCTATTCTCCCATGGAGACGATTGTAGAGATGCTGGATGTAGTCCTGTGGAATGGCTTGCCATGCCATTTCCACCTGGCGCCTCAGTTGGACCAGCGTTCGTGCTGGACGTGCAGACCGCCTGAGACGACGCTTCATCCAGTCCCAAACATGCTCAATGGGGGACAGATCCGGAGATCTTGCTGGCCAGGGTAGTTGACTTACACCTTCTAGAGCACGTTGGGTGGCACGGGATACATGCGGACGTGCATTGTCCTGTTGGAACAGCAAGTTCCCTTGCCGGTCTAGGAATGGTAGAACGATGGGTTCGATGACGGTTTGGATGTACCGTGCACTATTCAGTGTCCCCTCGATGATCACCAGTGGTGTACGGCCAGTGTAGGAGATCGCTCCCCACACCATGATGCCGGGTGTTGGCCCTGTGTGCCTCGGTCGTATGCAGTCCTGATTGTGGCGCTCACCTGCACGGCGCCAAACACGCATACGACCATCATTGGCACCAAGGCAGAAGCGACTCTCATCGCTGAAGATGACACGTCTCCATTCGTCCCTCCATTCACGCCTGTCGTGACACCACTGGAGGCGGGCTGCACGATGTTGGGGCGTGAGCGGAAGACGGCCTAACGGTGTGCGGGACCGTAGCCCAGCTTCATGGAGACTGTTGCGAATGGTCCTCGCCGATACCCCAGGAGCAACAGTGTCCCTAATTTGCTGGGAAGTGGCGGTGCGGTCCCCTACGGCACTGCGTAGGATCCTACGGTCTTGGCGTGCATCCGTGCGTCGCTGTGGTCCGGTCCCAGGTCGACGGGCACGTGCACCTTCCGCCGACCACTGGCGACAACATCGATGTACTGTGGAGACCTCACGCCCCACGTGTTGAGCAATTCGGCGGTACGTCCACCCGGCCTCCCGCATGCCCACTATACGCCCTCGCTCAAAGTCCGTCAACTGCACATACGGTTGACGTCCACGCTGTCGCGGCATGCTACCAGTGTTAAAGACTGCGATGGAGCTCCGTATGCCACGGCAAACTGGCTGACACTGACGGCGGCGGTTCACAAATGCTGCGCAGCTAGCGCCATTCGACGGCCAACACCGCGGTTCCTGGTGTGTCCGCTGTGCCGTGCGTGTGATCATTGCTTGTACAGCCCTCTCGCAGTGTCCGGAGCAAGTATGGTGGGTCTGACACACCGGTGTCAATGTGTTCTTTTTTCCATTTCCAGGAGTGTATTTGTAGAGGGGAAATCCCCACTTATGTGAAGGGACTGTCAATCCCACAATGGTGAACAGGATCAAGTATTTTCCGAGTGGCAGGAGCCACTGGGCCATAAATCTGACGTCCATAATCTGGTCTGGACAAGACCAGAGCATGGTAAAGATGCAGAAGCATGGTCTGCACCTCGATATGTGTGGGCCAGGAGCTAGAGAGCACTAAGCTTCCGCATGCATATAGTCCTCAAGTGGCAAATATGGGGCAGCCATGTCAGTTTTTCATTAAAAAAAGGCCCAAGAAATGGGACTGTGCTGCAACATTTAGGACCTGGTCACCTAAATAAAGTTCTGTATCAGGATGTACTATGAATTGATGACAAAAATGCAAAACCTCCATTTTGGAGGTAGAAAATTGGAAACCAAGGGAGACAGCCTACGCAGAGGTCCATTGGATGGCATCCTTGGAGCCGACACCCAGCAGGCACTAGTGGGAGTTGCACCAGATGCAAAAATTGTCAACATACAAGGCTGGGGTAACCTGAGGGCCAAAAGAGGTAACAAGCCCATTGATGGCTATTAGGAAAAGTGTGACACTTAATACAGAACCCTGTGGGATACCGTTCTCCTGAATCCGAGGGGGTGCTGAGTGAAGTGCCAACTGAACCTGGAAGAGCCGGTGGGATAAAAATTCATGAATAGAAATCGGAAGTGGGCCATGAAAGTCCCAGTCATGGAAGGTAACTAAAATGCAATGGCACCAAGCTATGTCACGTGCCTTATGTAGGTCAAAGAAGAATGTGACAAGTTTTCGACAGTTAGTAAAAGCCTGTCAGACTGTAGTTTCCAATCTGGGTAAATGGTGAGTTTGAGATCATCCTTCCTGGAAGCCACACTGATATGACAACAAAAGGCCCCGTGATTCGAGTACCCAACATAATCGGAAGCTAACTAGTCTTTCAAGCAATTTACAAAGTACATTCATCAGGCTAATTGGGCAGAAGCTGTTGAGAGAGGTTGGGTTCCTCTCAGGCTTAAGGACGGGTATAACTATACTGTCTTGCCATTGTGAGGGGAAGGCACGTGTGAGTCAATTGTGGTTGAAGACCCTGAGTAGTAGTAGAGTTTTGTGTAGTTTCCAAGTGTTGAATCATCTGGTTGTGGATGGAACCTGGGCCTGGGGCTGTGTCATGTAAAGAGGTATGGGCCTGCAAGAATTGCCATTCACTGAAGGGTTCATTATAGGATTCAGCTTTGTGAGGGTTGAAACAGAAGGGGGTCTGAAACTTCCTGGCAGATTAAAACTGTGTGCCCGACCGAGAATCGAACTTGGGACCTTTGCCTTTCGCGGGCAAGTGCTCTACCAACTGAGCTACCGAAGCACGACTCACGCCCGGTACTCACAGCTTTACTTCTGCCAGTACCTCGTCTCCTACCTTCCAAACTTTACAGAAGCTCTCCTGCGAACCTTGCAGAACTAGCACTCCTGAAAGAAAGGATATTGCGGAGACATGGCTTAGCCACAGCCTGGGGGATGTTTCCAGAATGAGATTTTCACTCTGCAGCGAAGTGTGCGCTGATATGAAACTTCCTGGCAGATTAAAACTGTGTGCCCGACCGAGACTCGAACTCGGGACCTTTGCCTTTCGTGGGCAAGTGCTTTACCAACTGAGCTACCGAAGTCGTGCAGGACAGGGACACCAATACTGTCACAAATCGTGTCATGAGGTGTTCTGCAAGGACCAATGGATCAGTGGACAGAGCACTTTGTAGGATAAGCCCCTGGACAGCTGACTGTTGCTAGCAGCCCAGAAAGCTACAGAGTTTGGACCAAACCTGTGACAAAGAGCCATACATCACCAGTATTCCTTTTTATTCTCCTTAATAAGGTAACGAGTCTTAGCTTGGGGATGCTTAAAAGTGAGGAAGTTGGTCTGTGAGGGGTGTTGTTTAAATCGTTGCAGTGCCCATTAGTCATCCTGGACAGTGACTGGTATGTCCTTGGTTCACCATCGTACTGGTCAGTGATGAGGGAGACCTGTGGATAGGGAGACAACAGTGCCAGCAGCATGAAGAACAGTGGCAGAGATCCCCTGCACGACCGCATCAATGCAATTATCATCGCAAGGTGACTAATGTAGGCAAGCCATAAAAACTGGGTCTGATTCAGGATGAGGTAGAGGGGGCAAAACTCTCAGGAAGCCGGGAAAGCCTCGTCCTTTGACTTTCGCTGCTTCTTTTTTTCCCTCGGAGGGAGGGAAGAGGCGTTATCAGTAAGTGAATAGGTGGCAGTGATGTCAAGATCAGACATAGAGTGAGTGGATTTGGAGCCCTCGGAGCATGGGTCTCTACTCTGGCCTGAGGGTGCAAGCTTCCTGTCCTGAGAATGCTGGAGAGGGGTGTTCTGAGACGGAGGCCCATCCCTAATAGGAGCCAGAGAAGAGGCCATTTTCCCTGGTGAGAAGGAGGTGGAGAAGTAGTTCCTGGAGGGGATGGGACAGGAGCTGCCAAGGGTGAGGACAGGGAAGGGCAGCAGGATGGGGGTAAGGGAGAGGGGTGAGGAGGGGAAGGCCTAACTCAGGCAGAGGTAAAGGAGAGATTTACAGGGTGAAGTCTGTCAATTTTCTCCTGGTCCTTAAAGTAGCTGAGACAGTCAAGGGTCTGTACTTCCTGACTACTTTTTTCCTTCATGTACACTGGACGCTCTGGTTGGCGGGGAGACCGGCGACCACAGCAGTTCACATAGTAAGGCAGTGGGGTGCAAGGGCTCCCCACATGAAGAGGGTGGTCACCAGTCTCCACAGATGGGAGTGGCATCACATCACAAGAACATGTGGGCAAACTTGAGGCAATGGAAGCAACACATGGGAGGTGGAATGTATGGTTTCACATCACATCTGTACACCATTACCTTGACCATCTCAAATGCCATGATGAAAGTGCCAGTGTCTACACAATGGTCCTTAGGGCCTTTCTGGAAATGCCAGATGAAATGAATGCCATGTCATTCCAGATTAGCCATAAGTTCATCATCGAACTCGAGGAGAAGGATCCCATCGAAAATTACATCCCGTGTCATACTGAGTGACGTGTGAGGAGTGATAGCCACGGGGTTGTCTCCTAAATGGTCGCATGCAGTGAGGAAGGCTGGCTGACTGGCAGAAGTTGTCTTAATAAGGAGAGAGCTAGATCTCATCTTGCTTAATGACTCAACTTCACCGAACTTGTCCTCAGTATGTTCCACAATGGAAAGGGGTTTGGTGGTGTCAAAAGTCTCCCTGTCAGTCCTGGTACAGACCAGGAACCGTGGAAAGGGTTTCGCCCCAAGCCAGCATGGCTGGCCCTCCTCCCAGTGTTTATCCAAGGAGGGTAAAACTGTAGAGGCAGAAACAGGAACTGAGTCAGAACTACATTAAGGAAGAGATGCGGCTGCAGTAGAGCCGTCAGAGAGTTTAGCACATTTCATGTGCCAAATGTCTGCCCTGGTACCACCCACTCTGAACAGGGGCTCGCCTTGTGGTCACCACCCAGCCACAACAGTGGCCGCCTGGCAAGACGGTTGTTGCCAGGAGTTCTGATGCCGTGAAAAGATGGGCAACTACTTCTAGGCTTGCTCCAGATGTTCACATTATGGGTACCAGAAGTGTGATCCCTGGTGTTGATCAGGGGACTCAGCCAGATGGGTACATAACAGCCCCACCACACAGACTGGCTACCAAATTGGTGACCTAGCAAAGAGGCAAAAGGGCTTTGGCAAGGAGGGAGGAGGAGAAGGGGGGAAAGGGAGAAGGAGAGGAGGAGGAGGAGGGGAAAAAGGGCGAGGGAGAGGAGGAGGAGGGGGATAGGAACTCGTGCCAAAAATGCTAGGAAGGGACTTCTCCCCCATCTGGCACACACCACAGATTTCAAATTTGGAGATGGAGGTCAAACCCCTGAGGGAGGCCAAAAAAGAAAAGCCAAAATGGAGGAGGAAAAGCAACCAACCAAAACCACAAGATGAAGCAAAGTCATGAGGATAGCCAGGCTGACATAAAGAAGAACACCAAGAGAAGGAAAGTAAGGGGCAAAGGGAAAGAAAGAAGGACAGGGAAGGGGAAGGAAGGGAAAGGGAAAGCAGCCCAGAAAAGAACAAAGGCTGCAATAGCTCAGGGACCCAAGCGCACCACACATGTACCTACAAAAGAGCTGTTGGCACCCTAGAGGGACAAATTTTGAGATCTCAATGGTAAGTAAAGACACAAGTTGACAAAAAAAGGTAAGGACTTCTTTATTTCTAAACATGTGAGCAAAAATCTTAAGTACTAACATAAACATCTTTTTCAATGAACTGTTTTTAGATGGAGAAAGCAAGCTAAATGGTATATACGAGGGCTGTTCAAAACGTAAGGTGACTTTTCAAATTGCGTGGCAATGTACATTCGATTATCAATCTTTTTTTTATGTTGGTACACATGTCTTGAACAAATGTTCACAGTTTCAAGTGTACAGTTGTTTTTGACAGATAGAAAGGTTAGATGTGTTTTAGTGTGCTTGGCAATTTTTAATTATTATAAAAATGGAGCAAAGAATTAGCATCAAATTTTTGTGTGAAATATGGAATCAAGAAGCACTCTAAAACAGTTGAAATGTTGACAGTGACATACAGTGAGTCTGCTCTAAGTAAAAAAAAAAAAAAGTTTACAAGTGGTACATGCTCTTCCAAGATGGCTGAGAAGCTGCCAATCATGAACCTCACTCTGGACACATCAGCACATCAACAACAGATGATAGCATCGAAACTTTGAAGAAAATTGGTTTGGAAAATCATCGAATTACCATAAGAGAAGTTGATGATGATATTGGCATATCAATCAGTTCATGTCACCCATTTTTTCAGATGTTTTGGGCATGAGACGTGTGTCAGTGAAGTTTGCTCCAAAACTTCTCAATTTTGATCAGAAGAACCTTCATACGAGCACTGCTCAGGAGCTCTTGAATGACGTCAATGATGATCCTGATATATTAAAATGGGTCACAACTGGTGACGAAACATGTTATGTGACAGTTATGACATTGAAACCAAAGCCCAGCTGTCCCAATGGAAGCATTCTGGAGAGCCAAGACTGAAAAATGCATGCCAAGTTCGATCAAATGTCAGAGTTTAGCATACTGTTTTTTTTTTTTCAATTACTGTGGTGTAGTGCATCATGAATTTTTGTCCCAAGGTCATATGGTCAATAAGGAGAATTACCCCAGGCAAATATGTAAGAAAATCAGCAAATGGGGGAAAAATTTATAAAGTTTTGAAGGTATAGTAATAACAAACAGAAATGTTCCCCTTCATAGGGGGGGGGGGGGGGGCACATCCCCCTTTTATCCCTTCCAAAATCAGTTTATAATGTATTTTAAATTTATATGCAAAAAGGCTCATTTTCCCAACAGAGCTCTCATTAGTAAATATATTCCACGCAAAATTGTACACAAAAGAGATCTTGTGCATCTTTTCATTTATCCAAATGGTACTTGAGGTATAAGAATCAGAATAGGATTCTGTTAACATAATAGCTTGCACTTTTTCTTGCTTATTAAAGTATTTAAATGAAAAGCATGATTAAGAGTGTGGAAATATATCGCAGCCTATATATTCTACGTAATATTTCTTTTGCAATAATTATTGCTGAAATCAGGAGTATGTGCCAACAATGAAAACACTAAGTTCCCTTTCCCATTTGCTTAGTGCTCCCCTGCCACTACTGTTACTGCCGTTTCTTCCTACCCAGTGTCCAGTTCAGTTGAGTTAATGTAGTACACTGTCAAAAGTAGTGCCAGAGAGTTCTGTTTTTGTGATACTATTATCACTTTGTGGTGTTATGAAGCACTTCTTCTTAGTCTCATTTCTTCTGTCTAGACTGAGAAAACAATAATGCTGGACCCTACTATCTGTGATATCCGTGGTAAATTTTTTCGGAAGGAGAGACATCAGTAGTGATGAAGGGCTTGGAAACCCTGATATGCGTCAGCAAGGATTGGAAGGATGGAGCTCATAATCTTCTACATAACACTGGACTGACTGAAGTGCTTAAGGCATGTCGACATGAATATATTAAGGAATGTAATATCAGGAAACTAATTAATCAGAATGTTGCACCACAACCAGATGATAAAAGTTTGAGATCCTCTTCCTCTTATCCGACAATTTCAAAAAAAGACTGTTTCATATGTGCTGAAAAGTGTGACATAGAGGCGGAAACAAAAAAATCACTCCACAAACGCCATAGAGTGTTTGAAGTTCACTCTTTAACTGTGAAACTGTGCAGCTTGAGAAAGTAGAGAAACATGATGATTTTGGTAGAAAGGTTGCCGAACACCTCATCAGTGTTTTGTGTTTAGTAGCCGCAGAAGCCCGTTATTATCAAGGCTGCTATGCTAAATTAGTGTTGAACCCTTCCTGTGTTCGAAAAAGAGGTCAAACTCAAGGTACCAACTTTGATGCTGCTTTTCAAGAATTATGAAAATTTATAGATAGTTGAGAGTAATGTCAATTTTCACTGCTCAATTTGTTACAGAAAGTTAATGAATGTCTCCCAGAAGCAGAGACAAAGCCTATTAAAACTCTGAAAAATAAACTGACTGAACACTTTGGTGATGGGGGTCTTGTTTGCCACAATGTCAGAAAATCTCTAGTTGTATGTTTTTGTGGCAGTGGCCACAAACTTTTGAATCAATGGCACAATGAATGAGCTCTTACTGCAAAAAACGAGAGAAAGACAATAGTATAAGCAACAGCAGCTATCATCCATGAAGTTATAAGAATGACTCCTTACAGTATTGCCGATTAACCAGTTATCAATGACTTGACAGAGAATGCTGAAGTTATGGTTCCTGACACTTCACACAAAATTTGTGAAGGGCGTGGTTTTGTTATAAAAGAAAGGTAGTGAACAGTCCCCCTTAGAAAAATGTACAGCAATATCCCATGTGATTGTGTCAGCAACCAGGCCTCATTCATTTACCTCCCTTCAGCAACTTGGTTTTGCAGTGTACATGTTTCGTAAAGTGGGATCAAAAAACAGTGTTGAAATTGTCTCAAATATGGATTTCTGCTCTTCATGTAGCCCTGTGGCATTATTTGAAGCTTCTGCCATTCAGTTTTGGAAACAAAATATTTCAAATGATTCATTTACACAGTTCATTTTCGATAAATCTGACTTCAATATTGCAACTAAGACAGGCAAAGTTACACTCCATGCTACAGGTGGAATCAGGTCTGTGACTCCCGCGAGAGCAATAGAACATCAGAAAGTAATGAAACTGTCTGTCATGCTGAGCTCTACTGAAACTGCAAGCGCCCAAAAAATTAGACTGCTAAGATTCTGAAGGCAGAATAGAGTTTGAATTGAAGAAATTGTTCTGCAAAATGTCTACTCAGAACAATCATTCACTAAAGCAACAGTGGCTACCAATCATGATTTTACTTGGATGATGGAAATGATTTTACGGCTTTTCATTCCTACATGACAAGGATTTCTGGAGAAAATCACAACTGGAGAACCTCATATGCAATCAAATGTATTAGTGCTTCCATTCATCAACAACCTGCCCAAAGATTATAGCACTATTTTAACTGCTTTTACTTATGCCATCACAGAGAGTAAGAAGACCACTCTACATGAAAGCTAAAGATATAGTTGCAGTGGAGGCTAATGGAGGGAATGAGCTATTCACTAATGTACACTATGTGATCAAATATATCCAGACACCCCCAAAAACATACGTTTTTCATATTAGGTGCATTGTGCTGCCACCTACTGCCAGGCATTCCATATCAGAGACCTCAGTAGTCATTAGACATTGTGAGAGAGCAGAATGGGGTGCTCCGTGGAACTCACGGACTTCGACTGTGGTCAGGTGACTGGGTGTCACTTGTGTCACATGTCTGTATGTGAGATTTCCACACTTCTAAACTTCCCTAGGTCCACTGTTTCCAATGTGATAGTGAAGTGGAAATGTGAAGGGACACATACAGCATAAAACTGTACAGACCGACCTCGTCTGTTGACTGACAGAGACCGACGACAGTTGAAGAGGGATGTAATGTGCAATAGGCAGACATCTATCCAGACCATCACACACACAAATTCCAAACTGCATCAGGATCCACTGCAAGTACTATAACAGTTAGGCAGGAAGTGAGAAAACTTGGATTTCATGGTTGAGCAGCTGCTCATAAGCCACATACCACGGCAGTAAATGCCAAACGACGCCTTGCTTTGTGTAAGGAGCATAAACACTGGATGATTGAACAGTGGGAAATGTTGTGGGGAGTGATGAATCACGGCACACAATGTGGCCATCCAATGGCAGGGTGTGGGTATGGCGAATGCCCGGTGAACGTCGTCTGCCAGCATGTGTAGTGCCTACAGTAAAATTCAGAGTCTGTGGTGTTCTGGTGTGCTTGTATTTTTCACAGAGGGGCTTGCACCCCTTGTTTGTTTACATGGCACTATCACAGTACAGGCCTACATTGATGTTTTAAGCTCCTTCTTGCTTCCTACTGTTGAAGAGCATTTCAGGGTTGGCGACTGTATCTTTCAACACAATCGAGCACCTGTTCATAATGCACAGTCTGTGGAGGAGTGGTTACACAACAGGACTGGCCTGCACAATTTATCGACCTGAATCCTATAGAACACCTTTGTGATGTTCTGGAAAGCCGAATTTGTTGCCAGAGCTCACCGACCAACATTGATACCTCTCTTCAGTGCAGCACTCCTTGAAGAACTGCCATTCCACAAGAACCTTCCAGCACCTGATTGAACATATGCCTACGAGAGTGGAAATTGTCATCAAGGCTAAGGGTGGGCCAACACCATATTGAATTCCAGCATTACTAATGGAGGGCACCACGAACTTGTAAGTTACTTTCTGCCAGGTGTCCAGATACTTTTGATCACATAGTGTAGTTATTCAATTAAGAGGTTTTCACTTGATAATGTCTTTTCTAGGAGCAACAGGATTCTAGGAGCAATAGGATTCTTAATGAGAGACAGTGGACTCCCTCAACTTTTGGAGACTGTACATGCTGTATGCTTTCAGGTCATGCATACATGAGGGCAGTTCAAGCTCACTCTGCAGTCATGTGTGCTCTTTCCAATGGCAGTCACAGAGGAGGAAAAGCAACACATTAAAGACTCTATTTCTGATATGAGTAGAAATGATGCATCTTTCAGCAATCTGGAAAAAGATCGAGTGATTGAATAGCTGAAAAATAAATTTGTCAACAAATGGATGATATTAAGAAAAGAGGGAAAACTTCCCAGTTATGGATACAAAATATTCAGCTTGTCATCTTGGCACTGCATTTCATCAAAGCAGAGTGTATGGGGAATTGGAAGCTCCATACAGAATGTGTGAGAGCTATGCTCCCAATATTCCATGCAACTGGACACTTTCCTTATGCTAAGGCATATCATTTGTACCTCCAGAACATAGAAAAATTGAAAGAAACCATGAAACCCGCAGAGTTTGATAAATTCACCAAGGACAGCTTCTTCATGGTTCGATGCTCTGATAAGTATTGGTGTGGAGTATGAACCGACATAACAATAGAACAAATGCTTATGACGAACCTGAAGAGTGTTGGAGGTGTTTCACATGGAATATGTTTCACTGATAGTGTGTTAAACCAACGGATTTGTGGTATACCAATAGCCCATCACATATGTGAAGCTATGAAACAGTTCTGCAATTTACATTCAGTTTCGAGTGATGAACATGCTGAAATGAGGAGTGGGAGGATAGGAACTGACAAGGAAATTCGCAGAAGATTTCAGCTATGGTTGCAACAACACACTGCATTTGCTTATAAGGAGCAATTGCATTCATTAGGACCTGTATTAGTAGCTTCTCAGGAAGTAAACTGCTACAAGGCTGTGTCTTGGTGAAAAAGCTCTTTGAATAACAGTTACTGTCTCACCAAAATTTGGTTGTCTGAAGCTTAAGTGATACAGCATGGTTAGGACAATGTGCTTGTCAACTGTTAAGCTTGAAAAAAATATAACTGAAGTAGATACAACTGAATTATTTCAGAGAATACTGTGCACATATCATTCACCTGACGACTTAAAGGATTGCTTCACGTACTAATTATCGAGTGTACCAATGTCACTATTTGATAGCAGTGGATTGACAGGGAAAACCAAAAAGTTGTTACTGTACAATCTTTTCAATAAACTACATGAAAGGAATACTGACAATAATGAATCGAAGTTCTTTGCTATAGATGGAGGGTTTCTTATCCACCAAGTCGTGTGGTCCGAGAATGGAACTATTTGTGACATGTATAATACCTTACTAGCCTATATTCAGAGATGTTATAAAGGTGCTGTTGCTGTTGTATTTGACAGATATTCAAAAAGCCCTCTGAACATAAAAATTGTTGAACACCAAAGGCAAATAATGAAGGAAACCTCATGAGAAATTTTCTTTTCCTAGTAACCTCAGCAATAAGGAAATGATTATCACACAGCTTATGCAAAAACTAGACATTTTAGGTATTAAAACCAGGATTGTGGATGATGATGCAGATGTTAAAATTGTTGCAAAATCAATAACTGCCTCAAAATTTCACCTGCGAGAGATTATAGTGGGGTAACATGTAGATCTTCTTGTGCTACTTATCGTGCTTGCTTGAGATGACACAGACATAATCCTGATGAAGGAAGGTAAAGGTAGCATCGGAACAAGGTGTTAGAGTTCTAAAGATATATGTAACTCCTCACTCGTTCACAAACGCAAGAATTCAATACTGTTTCTTCTGCAGTAAGTAGCTGTGACAGCACTTCAACCTCGTTTTGGAGAGGAAAGATGCTAGCTTTCCAACTATTCAACCGGTATCCCCAGCTTCATAATATTCCACAGATATTCAATGATCCTGCTTCCTTTCCTGATACCACTGCAAAAGCAGGAGAGGAATTTATACTCTCTCTCTGCACAAAAACAGTAGATAGTTCTGATGATAACTTAAATGCCATTCAATTTAAATGTTTTAATGTACCTGTGGGTCAGGCAAGCAATGCTGTCATACTCTCTTGTTTGCCACCCACTACTGATGCAGGAAGCCTCCACTCTTACCAAGTTTACCTACTAGTCTAGCTATGGCTGGGAAACAACTTGGATCCCAAAAACTGGGGCTGGAGGGAATCAAACTCATCCCTCTCCCCGATTCACATGAAACAACCACCTGCTTCAGAGAAAATACTGCTACTGATTTCATGTGGCCGCACTCAAAGTTGCAGAAGAAAGTGCGGGTGTGTGAAGGCTGATCTACATTGCACAACAATGTGCTAAATCTGTTGTGGACAAAGCTGCACTAATGTGCCTTGCAGCGATTTGGCACAAGATTTGGTTGATGGTTTTATGTAAAAAAAAAAAAAAAAAAAAAATCATTTACAAGAATTTATTTGTTTGATAGACATTGTGGTTTTTCATTGTGTACTTGCTGTACATACAATCATAAATATATTACATCAAAAGTAATTGTTGATTGGTTTTACAGAAATTCTTAATTTTCATTCCAATAATTTAAGTTGCATAAATCTAGAGTAAAGGGTTATAAAGCAAAATTGTTCCATATAAATAAAATTGTCTTTTTTTTAATTTCACTTTGTTTTTACCGTCATAAACTAATTACTTTACTTAAACATGCATTTGACCTTCTCTGAGTAGAATTTCACCAGAAATATTTTCTGTCATGTAGATAACTTCATTAAATGGACTATTTTTTGTAAATTTTAGAAAAACAAAAATAAATTACATTGACAGGTGGAGGAGGGGGTTATGCACCATTTATGAGAAGCAATACACAAAAAACCTCCAGAATTGTGGAAAATCAATTCATAACTTCTGCATCTTGACAATGCACCTGCTCATTTATCATTCCTCGTGAGAGATTTTTTGGCCAAAAGCAACACGACAATCAAGCGTCAGCCACCATGTTCACCATATTTGGCCCCCCTGTGACTTTTTCTTGTTCCCAAAACTGAAGAGACCTACAAAAGGATGAAGATTTTCAACAATTGAGGAAATGAAAACTGCATCGCTGGAAGTACTCAAGGCTGTACCAAAAAGTGCTTATGAGAAGTGCTTCTAGGATTGCAAGGAACATTGGCACAAGTGTATTGTCTCTGAGGGGGATTACTCTGAAGGGAACAAGAAGAGTATTGATGATTAAATAAATATCTTTTCATAAAAATATAAAGTCACCTTACTTTATGAACACACCTTGTTTATGTTTCATTCAGACCACTGATGTTATTTCATTTCCATAAAAGGAAACAAATTTGGTGACAAAAATACATATTTCATTGGAGTTGCAAAACAGAATTAACATATCTTCACTGATTTCAGAAATAACCTCAGAAAAAAATTGGCCTCTTGAAAGAAGTGTATAAGGCAGGTAAGTGTGTAAACCAACATTATAGATGACTGCCAATAAAATGTTGGTTCTACTATATTTTTATTGTCAGTTATCACCTGCTGTGTTACTTCTATTATTTTACAAGTATTGTGTGGTTTCTTTTCATGAAATGTGTGAGTACATAGCATACAAACTGCCAGTGACTGCCACAATTTTCTTCCTCTTATCATCCATACCTTCTAATACATAAACTACTTTCAAAGTGCCAAAATGTACTAGAATAAATAAAACTCTACAAAATGCCGAATTGTGCTATGCCTTTGCAGTGGGATGGTCGCAATTCCTGAAATCCATTGCCAGTGACTTCTTGCCTGCCATGGAGCACCACAATCTTCAGTCCGTGGATAAACCATGAAAATCTGACACATTATGTCACACACAAAGAAACCTGACCTGCAAGTAGATCAGTGAGACTAGATCTGATGAGCAGGGCCTGCACATTAATGGGAAATGATGGGCTTCAGACTGGCAACCCATTAGAGATACCCACAGAAACGGCCTGCAGTTTTAGGCCATCATGGAAACCCACTGATGTCGCCAGCTATTTACATGTCAGAGACACCATGTTGATGAAATGAGACGACGGTGATCAATCTGTGCAACAGATAACATGCATGAATACTCTGAACATCAATGCTAATAAAGATAGGTATCAACTCAACATAAAACTAAATTTTTGGCCATAGCCTTTGTCAGAAAATGAGAGCACACACACATTCAAACAATCATTCAGACACAACTCATGCACACATGACAGCTGTCTCCAGCTGTGTGTGAACAGTCTCTGAGAATCAGATCCAACCAAACTATTCCTCACACTTCACTGCCTCTCATCGGCAGCTGCTAGGTCAGCAGGAAGAAGTGGTGGCAGCACTGACTGCAAGCTGAGGGGAGTGGTAGAAAGGGAAGAAGCAACAAGAATGAGGGAGTAGGCAAGTGGCTCATGTACTTAACTGCACCCAGCCAGCAACAATGCGTGACATCTCAGTAAACAAATCATTTTGTTTATTGGGGCAAAAATGAGATTTTTTCAGTGTTTTTTTGTTTTTTTTTTTTCAAATTTCCCTGATATTTCCCTGATACGCTTGAAATTCCCTGATTTCCAGAACTTGTGGCAACCCTGTATAAACATATAGTGAAACCAGAACCATTTTGCCAGAAGATCATAACATATCCCATGATAAATAAGGCCCAAGGCATAATTCTCTGCCTAACATTTCGTCTTCCACTGCTGGAGACATCATCAGAGTCTTTAATGACTCAGAAAGCTGTTACAGATTCAAACAAGCTCAGCAAGCCAAACTGCTTATATGTATCCATCCAACAATTGGTTTGTGACATCATCAGACCATTGCCTAAGACTGAGGAGTCATGCTGACATATGTTATGGAGTTTACAGTGGGGAAAGATGCATGATATTTGAACAACGCAAAGTACTTAAAGTACCAATGCCCACTGCTTGCCACAGCAGGACTAAGATCCCTTGCATTTTCAGTCAAATTATGTAGGAACTATGAAAAGAAGCAATAACACCAGTGTTAAGAACACATAAGCAGTTGTTGCTTGGGCAAGATGCAGTACCAGACCATGCAATGGGACCAAAGAAACACCAAATTCTGTTCTCTGGCACTGGATTTTTAGCAAGATCTAATCATTATTACACTTGGATGTACAGAGGGGTTATAGAAATTCAAATCACAAAAACAACTTTAACAGAAAAGAAGAATGATTGAAATTACATGAGCTGCAGGCCTTAGTGCTCAATAAAACAAACAGCACCCACTACATGCTCCAGAACAAACACTGGCATAACCCCATTATTGTAGGCAGCGGTCTGATGGCGTCATGGACTGACTGTTGTGTGAATACTTACAAACAGTTCAGCTTGCTGAACTTGTTTGAGACAATAACTACTTCCTGAGTCATTAAAGCCATTGGAAGATGAAATGTTAGGCCAATTACTGCCTCTTGAGCTGCAGCCCTATGAAAAATAAAACAAATATCAGCAATAAAGGCACTGAAAGGGTTCTCTGGCTGACAGTCAAAAATCTAAGAACCTAAAGGAACTGCCTTTCTGGTTGACTTGATATCTCAGAATGATATTCTCAATAGACTTCGGGTCCATGTAAAATGAAGCCTGTGTAAGGCAGAAACTGTGACCATGAAAATATGTGTCCCAATTTGTTTAGACGATTTTGAAACAAGAGTTGTCATAATACCACAAGGTACTTTCCTGGCCTGTATAAAGAAGATATTTAATGAAGGTATACCTCCATTGGGAGGAGAAGAGTTTCAGAAGAATATGAGACAAAGTCACTGCTGGTAAGGGAAGTCTGTTATTAATGCCACCCCCTAAAAATTGTTTGCAGGAAAATTTACTGGATATGACTGAGTCTGATTGGAGTCTTTTGCATCCAGTCTTAGAGGAGAAGAAATACTTGCCATCTACTGATCTATTCCAACCCAAAATTTTGACTGAAGATGTCAGACTGATAGCACAGAAATCTTAAAGAATTCTGTATTGCTTGTGAAAGAAAGTACGCTGCAACAGCTTGATGTAGGAAATGTACAACCATCTGCTAGTCCATGGGCTTCACCAATAGTGATTGTTCCCAAGAAATTTATTAAAGGTGAGAAGACATCACCTACGTGTGGACATGATGTCAATAAATATAGTTACTATACCTAAAACATACCCTCTGCCCCATATTGATGAAACTTTGGATAGACTAGGGAACTGCATATTCGCCACTACTTTAGACATGAAACCAGGATCTCGCCATATTCTGAATATGTCCCAAAAGAGGCCAGAAATGGTTTTGTAGTGCCCTCTGAGTTACAGGAGTTCTGCAGACTTGTTATGACTGTTGAAGCTAGTGATGTGCTTGTTCTATTTAGATGGTGAAATCATTGTAGCTCCCGAATAATTCAGGAATGCCATGTGTGGTTAAGAAGCATAGTTTCAAGACTGCAAGGTGTGTATTTGAGCCTGAAATTGGAAAAATGTTCTTTTGTAGAACTGCAGATTCAACACCTGCGACATATAGTTAGCTCAGCTGGAGTATAGCCAGATCTGTGACTGACAGAAGCAGTAGTCAACTTTCCTGCATCCATTATTATAAAGGAATTGCAAAGTTTTCAAGGATTGTGGAGTTATTATTGTCCATTTTGTACAAAACTATGCACTGTAAGTGAACCATCAACAAAGACAGTGTTATGAATAGAATAGATTGTAACTCACCATATAGGGGAGTTGTTGAGTCATGGAGAGGCACAGCAAAAAGACTGCTAAACAAGTATGCTTTTGCACAAATGGCCTTCTTATGAAGCAGACAAAAATATACACACATACTGAAGCAAACAAAACCCACACACACTTGTCCAGTCTCTTGGCCTTGTGGCCACAGACAGTGGTCATGTGTATGACTGTGTTTGCATGAATGTGGGTGTGTGTTTACTTCAGAAGATGGCCTTTTGCTCAAAAGCTTAATTGTTTAGCAATCTTTTTGTTGCACTTGTCTCCCACTCAATGTGCCCACTATGTGTTGAGTAGTAATCTACCTTTTTCATAATCTTGGATTTTCCATTGTTAGATTAATCCATTAACGAAGTTATTGAAAGAAGGAGTAAGTTTTGAATGGACTTCAGAATGTGAGACTGTAATGTAAGAGGTCAACAGGTCAAAGATATGTTAACAAGTTTATCCTTGTTAGTATAATATCCTGATCTCGAAAAACCATTCATATATTCATGCTATACATCTGATTTTGCTGTAGGTTGTATACTTAGTTAGGAAAAAAAAGCAAAGAAAATTCAAATGGTTACACCTCTTGTCCACTCAGTAAGGTGGAAGTTAATTACAACATGACAGAGGAGGAATTGTTAGCCTTAGTGTTTGGAGTCAATTACTATCATAGGAACTTCACAGTGTTAACTGAACACACTGGTCTTTTAGGGCTCCTGAATTTGAAAGACCGCAGCAGTCACTTAATGGGCTGGGCACTGAAATTAAGTATTATTGTGAGGTACACCATAAACTGTGAAAACTTTGTATGAAAACAGATGCATTAAATAGGGAGGCAGATGTGGTGCAAGCAAGTGAGGTGCTTATCACTGAGCTGAAAGAGGCACAGAGAGAGGATGTTGATTGTCAGCAGTACGCCACCCTCCCAGATTTCATCGCTGAAGATAATGTACTGTATAATAAACCTCCTCTTGGGATCAGTTAGTAATACTGAAAGCACTCCAGCCTCTTCTCATTTTTCAATACCATGAAAGCATCTAGGCCCGCCAAAGCAACAAACTACCTGTTACTGATTGTGAAATCTGCACTGTGATGTAGAGATGTATATATGTGTGCACACAAAGAGTGCAACTTTCCTGGCCATGGATTCCATTACAGTCGTTGCCAGAAGATTTTATGTCATTTGATGTTGTGGGCTGAAATATTACGGAGCTTTACCCAGATACAACTGGAGAATAAATATATTCTGTCATTATTGATCATATTTCTTGGTACCTGGGTTTGATGCCAGCTGCATGTATGATGGCAGAAACTGTAGCAAAGACCTCTGTGAAGGATACTAATAATGGCATGTCAATATATCTACTTCCTGTTATGTTTCATTGGTAAAAAAGAGCAACCATACAAAACCAATGGTTCTACATCTACATCTACATCCATACTCCGCAAGCCACCTGACGGTGTGTGGCGGAGGGTACCTTGAGTACCTCTATCAGTTCTTCTTTCTATTCCAGTCTCGTATTGTTCGTGGAAAGAAGGATTGTCTGTATGCCTGTGCGTGGGCCCTAATCTCTCTGATTTTATCCTCATGGTCTCTTCGCGAGATATACGTAGGAGGGAGCAATATACTGCTTGACTCCTCGGTGAAGGTTTGTTCTCGAAACTTCAACAAAAGCCCGTACCGAGCTACTGAGCGTCTCTCCTGCAGAGTCTTCCACTGGAGTTTATCTATCATCTCCATAATGCTTTTGTGATTACTAAATGATCCTGTAACGAAGCGTGCTGCTCTCCGTTGCATCTTCTCTCTCTCTTCTATCAACTCTATCTGGTACGGATCCCACACTGCTGAGCAGTATTTTAGCAGTGGGCGAACAAATGTTCTGTAACCTACTTCCTTTGTTTTTGGATTGCATTTCCTTAGGATTCTTCCAATGAATCTCAGTCTGGCATCTGCTTTACCAACGATCAACTTTATATGATCATTCCATTTTAAATCACTCCTAATGCCTACTCCCAGATAATTTATGGAATTAACTGCGTCCAGTTGCTGACATGCTATATTGTAGCTAAATGATAAGGGATCTTTCTTTCTATGTATTCGGAGCACATTACACTTGTCTACATTGAGATTCAATTGCCATTCCCTGCACCATGCATCAATTCGCTGCAGATCCTCCTGCATTTCAGTACAATTTTCCATTGTTACAACCTCTCGATATACCACAGCATCATCCGCAAAAAGCCTCAGTGAAACTTCTGATGTTATCCACAAGATCATTTATGTATATTGTGAATAGCAACAGTCCTATGACACTCCCCTGCGGCACACCTGAAATCACTCTTACTTCGGAAGACTTCTATCCATTGAGAATGACATGCTGTATTCTGTTATCTAGGAACTCTTCAATCAAATCACATGATTGGTCTGATAGTCCATATGCTCTTACTTTGTTCATTAAACGACTGTGGGGAACTGTATTGAACGCCTTGCGGAAGTCAAGAAACACGGCATCTACCTGGGAACCAGTGTCTATGGCCCTCTGAGTCTCGTGGACGAATAGCGCGAGCTGGGTTTCACACGATCGTCTTTTTCGAAACCCATGCTGATTCCTACAGAGTAGATTTCATATCATACCTAGAGGAAGATGGACCTCCATTATGAATTAAAAAACAGTATTGTCATGAGCTTCCCAAATTTAAACAAAGCTCAAACACTATCTAATAAATAATTCCTTTCATTCGGTTGATTGTGTTAACTCTAATTCATTTTTTCTTTTAATTAAATCTGATGTTCTCTTATGCATTATGATAGTTGGAATTATTGTTAACATAACTACGTCTTTTATGTAGCTATTAAGATCTACTTTTCTTTCAACTTTTTTATGTGTAATTTTGTCTATACCTATTAATGTCTATTTTATCTTATACATATATCTCCTGTTGCAAGAGGTTTTTTTTATGTGTTCCTTTTGTATAATTGGTAATAATCTCACAAGTCCTACATCCAAGCGAATGTTTCATTGTATTGGATTTATGGGATCTAAATAAATAAATGAGAATCAATTAGTAATACCTTTTGGAAGTCGCAATGCCATTTTCATAGACTAAGGGACAAATTACACGTCCATTTTATTTTTACAAGATGTAAACTATTATGGACTTAGATTCCAGAATAAAAATGGTCTATGCTGCAAAATTATTGAATATCAATTATACATTTCACCTTTTGGGGCATCATCAGATTGTGAAAAAGTAGCTGGATATGTATCCCATCCATCATAAAGCCACATAAAATGGAAAATGGACATAAAAGTAACTGACTATGTAATCCACCCATCATAAAAACATATAAAATGTGAAGTAGACCTTGAGCAACCAAGACTGTTTTTATTCTGGAATAATTCAAAACTGGTTGCTGTAGCTCCCTGCCACAATGGAATGGTACAATTTTTAAATGACTTAAGAAATGGAAAACCACTCCCTTCCACCACAAAGCCAATGAACATATTGAATGCTTTCATAAAATCACTGTCTTCACACTGTCTCCTTACATGAATAAGAATGATTGGTATCATTACCTGCCATATATATTTTCTACATGTAACAGCAGAGTTTGTGAGTCAACATGAAAAACTCCTTATGAGGTAGTGTATACCCAGCCTAAGAGCTCCTCCTTCAAATTAGATTTATTCCCTCTAGATGCTGATAGGGGAAGTGAACAGTTCAGCACAATGGCTTAAAACAGCTTGGTGCAAAGGTCAGTGAAATAATTATAAGACAAATTCAAAGCCCATTCAAAGAGGCAGTTGAAGGGGAATGTCAACCAAGAATATAGGTCTTGTTGTGGAATCTGGTAACTAGGAAATGGAAAATTGTGATGTTATCACCGACCTACAAGGGGTTACACTAAATTATATGACTGACATTGCCCGTTCATGCCTGAAATGCAGTTTTCAGATTGCTCCATAATCATCATTCTGAGAGATTTTTTACAACCCCCAAGCTCAAGGGTTGTAATATGTCAGAATGACCAACAGGTATGATTTGGGAGTCTGAGGTGACTCACAGCAAAGTGTGCAGAGAAACATAGGCAAGCATTTCATTGACTTTATTAAATTGAAGGCACACAATGGGCCCTCTGCTGAACTCAGTGATGGAGCCGCACAGTGTGCGTGAATGGGTCGGTGCCAATGGCAATGCCAAAACCTGCAGTGTCAGCATCTGTTTGCCCAGCCTTGCAGACATACTGCTCCTGCTCACGCCATTGCTAAGTGGTCAATGCGTGTGTTAGCTGCGCTCTTGGCCAGGAACATGGCTGACTGCTCTCTCAATGGCAACTTGTGGATCCCATGTAGAGCACCAAAAGGAAGCAACTGACTGGCACCATTGTAGTGAGCATTAGCAGCTCCGACCATCCACCAAGTGCAGCTTGGTCAGTGACCAGACAGCTCTGCACCTGGGAGGCTGCAAGTTCGCACCATGGCCCAGCCCTTGCAGAAGGCAGCTTGCGGTCTGCGGGTGATGTCACCCAGAGAGAGGATGCCAGCAGCCCTCTCACTCCTCACATCATACCAACTCCAAGGTTTGGCACAGCCCACCACAGCTATGATGCATCCATGCAGTGGTGCTTGGAGGTAATTTCAGCGGAACGGTTGGCTACCGATATCCATCACCAAAAGGTCATCTTGGTTGGCCTGCAACTTAAAAAGTCATCACTCTCTCCTGTTCTAGGCACCGACAGAACTGCAATATGACTCCCTGATTTGAACCTCCGGGGCTCACATATTTATGTGTCTTTTCCCTATGCTTCTGATTTAGTTTCTCTACAGGGGATGTGTGGAGTGCTCATTAATAAATGCAACATCAGCTTTCCTCAGCTCACTTCAGCCCCTACACACTGGTCACTAGGTGCTGTTGTTAGCTGCAATGTATGGGTTCTTCACAGCATGTCAGTGCCCTGTGCTGTCCTGACTACTTCACATTTGTGTACAGTGCCCACTGGACCATGCCCTCCCGCCTGCAAGCGATATCATAAGCCGGCCTTGTAGAATTGTTTGCAAAATATCAACATTGCCCACGCCTGCCATCTGATGACCCAATCGATCCCTTACCTACTAACTTCCAGCCATAGCTGCAAGGAATTTACAGGAATTCCCTAAATCCATGCCTGTACTTATTCATGGTGTAGCATACCTTCTGCCTTCTGGAAGATTTGTCCAGAATCCTTAATGTCGCACTCCCACTCAACTACCTTGACTCTAATAATTTATATATTGAGGACAGTATCTTGGATTTACCATACAAGACTTACGCTCATACTTTACTACTACCATGTACCCCTTATCACACCCTTATACACTAATTCAGACCTTAAAACAAATTGCTTCCCCGACCATTGCCAGTCAACCATTATACTAGCAACTGGTATGTTGGCATATTCACAGCCTGTGCCCTCTTGCATCTTAGCCAGAAATACATTACACAAATGCCTGCAAGAAACACACCACAACTGGTGGCCAATATGCTCACCACTAACACTTTGTGCACCTGTTCTTCCAAGAAATGGTGTACATGCTGTCACATTTGTTCCATTGAAACTCCCCCTTGCTGGGACTCTATTAATCTGTCCAAGGACTGCAAAAGCTCTTGATTGTGTATGTCATTTAAATATGTTAAATTTTGAACTGGTAATACCCTCAGAGATCCTTCTGGCCAATACAACATATTCCGCAACAATGTCACAATAGTTGAGCCTGTAAGCATAGCCAGAAGATGAAAGTCCATCCTGACTACCTCACAAATCGTGTCCTTTAATGATCACTCTGCTTTCCTGAAGCTTGAGTTTTCTCAACCCTGCCAGTCTGCCTCCTTCGTAGTACTTCAACCATACAGTCTCCAGCATGAAAACGGAGTATAACTAATGTGTACCCACACTCTGGAAGCACGTTCAGGCTGGCAGAAGTGCCTTCCCATAACTTGTCCCATTTACTTTCCCCACAAACAAGCTCGCTTTACATGTCTGCATATCAGTCCGTACTTGGCCACCTGGTCAGATCATGAATTACTCCATCACCTCCTCCCTGCTTCTGAAGATGTACAGTCCACAAAAATAATATCAGTAACAATGACATAAAAACTAATAACTTCATACAAAATACAACAAATTTCCTTAAGGCAATAAAAATACATACCTCTTGATATACTAAACCAAAAACAAAAACACAAATTTGAATTATACAGCTTACATACGCAACCATAACCTATAAGGTACATCATGCACCTTACATTGCTCACCAATCCCAGGTTACTCCTTTTTGCCCTTTGTAAATTTCACCTCCTGCTTGGTTGCTGATAACTGTGGTATCCCCTCTACCATTCCTTTGAATGGTTTTATGCAACTGACGTGTAAACAGACATTTTTGTATGGAACTGTATGTTCATGTTCACTGGCGAGGTAATTTCCATGACCTGGTATGGTCCCAGGTACTTTGTTTCTGGCAAACTTCCTCAATGACTCACCATCCGGTCCTAGTTTGGGAATCAAAACATCAAAGGGGGATGGCATTTTCCTGCCACACACCACCGCAAATGACAAGCCCACTGTAGTCTGAACCTTCGAATTATAGGCACACTGTACATAAGGTACACCGGCGACCCAACTGTTGGGCCTAGAACCTACGTAATAGCTCAAAATCTCTGCAATTGTCTTGTGCATGTGTTCCATTCTCCCATTTGTCTGCAGATGAAACAGACTCATCTGTAACTTCCGTACACGCAACACACAGCATATTTATTTCATTAAATCTGAGACAAAATTTGTGCCTTGGTTTGTAATTATGGACTCAGGTACACCAAACTTTAATATCCAGTTGTTTACTAATGCCTGTGCAACAGTACTAGCTCATTGGTCTGGCATTGGCTCATTACCAAAAATCATGTAAAATGACAGATAATAGTGAGAACATACCTATTTCCTGCTTGTGTTTTATTAATGACCTGAGGGCATCCAACCGTACCACAGAAAAAGGCCTGGACACCTCTGGTAACCTTTGCAATGGCACTTTCTGATGCGTCCTGTTGGCCCTTTGTGTGCATGGCACAAAGTCCTTAACATACTGCTCCACATCACGCTTCCTGTTCCTCCACCAAAACTGCTTTGCTACACGTCTGTTGCACGTTGCCCACCATGAACTGACAACATATGGTCATGAGCTCATTGCAGAACTTCCTTCCAAAAACCCTCTGGAACCACCACACGTGGTCCACACCTCGTTGTTCTACACAACAAACCCTCGTGCATAATGAAATATGGATGTGACTTACACCACACCTGGCCTTCCTTATCCCTTGCCTGTGCCCACTGCCACTCTTCAACACTCTTCCCTAGTGTACTTAACATTGCTACTTCATGACTTAATGAATCTACATTTGCATGAGATCTCCCTGGCTTATGGATTACATCAAATGCCAATTCACTAAGTTTAAGTGCCCTGAGTTAATCTACTAGATGAATCTTTCAAATCAAGCAACAGTTTCAATGATCTTTGTCTGTCACAATGTTAAATTTCTCGCTGTACAGATAACACTGAAAATATGTAATAACATATATGACCACCATTTCCTCTTTCTCCTTGGTTGAGTAGTTACACTCAGCCTTGTTTAACTGCCTTGAAGCCTACGCTATCAGATGTTCCTGACTGTCTATCACCTGTTCCAAAGCCCAACTGTCTGCCTCATTTGAAGCATCACACAAAAGGATAAACTCTTTCTCGAAATCTGGAAAAACCAATACTGGATTTGAAACTATTATTTCTTTCAATTTTTCAAATGGCTCCTGACATTCATGCAACCAATCGAATCTCGTCCCCTTCTTTAGTATCTTGTCCAAGGGTCTGGCTATTCTCACAAAGACCTTCACAAAGCATCTACAACAATTACAGAGGATAATGAACGACTGTACCTGCTCAGTTGTTTGTGGTATTGGATACCTTTGAACTGCATCTGTGAGACTCAGTCTGTACACCATGCTCACTAATCACATGCCCCTGATAGTTCACCTGAGTTTGCGCAAACTGAAACTTGTCCACACTTAACGTCAAACATACAATTCATAGTCTGCTAAAGGCATCCTCCAAACATCCCACAAGCTCTAATAAATCCTCTGAATACACAATTATGTCATCGAGATCAAGTTTTTGGCTTTAATCCTCTCAGTAACCCATCTAACAACCGCTTAAAAGTTGCCAGAGTGTTCTTTAATCCAAATGGCACCATTTGTATTGAAAATGTCCTGCTGGGATGGTAAATACTGTTTTTTTACTTATCTTCAGGCACCACCACCAAATGATGGTATCCACTCCTGAGGTCCACTGTTGTCAAGAACCGACACTGACCCAGATTATTCTAAATTTCCATGATGTTTGGAATTGGATAAGCATCTGAAATGGTTTGCACATTTAAATATCTGCAGTCACAGCAAAATCAGTATTTCCGTGTCACATTTGTCGACTTCTTTGGCATGATGACAATATTTGCACTCCATCTATCACTTGGTTTTATGATACCATTCTGTAATTGTTGTTCAATAAATTCTTCTACCATTGGCTGTAGCTGCTTTGTTACATGGTATGGCTTCCAATAAATTGGTGCACCATCCCCTGATGGTATGTCATGTTGCGTCAGCAGGGTTGCCGGTAACCCTCCGTTCGCACAAAATAAATCACTAAGCCTCAACAACAAGTTCTCCATAGCCATTTGATCTCTGCCCTCCAAATAACTTACTTTCCCTCGTAACACGTTCATACAGATGGTTTGTTTGTGGCTTCCCTCTATGTTTGACCTCTCGAAGTCCTCATCCTCCAAGATTTATAGAGTGGCTATTATTATACCCTTTGGCAGATTTACCTCCCCTGTGCCAAAGTCATCCACATTAGCCAGAATTATCAGTCCCCCATTAATGTCACTCACCAACACTAAAATCCAGCAGAAAAACAATGCAAACTATCCAACTCTTCGATGCTTAAGAGCTGTTCAACCACATATAATGTTTGCCTCAGAAAATCGGTATCTACTGAAACCCACAGAAAATCGGTATCTACTGAAACCCATACTATCTTTCCCATACCTGATGGTATTTTATCCTGCTGATCGATCTTTACTGAAAATGTATGCAGGTTGGTTGGTTGGTTGGTTTGGGGAAGGAGACCAGACAGCGTGGTCATCGGTCTCATCGAATTAGGGAAGGATTGGGAAGGAAGTCGGCCGTGCCCTTTCAGAGGAACCATCCCGGCATTTGCCTGGAGTGATTTAGGGAAATCACGGAAAACCTAAATCAGGATGGCCGGACGCGGGATTGAACCGTCGTCCTCCCGAATGCGAATGTATGCAGCTTAGATGGTCTCACCCCCATATAAGTGAACCTTGCACCATTGTCTCAGTTGCAACTGTTTCCTCCAGCTGAAACTAAGTCCCATTAAGTTCCACTGTGTGTTGCAAACATTCAATCTTAGCATTAGGTTTGACAAGAAAGTCTAGCCCAAGAATCACTGAACAACCTTCATCTATGGGTGGCAGCATCTCCATGTGTTCAATGAACTTAGATTTTCTGACCAAAAACTCCAGTTCTGCTCTACCCTATTCCACACTATTATTGCCAACCCCATGTAACATATACTGTGGTGGCTCCAGTCTCCTCTTTCCCATGAGGTCCAGACTGATAATGGACACATCTGCATCAGTGTCCACCAAAGATCTCTGTTTCCTGTCACTCACTATGCTACATTTCATCTGTGCACAAACTTGTGCTTTATTACGGTCTATCGGGACTGTGTTCCAATGGTTGAAGCAATCCCATTTGCATTTAATGGCTGCTTCCCTTACCTGGTGCTTTCCACCATTCCTACATCTACACTCAAATGCCCAGTGGCCCAATATGCCACACGCATAGCACTCTGGCTGCTTACACTGCTTCCTTACATACCACTCCCAACCACATCTTTAACACTTGAGTTCAGAAGTGACACGTGGTGGTCCACTCTCTGCTTTGTAGTCATATCCACTTCCTCTATAAGTGTTGCGATCCTAAGAGCTGCCTCTAAGTCCTCTGGGTTCTCCATAAGTGCCCTCCATGACATTTCAGCAGGTACACCACACAAAAAACATCCAATGCTCTATTTTCTACCTCCTGTAATAGCACTCTATTAGCTTCTGCATTCTGGATCTGTACACATGCCTTTGCATTTAGCTTATGGATTTCACAGACTCATTATCCTGCATCGACATTGTACTTAATTTCTCCAAAAAAAATCATGCACTGTTCTGCTTTTGATATACCTGGTACAATCCAGTGCCTGGAATGTATGTGCTTTACTTAATGTCCTGTGGTAGACAAAATATGCTTTGGTGTTCCCTGCCAAATGAATATTAGCAACATAAAGGGTTATTTCATCTGACCACCCATGTGCTTCCGCAGTGTCCCTAACATCATTAGTGAAAACTGTCACATCCTCCATTGCCTTGCCCGAGAAGGGATTAATCAGTGCAAGCACTGCCAGGTCATATGAAACAGAAGGCACTCTTAGTCCAGATTGTGACTCTCATTGTGGGTCACAATTAAGTTTAAAATTTCTCTCCTTCATGCTCTCAAACTGCTCTGTTAATGCTTTCCATTTGCCAAATTAAAGCAGCAACTGCATCTGAGGTAGTAGCACATGTTTCCACCATTTTGTATACTCTACTTCCACCTTAATTCAACTGATTTTTCTTTTTATTTCTTTAAAAAAAAAAAAAGAAAAAGAAAGACAGAACACAAACTACCATTTAACTATACAAAAAAAAAAAAAAATGCAAGCACAAATTAATTTCTCCATCACAGCATCTACAGATGACCAGTATGCCTACATACAAATACACAACTGTTACAGTTCTGGTTCATGGCAACTAGTGCCCAGACAAATTGCAAAATGAACACCTCACTGGCACTAAATTATCATGTCCACCATTACCTCTACACAAAGTAACTCTAAGGATCTCATATCCTAGCTCACACAACTAACTCTGACAATGAGAGCAAACATAAAAAATAACATAAGTAAACCTTAGACTCACTGCACTGCCTTGTGCTGAGCTGGTACCTACATCAAGTGCCACTGTCTCACTCACCACTCACTTAAACCAACTCTCTAACCAAAATATACTGTTGGACATCGGCGAATACTTTCTAACACAATGTACTGCATAGGAAATTGAGGAAACCACTTCCTGACACCAAATGGTTACAATCCCCCTGAGCTCAAGGGTTTTAATATGTCAGAATGACTGAGAGCTATGATCAGGAAGAGACAGGTGACCCACACCGAAGTGTGCAGAGAAACACAGGCAAGTGTGTCGTTAACTTTATTACATCAAAGGCACACAATGGGCCATCTGCTGAACTTGGTGACGGCACCACATAGCGTGCATGCGTGGGTCAGCACCATTGCCAATGCCGAAATCTGTAGTGTCAGCATCTGGTCACCCAGTGTTGCAGAAATAACACTCCTGCTCATGCCATGGCTAAGTGGCCGCTGCATGTGTTAGCTGTGCCCGTGGCCCGGAACATGACTGACTGCTCCCTCAAGCACAACTTTGCACCTGGGATGCTGTGAGTTCTCACCTCAGCTCCGGCCCTGCGAACGGCACCTTGCAGTCCACTGGATGATGCCACCCAGAGAGTGGAGGCCAGAAGTGTTCTCACTCCTCATACCATTACAGCGCCAAGGGGCCTTGCCACAGCTATGATGCATATGTGCATCAGAGGTTGGAGATAGATTCAGTGGGATGGTTGGTTGCCAATATCCATCACCAAAAGGTTATCATAGTTGGCCTGCATTCTCTCCTGTTCTACACATGGGCAGAATGGCGAAACAACTGCCTGATTTGAGCCTCTGGGCTCACTTATTCATGTGCCTTTTCTCTATGCCTCTGATGTAGTTCCTCTGGTGGGGACAAATGGAGAGCTCTTTAATAATTAGGTCAGCTTTCGTCAGCCCACTTGGGCCCCTACACACAAGTCACTGGGTGCTGTTGTAAACATACGGGTTCTTCACACCATGTCAGTGCCCCATGCTGCCCTGATTACTTCACACTTGTATACAGTCACACTTGTATACAGTGCCTGCCTGGCCATGCCTTCCTGTCTACAAGCGGCATCGTAAACCTGCCTAGCAAGAAAGTTTACAAAATATCAACATTGCCCGTGCCTGCCTTCTGATGAGCCAGTCAATCCCTTAACTACTACCTTCCAGCCATAGCTGCACAAAATTTACAAGAATTCCCAAATCCACACCTTTACTTATTCGTGGTGCAGCAGACTGAAACCTAATCACTGGCAAGGTGCACCACATCCGTCTGTCATATGTGCTGAGCCACTATGGGACAGAGCTAACATAGCCAAGTGTGTCCAGAAGAGAAAGAATCCTCCACCTCCAGAGTGATGTTTCAAACACCCCTATGCTTCATTGTCACATAACTGAACATCACCCTTTCCAAACATTTGTCTGAAATCTTGGCCTGGTTCTGTCACTAAACTGATCACTATTCTCCATCTCCTTTAGCTCAAATGAGTCTATCTCTAGATGCAATGTGGCATCACGTATCAGCCATGTAGGAATTTAAACACTCATAAACAAAGTTCCTGTTGTGATAACATGGGGTCTGAGTCTCCAGTGACGTCTTTCTGCCCACCTCACCTGACGTCTCCCTGCCCACTATAATGGTCGACTGTCATGCGGGTAGATACTGTGGCAGTCATATGAGTCAGCCAACACCCTGCAAAAACATGTGTGGCTGATAACTGCATACAGTCACATTATCAATCCGCACCATTCTATATAATGATTATTTAGTACAATAATATTATGAGAAGGAAAGTTGTTACTCACCATGTAGAAGAGATGCTGAGTTGCAGATAGGCACAACAAAAAGACTCTCACAATTAAAGCTTTCAGCAATTTAAGGCCTTCATCAACAATAGACTCATATATGCACACACACACACACACACACATACACACACAAACACAAATGCAACTCACACACACGACTCGTGTGTGTGTGTGTGTGTGTGTGTGTGTTTGTTTGTGTGTGTGTGTGTGTGTGTGTCTATTGTTGACAAAGACCTTAATGGCTGAAAGCTTTAATTGTGAGAGTCTTTTTGTTGTGCCTATCTGCAACTCAGCATTTCTTCTGCATGGTGAGTAACAACTTTCCTTCTCATAATATTGTTACATTCTATCCTGTATTTTCCATTGTTCTATTTAGTATAATATAATTTGTGGTCAATGTAGAAAGGATATCAGTGACTGGAGTTATGCAGTGTCATGTGTAGAATTTCCTATCTCCACTTTCCATCTCCACGATGAACTGAGAGAGTAAATTTTGTCCCGAAATAGAATTATAACTTTAAATAAATGGAAACAAAGGTTTGATCATCATCGTCTTGCTTATCAGAATTATCTCACTACCCAATAGGACTTTGTTGAATGGCACTGTCCAGAGGCCTTTGGGGTGAACTGTTGCATCCTTTATCATTCACCAGTAAGTGCTAATGAACACATGAGCCCGCATGATGGTGTCATACTACTGCTGTTACAGGCAGGTGAAGGTGAATCACATGCTGGTCTATCCCATTCTTTTACAACTATGTATCCCCGCTTGTTATCCTACCCTGAGACTTCTGATATGAATTCTCCATATAGTAGATAAATCAAGAACACAATATTGTGAATTGGTTCAGCAGTTAAGTGCTCCCTGCTCACATTAGCTGCAAGATGGAAGCCTGGTGCAGCATCACATATGCCTCCTTATTCTCCTCTCTTCTGCTACATGTATGAGTTGTGTACATGGAGTCCAGCACAGCTCACATGTTCCAACCTACACATCCCCCCTCCCCCCCCCCCCCCTCCTGCCTCCTGGGCCCACTGTTCACCACAGGTTTCTAGTCATTCCATAATGTCATGAGGTTCCCCGCCTTCGCTTCTCAGTGACTGGCCTTGCTATGTTAACAAGCTTATCAGAATGTCCCAGCTGGTAGTACCTTGACTTGGTGCTATGTAAACAACTTCCGGGATAGCATAATTATGTCTAGATACACTGAGGTGTATTTCACCCTACTTCTAAATTTGCTTTTCCAACATGCTAAATCTACTCTGTAACACATCACCTCGATAATCAATGGACATTGTGTAGCAACAATGATACTCTTGTGCTCTGATTACCAGACCTGTTAATGTGACAAAATTTGGTAATGTGCAGTTATTCCAAGCATTCTCTTAAGATTGTTTCACCATAGCAAATTACTACATAGTGCCATCCAAGGGGTGCAGTGGATACCTCTTTCTTCATTACATATTTGATTCTATTGCAGAAAATATATGTGCTATTGATGTTAGGGACAACTGCATATTCAATATCCCCACTATCAGATGCTGAGATGGACACAGATGAGCTGGCATTGGTATCACAACAGAATAGTGCAGAACACTGTTATGGAGGGCATGCATAAAGCATTGATTCGGCAGACCCACTGACCCTGTCATTTACCGGCCAGAGGTAATAGCCCAGCCCAGCAGTTTTTATGCAGACATTAATTACCTCAGACATGGCCTTTGCTTCACGCCATGTTCTGTTTTCTGTTGCTTAGTTTATTCAGTAGCACAAACTGGTTGTATTGTGTTTGCTCTATGCTCTTTTCTACAAGGTGTTTGGACTCTCAGCTCTCCAGCAGATTGATTTGGTGTCAAAACAGGTATATTTTTTTCCATCTGATATTTTTTCTACTCCTAAAAATAACCAGACTTTTTCACTAAAGTTAACTGAAGTTAGCAATATAGTTACTTACATGAAAAATCCAATGAGTTAGTACTTATATTTGGAGAAATTTGTCTACACCATTTGAAAATAAAACATTCCCACTTTATAGGAAAGTATTTTAAACTATATAAAACTAATTATCTTCTGCAACAATTGAACTTGAAATACTGGATCAGTACCATTTTCCACAGCAGATATTATTGAAACTAATGTTATATTTCGGACTCTGACGATATAATTTTACAACCTTAATTTTTCTGTACTAATTAATTTATCAGTTAATAATTTCATAAGATTCAATCTCATTTGCAATACGGCATCTGTTCATGTAAATAAGGGGAATCACAATGCAGAAGAATAATAGTGTCCACGTATTCTTATAAATGCGTAACCAGCAACATGAGTGCCCAAACAAAGTACACCTATACAACAACAACATCAAGCATGTTACTGAGGACAATATAAGATGTCACCATTGTGGCTCAGGGCACTAGCCTTGTTGGTATGCAGCAGAAGCATCATTCCTATGAGGTGCAGCTAGTGTGGACGTATCTGAACCTGACACATCACGTGGCTGCAAACAGTCCAAAACCAATTCAGCTGCCAGCTGGTACTTATGCCATCTGGTAGTAAACACCAGATTGCCAACTAAGGAATGCTGCCCCAGGAGCTATACAGAGTATCCAACAGTCTTCATCCTTGCTATACTGAGACTTGGCCTTTCAACACTCAGCCTTGCAGAATTTGGTATCTAGCTTTATTATTGTGACTGTACTCACAATCTGTTGTCTTATCTTCTGGTCCTTAAGATATAGACTTCATCAGATACTCAGTGAACTAGACATTCTAGGTAAACTGTCTAGCTGTTGCTTATCCTACCAGTAAGGTTAAACTGAGACAGTTACTTTCAATGATACATTATTTTGGGTTCTTGTTAATTAATGCTTCAGGATGAAGAAGAGTGACTTTATGTTGTTACTATTGAACCTATTGTTTCTTACCTAAGTGTATGTTCTTCTGCACCTAGCCCAGCACGTATCACTTTGCTTGGTAATGAGTCTTCCCCACACACATAGTGTGCTTACATCAGCTTTCTCTCTCAGTATGTAGACAGCCACAACAGACATGACTGACCATGTACTATCGCTTTTGCAAAACATATGACAGGCACAACAAGTGATGTTGGAAAAGATGGCATCAATAATCAATAATCATCCAAAGTTTCCAACAGAGTGTCTCACATTGACTCCAGGGCTTCCAGGTGTCGCCACTACTGTTCCCAATATTTGAGAGGAAAGCAGAACCATGAACCCACCACACCTGCCATCTAGAACAGCATTTCATCACCCAAGGTATATCAAGTGATACCCAGCAACATGCTTTTCTATTGGCGTAGGCAGGAGCTGATGTCCATTGCTTCTTGCAGCAGTTAAATCCAGAAGCAGAACTACATGCCTTTACCTATGAACATTTGAAAACATGTTTATTACAATATTTTGATTTGTAAGTTTGTGTGGCAGCTGCCAGGCAAAAATTGTTTAGTCGTCACAAATGGAACGGACAGTTCTACCAGGAGTGAAGAGTTCAACTGCAGGGACTTACCCTGTGTCACCATTTTCAGTGCTCCAGTGCTAAGTGCAAACAGTCATATGCTCAACTGCTGGTTAGGGATATGATTCTAGTTCATTTCCCAGATGAGGGGCTCAGAAATGAGCTCTCAAATTAAATGTCCCCATCTTTAGCAACTTGCCTTCCACTCACTTGGGCTTTTGAGCTGTCAGTCCAGTCCTCCGTGACCCTGCTAGACCCATCACAGGCATTTGCCACCCACCTCACACCCAAGACCCAAACTCAGTCCCATCTCCCAAAGCTAATGTTTACATCAGCCAAGTCTTCCTCTAAAAAAAAAAAAAAAAAAAAAAAAAAAAAAAAAAAAAAAAAAAAAAAAAAAAAAAAAAAAAAAAAGACGCAGGTCACCGACACAACACAACAAGAAGTTACTGTTATGAAGCAATTTGCAGTGGTGCGGTTTCTTTCGTCCATTACCTGCACCTACCTGTGAACTGATTGCAGCAGATCGGTGGTAGGAAAGCTGAGCAGAAACCTGCCATACTGCAACTCTCACTAGGCTGCATACAATGTAACTATTGGAAGAATCAGGAAAAGGTCTTAATTTTGAATGAAAAGTGGAAATACTGCCAAAACTCCAGTATATTCTGAAACTTGATAATTTACATGTTCAGTGCCAAGCTCATGCTAATCTTAATACAGTCACACACAAAGTCTTTCATTCATGTTAACAAGTTTATGGTAATGTATTTCCTGAAATCTGAACAGCTACTAAGTACGGATTGTTCTTAAATGAAAATGCTTGCCATACTATTAAGTTTATCGGTGTCTAATGCACTCAAGTTTTTATTCACCGATCTGCTCAATATGCCATGCAGAATTACTGTCTTTATTCACACACAAAATCAGTTAAAAAATCCATACTTTCTAACAAACACACCATAATAATATTACGGTATATTAATAATTTTTACTTATGGACCATCTGACAGCAACTGAATAAAACACAATTTTAGTGCCATACGCGTTTCGCCTTTATTTTCTGCAAGGCATCATCAGTGGCAGGTTGCGTGGACAATTTCCTACATATTACGCTCCTGTTGCATTTTTGGTGTTGTTCTTCTTCTTCTTCTTATGAACGCCAATTTGCGGTTTTTTTCCCCCATTCCACAACACTATGCACTGAACGCTTGTTTTATTCAGTTGCTGTCAGACGGTCCATAAGTAAAAATTATTAATATACCGTAATATTACATGCAACTGAGGAAGACAGGACTATAAAAGTTGAAGACACCATAATAAATATGCCTTCACTTTAAAACACTTCTGGAACATGTAACACAACTAAAACTGGCAAATTATAACTTCCTTTGGAGCTCATGCTACACATGACCATACCATTGAATGGCTGTGCTCCAACTCCTTTAGACTGCTGTAAACATTTGATATCTCCAAGAGAAAAGACACATGAAGAATACTCCATTCTCATGGGTCAGTTTTCTTTAAGGTCAATAGAAAAACATTATTCTCCCACTTTAGTCTGCACTTTTTATGACTAACCAATCAACAAATAACACACTTTCGAACTGTACTTTTTCCCAAAATAAATATTTAACATTCTGATATTTTATTTATACTTTATGCTACTAACTACTTTCATTTGCACTCAAATTACCTTTCCTTTTACCATAAACTTACTTAACATATTATGATGCAAAATTCCCCGTCATACAACATTCATCAGTAGAACAATGATCCACATATTTACTTTATACCACATTCACACATCATTCACACTACTAAAAGCACATACAAAACTGTACAAACATAAATAAACAAAAAAGCCTTTAAGAAATAAACAGAACAATTCAAGAAAACATTCTCTTGACCTGTTTCTTGAATGTCTCTGTGCACTACTTTCCTCTAGCAGATGAAAATTAGAACTACATATCGACTGAAACCGCTTCAGACCATCTGTCACTGTGCACGCATGAGTAATTCTCCAAATACACAGGATCTAGACAGGAGTGCTATAAGGGGTCACACCTCAAATTGTTTCAAAATGCATCACCACCAGCAGTGCTACTTTCACAGTGTGAAGTGCAAAGCCTGTGGTAAAACTGGACATAAGGCAGAGGTTTGAAAGTCCACATTTAAAATGAACGTTGATAGTACTGATCTAAACACACTGGGGTCTAACTTTGATGAAGTGGACTACGTGCAAGGCCTGGATGTCCTCCACATGCCGGCCATTCTACCCATCTCCAATTGATTGTTGGAATTATAGAGGGTAATCAGCACTGTCCCTACCACCTTTCAAATAGATACTGTCTCCTCCACCACCATCATGAACTGGGACACCTATAGGCACCTCGGTTTACTATCACTCCAAACCATCACAAAACAAATGAAGAGATACAGCAATAACACCGCTGAGATGAAGGGCCAATTCAGAGCTCAAATTAAGTCTAAAGCAGTATCCCTGTTGCCTAGTATTCTTGTCGTTGACTTAACGAGAGCCACAAACATCTTGAATTTAGATGTCTTTAATGTTTTGGATCCTGAAGTCCACGATTCAATAAACTGCATATCACCTTTTGTGCCTTGTACTTATCATCATGAAACATTTTTTGAAATATACCTCAGTTTCATCCCATCAGGCAACCTGCATCACTAACTCTGAAGCACACATCACCTTGAAGCACTTAGTGATGTCTATGTTTTTTAAGCCCAAAAATGTCCCTTTCATATTACAGAATAAGCTTCACCTCAAGCTACGACTGCAAGAAGAAGAAATCCTGACCCCACTGGTCAAAGACAGTGGGATACTCCTATTGCGGGAGTCAGAAAAGAAGACTGACCTTCACGAATTTGTGGCATTTTTTAGGAAACAATCAATGCACAAACTATCATTGATGCCTATCCTGTCCCAAAGATAAAAGATGTGGCAAAACTTGCCAGTGGCACACTATTTTCAAAAACTGACTTAAGTGAGGTCCTTTTACAACTACCTTTGGATGAAGCCTCCAGGCACATCTCAGTTATTCATACCAGATTTCGAATTTTCTAATACAATCATCTGCTGTTTGGCATCGCCAGTGCTCCAGCAATATTTCAATGATATTTGAAACACCTGATGGAAGGAGTTCTGGACACAGCTTATTATCTCGATGACATCCTCGTCACTGGTAGAAATGTGAAGTACCTTGCAGCAAATTTTGAAGCCTTATTCAGCATTCTCCAACAAGCCAACATGAAGTGTAGCAAAGACAAATGTTCTTTTTTTGTGCCAAAAGCTGAATATCTAGGGTTTGTTTTTGGTGCTTCATACCATGCAGAAGCAATAAAAAAAACTGTCAGTTCCAAAGGCTACCAAACAACTAAAATAACAGTTTAGTCAGCTGAACTACTACTGGAAATTCATTTCCCATGCAGTGGCAATTGGTGAATCACTCCATTAGCTACTTTGCAAAAATGTTAAATGGCATTGATTCTCTACTTGAGACAAGGGATTTTGGGCCTTATACAGTAACTGGCACTCCTCCTGCCAACATTCCTTGTGGCTTAAGACCCTACAAAGTTACTGATTTGTGCAGCATTCTTCCTCACAAAGTCAAAAGGGTGGAATGCCCAACTGCATTTGCCTCAAAAACTCTGACACTTGCAATTACAGGCAAATGAAAAAAACGGTTTTGGTCATTATATTTGTTCTCAAAAAGTTTCATGACTATATGTATGTCTGTATTTTGTTCTTTTAACAGATAATTACCCACTTCTGCCATTGCTTAACTCTCATGCTAACATACCTACCAAGACTGACCAGGGCCTGCAACAAAGAGCACTGTTTCTCCTTGGATACTGCTACATTGTTCAGTACTATTCAACAACAAAGCATATGAACATAGACACATCATCCAATCTCCTGGTGGGGTAGAATCCCAACTTTGATGCTGCATTGGAGTGCTGCTTCCATATGGAGTCAGAGTCAGAGGCTGCCTTCACACATTTGCCTATAGATACCATAACAATGGCAGGAGGTGACCAGAGGATCATGACCTTGATGATGTCCTCAAGTATGTGAAACGCCAGTGGCCAGTGGACCGCAAACTCATCCGGCTTTCTGTGGGTCAGGTGTACAGAGTGCCGTAAGCATGAATTTTCTATGCTCGATAGTATCCTCTTGCTGGTCAGAGACAACAGTCACATGAGGGCCATGATACAATGCACTCTCCAATGGCAGGTGCTGACGTCACTCCACCAGAATCACTGGGCATGATCATCACCAAAAGACTGGCCAAACTACACTTTTTTTGAAGGCCCTAGACAAAGACATCAAACAAATGATTGCAGTTTGCCTGACATGCCAGAACGGACAACCCTGGCGTACTGATATTTCCTATGGCCCAAAGCAATGACCCCTTGGTCCCAGATTCATGTGGATTTCACCAGGCGTTTTCTTGGCTCCTATTGGTTGATCCTGGTTAATGCTGTGATCAAATTTCCCTGTATGTCACAGATGCAATCAACTTAATTAGCAATAACAATACAAGCCTATTACACATTTTCTTCACTGAATGATTATCAGAAACTGTAGTAGCAGACAACAGGTCTCACTTAACATTGGCAGAATCACAATAATTTTTTGAAGAAAATGGCATCAATTTAATCCCTATGGCATTGTTCAATTTGGGTTCTAAATGCCTGGTGGCAACGTTCATCCACACCTTTAAAACCCAGAAGGCAAATTTGCACTGGTATTGATGAGGCATTTATCTTGTTTTTCACCTCCTATCGCTCCACATCACAGGACAGGCCAAGCCCAGCAGACGAACTACACAATAATCCCAGCTCTCCACTGCCTATCCCTCCAATCATGCACGTCCACTCCAGCAGTCTCCCCGCCATCATTATTCCCCTTGGGATGACATGTGGGCAGTGGTGCCTTTCAGGGCCACCAAAAAGTGGTGACCATGCTCATCAACTGCCTCCTCGACAGGGCCGTGGTCAAAGTCCAACTCACACATTACAACTTCTCCACCAACAGCTCAATCAAGTGCAACCTTCACAAAGCTCATGTGACCACAAAATATTTTTCCTCAATTTCTTTTCTAGATCTGCTCTACCCAAATGAAAGCCACCAACACCACCTGTATCACACTCAGGATCCAGTGTTTTCAGGAATCACAGATACCAGTCTCCCAGCCAAGACATCTCCATCTGCATTATGAGTACTCGTGGATAAAGCTGATTTTTGTATGCTATGTCTGTAAACTAAAATCCTTACTTATTTCTCTGCTTAACGACTATGAATGACCACCAAGAGCCTATTACAATGGGAATAATCCCCCATTCTCACAAGTAGGTACAGCATTGTACAGAGTGGTTATAATTAAACTTTCACTACTGTCACCCTCTCCCACAAGAAATTTCCAAATCATCAGTCAATTTGAACTTCCAAATCATGCTCTTCAACACCTGTGTGGAAAGATGACCTCTTCATATTTCTTTAATGTGTCAATACTTGCGAAGAGTAGTGTCACTGTCGCTGGACAGACAGCTTGTTGGCGATCATGCCCACACAGAATGCAGCACAGTGGATGCAGCTTAGCTTGTAGATCACATGACTGGTTTCACAGGTAGCCCTGCCTTTGTGGGATAGGTGATGTTTGTGACTGGACTAGGATAAGGTGGGGTAGGAGGATGTGTGGGACATATCATGCATGTAGGTCTATTACAAGGATATGAGCTGTGAGGTAAGGGTTTGGGAGCAGGTGTTGTGTAGAGATTGAAGAGTATATTTTGTAGGTTCGGTGGGAAGGGTGGAAAGGATTGTGGGCAGAAAATTTCGTATTTCAGTGTATGACGAGAGGTAGTTGAAACCCTGGTGGAGAATGTAATTCAGTTGCTCCAGTCCTGAATGGTACTGAGTTACAATGGGAATGCTCCTCTGTGGCTGAACAGTGAGACTTTGGGAGGTGGTGGCTGACTGGAAAGATATAGTACAGGAGATTTGTTTTTGTATAGGGTTGTAAGGATAATAATGGTCTGTAAAGGCCTCAGTGAGACCCTCAGTATACATTGAGAGGGACCACACATCACAGCAGATGCAATGGCCACAGGAGGTTAGGCTGTATGAAGGGACTTCTTGGTATGGAATGGGCGGCTGCTGTCGAAGTGTAGGTATTGCTGGTGGTTAGTAGATTTTATATGGATGGAGGTAATGATGTAGCCATCTTTGAGGTAGACGTCGACATCTATGAAGGTGGTTTGTTGGGTTGAGCAGGACCAGATGAGGTGAATGGAGAAGAAGCTGTTGAGGTTTTAGAGGAATGTGGATAGGGTGTCCACACCCTTGATCCAGATTGCAAAGATGTCATCACCTGGTCCTACCCAACCCAACAAGCCACCTTCTTAGATATTGACCTCCACCTCAAAGATGGCTACATCAGTACCTCTGTCCATATCAAACCTACTAACCGCAACCAATAGCTCCACTTCAACAGCAGCCATCCGTTCCATACCAAGAAGTTCCTTTCATACAGCCTAGCCACCTGTGGCTGTTGCATCTGCTGTGATGAGTGATCCCTCTTCAAATATACCGAGGGTCTCACTGAGGCCTTCACAGACTGTAATTATCCCCCGAACCTTGTAAAAAAACAAATCTCCCTTACCCTTATCTTTCCAGTCAGCCACCACCTCCCAAAGTCTTACTGTCCAGCCACAGATGAACATTCGAAATGATAATTAAATGAACACCCTAGCTGCAAGCAGGCGTTGATACACTTCATTGGGGACATGTTGAAAATGTGTGCCCCGACCGGGACTCGAACCTGGGATCTCCTGCTTACATGGCAGACGCTCTATCCATCTGAGCCACCGCGGGCACAGAGGATAGTGTGTCTGCAGGGACTTATCCCTTGCACGCTCCCCGTGAGATCCACATTCCCAACATGTCCACAACACTACATTCGTAGTGCGCCTATTAGATGTTTGCCCATCATACTCATTACTCGTGGCAGATTAATCTACCAAGTCCCGTACGAGTTCGGGCATAGCGTGTGCGTTCGCACACAAGAAGGTCAAAGGCCGGGAACCCATATTTATTTTAACTATATATGACCATGCAGCTTTGCTAGAATTGAAATGATAATTAAATGAACACCCTAGCTGCAAGCAGGCGTTGATACACTTCATTGGGGACATGTTGAAAATGTGTGCCCCGACCGGGACTCGAACCCGGGATCTCCTGCTTACATGGCATGTAAGCAGGAGATCCCGGGTTCGAGTCCCGGTCGGGGCACACATTTTCAACATGTCCCCAATGAAGTGTATCAACGCCTGCTTGCAGCTAGGGTGTTCATTTAATTATCATTTCAATTCTAGCAAAGCTGCATGGTCATATATAGTTAAAATAAATATGGGTTCCCGGCCTTTGACCTTCTTGTGTGCGAACGCACACGCTATGCCCGAACTCGTACGGGACTTGGTAGATTAATCTGCCACGAGTAATGAGTATGATGGGCAAACATCTAATAGGCGCACTACGAATGTAGTGTTGTGGACATGTTGGGAATGTGGATCTCACGGGGAGCGTGCAAGGGATAAGTCCCTGCAGACACACTATCCTCCGTGCCCGCGGTGGCTCAGATGGATAGAGCGTCTGCCATGTAAGCAGGAGATCCCGGGTTCGAGTCCCGGTCGGGGCACACATTTTCAACATGTCCCCAATGAAGTGTATCAACGCCTGCTTGCAGCTAGGGTGTTCATTTAATTATCATTTCAATTCTAGCAAAGCTGCATGGTCATATATAGTTAAAATAAATATGGGTTCCCGGCCTTTGACCTTCTTGTGTGCGAACGCACACGCTATGCCCGAACTCGTACGGGACTTGGTAGATTAATCTGCCACGAGTAATGAGTATGATGGGCAAACATCTAATAGGCGCACTACGAATGTAGTGTTGTGGACATGTTGGGAATGTGGATCTCACGGGGAGCGTGCAAGGGATAAGTCCCTGCAGACACACTATCCTCTGTGCCCGCGGTGGCTCAGATGGATAGAGCGTCTGCCATGTAAGCAGGAGATCCCGGGTTCGAGTCCCGGTCGGGGCACACATTTTCAACATGTCCCCAATGAAGTGTATCAACGCCTGCTTGCAGCTAGGGTGTTCATTTAATTATCATTTCAATTCTAGCAAAGCTGCATGGTCATATATAGTTAAAATAAATATGGGTTCCCGGCCTTTGACCTTCTTGTGTGCGAACGCACACGCTATGCCCGAACTCGTACGGGACTTGGTAGATTAATCTGCCACGAGTAATGAGTATGATGGGCAAACATCTAATAGGCGCACTACGAATGTAGTGTTGTGGACATGTTGGGAATGTGGATCTCACGGGGAGCGTACAAGGGATAAGTCCCTGCAGACACACTATCCTCTGTGCCCGCGGTGGCTCAGATGGATAGAGCGTCTGCCATGTAAGCAGGAGATCCCGGGTTCGAGTCCCGGTCGGGGCACACATTTTCAACATGTCCCCAATGAAGTGTATCAACGCCTGCTTGCAGCTAGGGTGTTCATTTAATTATCATTTCAATTCTAGCAAAGCTGCATGGTCATATATAGTTAAAATAAATATGGGTTCCCGGCCTTTGACCTTCTTGTGTGCGAACGCACACGCTATGCCCGAACTCGTACGGGACTTGGTAGATTAATCTGCCACGAGTAATGAGTATGATGGGCAAACATCTAATAGGCGCACTACGAATGTAGTGTTGTGGACATGTTGGGAATGTGGATCTCACGGGGAGCGTGCAAGGGATAAGTCCCTGCAGACACACTATCCTCTGTGCCCGCGGTGGCTCAGATGGATAGAGCGTCTGCCATGTAAGCAGGAGATCCCGGGTTCGAGTCCCGGTCGGGGCACACATTTTCAACATGTCCCCAATGAAGTGTATCAACGCCTGCTTGCAGCTAGGGTGTTCATTTAATTATCATTTCAATTCTAGCAAAGCTGCATGGTCAGATATAGTTAAAATAAATATGGGTTCCCGGCCTTTGACCTTCTTGTGTGCGAACGCACACGCTATGCCCGAACTCGTACGGGACTTGGTAGATTAATCTGCCACGAGTAATGAGTATGATGGGCAAACATCTAATAGGCGCACTACGAATGTAGTGTTGTGGACATGTTGGGAATGTGGATCTCACGGGGAGCGTGCAAGGGATAAGTCCCTGCAGACACACTATCCTCTGTGCCCGCGGTGGCTCAGATGGATAGAGCGTCTGCCATGTAAGCAGGAGATCCCGGGTTCGAGTCCCGGTCGGGGCACACATTTTCAACATGTCCCCAATGAAGTGTATCAACGCCTGCTTGCAGCTAGGGTGTTCATTTAATTATCATTTCAATTCTAGCAAAGCTGCATGGTCATATATAGTTAAAATAAATATGGGTTCCCGGCCTTTGACCTTCTTGTGTGCGAACGCACACGCTATGCCCGAACTCGTACGGGACTTGGTAGATTAATCTGCCACGAGTAATGAGTATGATGGGCAAACATCTAATAGGCGCACTACGAATGTAGTGTTGTGGACATGTTGGGAATGTGGATCTCACGGGGAGCGTGCAAGGGATAAGTCCCTGCAGACACACTATCCTCTGTGCCCGCGGTGGCTCAGATGGATAGAGCGTCTGCCATGTAAGCAGGAGATCCCGGGTTCGAGTCCCGGTCGGGGCACACATTTTCAACATGTCCCCAATGAAGTGTATCAACGCCTGCTTGCAGCTAGGGTGTTCATTTAATTATCATTTCAATTCTAGCAAAGCTGCATGGTCATATATAGTTAAAAAAAAAAAAAAAAAAAAAAAAAAAAAAAAAAAAAAAAAAAAAAAAAAGATGAACATTCCCCTAATAACTCAGTACCACCCAGGCCTGGAGCAACTGAATTAATTCTACGCCAGGGTCTTGACTACCTGTCTTCATGGCCTGAAATGAGAAATGTCCCTCTTCCCAACTCATTGCCTCATGACTCACATCCCTGAATTCTTTGTGGGCTTGACAACCAACAAGCCATCTGCGTGCATGAATGGCCAATATGCATCCTTCACACTAACACCAGCTTTTCTGAATTGTATAGGTGAGAACTATCCCTGCAAGATATCCTATGTTCCTGTAACCATCCTGGCCTTAGCTTTAGTCAGTTATTGTCCGCACCCATCTAGACCCTTCCCTTTTCCCATTCCAGCACAACACAACCCTCTTTTCCACCAATGCACTCAGTCTTTTTACTTCTCTCATTTTCCGCAACTCTCCCTCTCTCCACCGCCCTCCGTATAACCTCCCAACCACACCTAGCTGCTGTAGCCTCTCTCCACCTCATCCCTGCATAGTCTCCAGCAATACTTCACCACCACCCTCATCCTTACCCTACTATCCATCCCCCTACCTACCCCAGCCACCCACTTACCCCCTCCCAGTTGCCTCTGCCATCATGCACTGCTGCTGTTGCTCATAGTCTGGCTTCAGTTGCCAGAGTGTGTGTGCATCTGTTGTCCTTCTTGGCCAAAAGCTTATTTTGTGACAGTTTTTGGTGTGTCTATCTGGGACTCAGCATCTCTGCTATATGGTGAATATTCTAAGTTCTTCATTTGTGTGGCTGGCCATATTGTTCACAGTTGCTTCACAGTTTTTGAGGATATTTTAATTTCATCTTTGCAACTACAAGAAAATGCTTGTTTTTGTCAACAAATGTGTTTCATTTTATTGAAATAAAACATCATCAGTGATCTGTAAAGGAAAACATTAACAATTTGATTTGGTTTCTAGATTCATAAAGCAGTTAATTAGAAAACATGCTGAATTTTACTTACGGTATCTCATGCCCGGTTTTTTGCTTACGTCAGAAAACATCATCTGCTTGCAAGTTTTTGGGTTGTTTCTTCACTGTTATTTCTGCCCTAATCCCACACTGCTTAGCAGAACTGCACATTTTTTGCTAAACACAACACTAAATTGCACTATTAATATTTATTTGTATCTTTAAGGCTACAAATGTATCACATGTTTTGTCCCGTGTTCAATTTTACTGCTAGTTTTTCTTTGATCTAAAACTGTTCTTTTTTCTGCTATTAAGTTAGGTGTATTATTCCATTTAATTATATTACTATGCATTTATATAATATGTAAGAAAAATGCAAGAGTAGTGATATAATTAAAAATCTAAATTGTGAGCAGGAGGATAGGTGGGTGGGGTGGGGTGGGGGGAGGCAAAATGAGTGAATAGAGAGAACAAGGTAGTGGGATGGTGAGAGAGTTGGAGGAAAAGGTCATAAGCAAGAGAGAAAATGATATGGGGAAGAGAGGGGGGCAGGGGGGAGGGGCAGGGGGAGTGATAGAGAGTCAGAGATGGAAAGGCTTTTTCCCCATCTTTCTTTGTGTAATTTTTTTTTAATTTTCCAATATTTATTTGGTCACTGCGTTATGGTTTATTGTGTGTTAATAGTTTGTGCATATGGAAGTTTTCCTGAAAATGGACGTGGTGTCTGTCTTTGCTAATTTTCCTGATGTTCATACCTTTTTCTATAGTTCTTGGTCTATGGTATTCTTGTTTAAGGTTACCTGCAAATGTTGAGTGGTTTGTACTGTATTTCCCTGCACTGAAATGCTCTTTATATCTTGCATCAAATGTCCTGCCAGCAACCCAAATACAGATTGTTTTCACAAGCCCTGCAACTGAGCTGGTAGATACCAGATCGTGTGTATGCATCTGGTTTTGATTTCACTTTATGGAGGTGATTATTTATTGAATTATTTATTTTGAAGGCAATGTTTATCCCTTTGTTTTTTTAACATATTATCTATTTTGTATATGAATGTGTTGTGCTAATTAGTTTTCCTCCAACTATCTCTTCATAGGTGGAAAAAATACTTTCCCATCTTTGACTCTCTATCACTCTGCTCCCTCCTGCCATTTCATTTCATTTCATCTCTTGCTCCTCACCTTTTCCTCCAACTCTCTCTTCATACCACTATCTTGCTCTCACTGCTCACTCATCTTTGCCCTCTCCCCCTCCCCCTCAACACACCACACCCATCTATCCCCCTAATCACAATTTAGATTTTCAACTCCATCACCACTCCTTCTTTTCTCTTACATATTAAACAAATACACAGTAAATTAATTAAATGGAATAACACACATGACAAACTGAAAAAAAAAAAGAAAAAAAAAAGAGAGAGAGAGAGAGAATTGTTTTACATCAAAGAAAAACTAGAGGCAACAGATACATAGTTCTGCAAAGCAGTGTGGGATTAGGTTATAATCATTAATCAGTAGTGCCAAATGAAGAAATAACAAACCCACAAACCTGCAAGCAAATGGTATTTCCTGATATAATTGAAAAACTAGGCACGAAATAACATATGTAGAAATTGACATCTTTTGTAATGAAATGTTCTTCAATTTAGAAAGCAGGTCATGTTGTTAATAAGTTTCATTAAAGAGCAATGATGATGTTTTATTTGAATAAAATGAAACACATTTGGTAACAAAAGTAAACATTTTCTTGTAGCTGCGAAGATGGAATTACAGTATCTTCAGTTTATTCAAAGTGGTGTCCTGCCCACCCTCCACCCTTCTATTTCCCACACCATCTTTCCCACACCAGCCTCCTGCAGCTAGGGAAGCTCTTTCTACAAAAGTGTTTTGATCCATTTTGTGTCCCTCGCTTTGTCTGCTCACCTCATTCCTTGTCTTCTGATTTCAGTGTATCCATTTCACCCAAGACAACTACTCATCACATTCAGGGGGGGGGGGGGGGGCGGGGGGGGGGGGGTTGGACTACATGGTGAAGACTGACAGGAGGACAAGAGAAGATAACTCAAGTAGCCCCACACCCATCTCAATGAAGAAAGCAAAATGCCAAAGTAAAAAAGCTATGCCATTTAGCATTGGCTCTAGGCAGCAGCATGCATTCCATGCTGGATTTTCCACTGTTTGACACATACATATTCTAAAGTCTAATATCTCATTGATGCAACCACTCTCAGTTCCATGTAATTGTCAATGAGGACAATATTATGGAAATGGAAGAGGATGTAGATGAAGACGAAATGGGAGATATTATACTGCGTGAAGAGTTTGACAGAGCACTGAAAGACCTGAGTCGAAACAAGGCCCCGGGAGTAGACAACATTCCATTAGAACTACTGATGGCCTTGGGAGAGCCAGTCACGACAAAACTCTACTATCTGGTGAGCAAGATGTATGAGACAGGCAAAATACCCTCAGACTTCAAGAAGAATATAATAATTCCAATCCCAAAGAAAGCAGGTGTTGACAGATGTGAAAATTACCGAACTATCAGTTTAATAAGTCACAGCTGCAAAATACTAACGCGAATTCTTTACAGACGAATGGAAAAACTGGTAGAAGCGGACCTTGGGGAAGATCAGTTTGGATTCTGTAGAAATGTTGGAACACGTGAGGCAATACTAACCTTACGACTTATCTTAGAAGAAAGATTAAGAAAAGGCAAACCTACGTTTCTAGAATTTGAAGACTTAGAGAAAGCTTTTGACAATGTTAATTGGAATACTCTCTTTCAAATTCTGAAGGTGGCAGGGGTAAAATACAGGGAGCGAAAGGCTATTTACAATTTGTACAGAAACCAGATGGCAGTTATAAGAGTCGAGGGGCATGAAAGGGAAGCAGTGGTTGGGAAAGGAGTGAGACAGGGTTGTAGCCTCTCCCCGATGTTATTCAATCTGTATATTGAGCAAACAGTGAAGGAAGCAAAAGAAAAATTCGGAGTAGGTATTAAAATTCATGGAGAAGAAGTAAAAACTTTGAGGTTCGCCGATGACATTGTAATTCTGTCAGAGACAGCAAAGGACTTGGAAGAGCAGTTGAATGGAATGGACAGTGTCTTGAAAGGAGGATATAAGATGAACATCAACAAAAGCAAAACGAGGATAATGGAATGTAGTCAAATTAAATCGGGTGATGCTGAGGGGATTAGATTAGGAAATGAGACACTTAAAGTAGTAAAGGAGTTTTGCTATTTAGGGAGTAAAATAACTGATGATGGTCGAAGTAAAGAGACTGGCAATGGCAAGGAAAGCACTTCTGAAGAAGAGAAATTTGTTAACATTGAGTATTGACTTAAGTGTCAGGAAGTCATTTCTGAAAGTATTTGTATGGAGTGTAGCCATGTATGGAAGTGAAACATGGACGATAACTAGTTTGGACAAGAAGAGATTAGAAGCTTTCGAAATGTGGTGCTACAGAAGAATGCTGAAGATAAGGTGGGTAGATCACGTAACTAATGAGGAGGTATTGAATAGGATTGGGGAGAAGAGGAGTTTGTGGCACAACTTGACTAGAAGAAGGGATCAGTTGGTAGGACATGTTTTGAGGCATCAAGGGATCACAAATTTAGCATTGGAGGGCAGTGTGGAGGGTAAAAATCGTAGAGGGAGACCAAGAGATGAATACACTAAGCAGATTCAGAAGGATGTAGGTTGCAGTAGGTACTGGGAGATGAAGAAGCTTGCACAGGATAGAGAGCATGGAGAGCTGCATCAAACCAGTCTCAGGACTGAAGACCACAACAACAACAACATCCTCTCCTCGATGTCTTCCAAATACTTTATCCTATGCCATTGTTTTCCTATCTTTCTTATCACTTGCCATTTAAGAAAATTAATAATGAAACTTTTGTGTCTGATGGCATGCTCAATAACTTTTCTTTTTATTTTTTCCATTTTGTTTCCGAATTTTTTCTCTTCATTAGAAGAAAGATTAAGAAAAGGCAAACCTACGTTTCTAGCATTTGTAGACTTAGAGAAAGCTTTAGACAATGTTAATTGGAATACTCTCTTTCAAATTCTGAAGGTGGCAGGGGTAAAGTTGGTTTTTCTTTCCATCTAACCCTTTTTTTTGTCATTTTCCACTATATACACATTTCAGCAGAATCAAGTTGATTCCATTCCAATCTCACCACAGTCTAACCTTCACATCCACCGAGCATTGTACTCAATACAAATGATTTTGATAATGGTTTTCCAACATCTATATTTGTATATTTGCTCTCCAAGATAGTTTTCCTTAGTCGTAAATGGTTGTTTTGCCAATGGAATCTTTCTCTTCATCACTATTAAGTACCGGTACCTGTTGTTATCTGCGATTACACTACTGAGACAAGAAAATTGTTTCAACTTATCAGTTTTGATGTCAATATATTTTTTACATTTGTTTTAATTTCTCCCATATTTTTCCATATCATGATTACTTTCAGTTTCTGTTTGTTTACCTCCAATTTCCATAGTTAAAGGATGTCTGACAGGGCTTGTAGAATTCTATTCATTTCTTTTTTGGAGTCAGCAACTATTACAATATCATCAGCAAAGCATATTCACATTCACACCATTGGCTTTTAATCCTTATTTTCTTCTTCATGATTTGTATCGCTTCCTCAATTAAATAAATACAGAGATAGAGGAAAGCCTTGTCAAATTCCTTTTCTGATTCTGGCCTTTTTCTTGACCTTATTGATGTTTATTTTTGTGCTTTGGTTCTGATACAGCTGATTAATCATTCTTCTATCTTTCCAGTCTAGATCTACTTTCTTCATAGCTCTAAAGAATAGCTCCCAGTTCACATTCTAAAATGCTTTTTCTAAATCAATGAAGGGAAGAAAGTTCTTCTATTCATATCCATCCCTCTCTCCAATAGCACATAAGGCAAAACTGCTTCTCTTGTTCTCTGCCTCCTCTAAATCAGGAATAGTCTTCTCAAATATATTTATTTACTTCTCCTTTTATACTGCTCTTGAATATATAAATTAGTATTTCAGATAAATGTGACAACACTAACAGTGTTCTATAAATGGTGCACCCAACAGCATTTCCTATTTTAGATATTGTAGTGATTTGTAGTGTATGAAGTCTTCTGTCATTATTTCTCTTCTGTATCAGTCATTTATTACTTTAAATAATTGGCCTTTCATGTTTTTCAGCACTGTCATCAATGCTGGTTTATTTTTCTTCTTTGAGATTCAGAAGGGGATGTTCCAGTCTCATGACTGGAGAATCTTGCATTTGTCTTCCACACTCATTGATGCCTTCAATTACATTATTTTCATACTTAAAGTCCTTATGCAGTCAAAACATTACACAAATTTTCAATTAAATTTTGTTGCCCACTGACTCACAGACTCATACATACTGTCACACAGACTCATACATACAAATACACTTGAGAGATTAAGGAACTAAGACAGCATCTAAATTGCTTCTGTGTGCTTCCATTATCATTGACAGTAACATACTTGTGCAAAATATTCTGACTGTAAATTTATAGTAAAACAATATGTTGTTCTACAAAAAGGAAAGCCAGTAGTACATTCCTCTAATAGAACTCAACTGCTGTTTCTCTCACTGGGCTCCAAATGTTATTTCATAGCACTTAAGTTACAATAACACATAGCTGTCTTACCTGGAGTCTGATTAAATAGTCCTGCAGATCGGAGTATGTATATGGGTAGCAGTGTGCCATATAAACTAGGTCATTGTCATAAGGAAATTCTGTTGTGAATGTTAGTGTGTATGTAGGAGCCTGATCTTCTTCCCCATTTCTGAAAATTATAGAGAACCACTGATAGATTTTTAGCAGTTAATGAGTGACAAACGCAGTAGTTACTACTGAGATGTAACTCACACTGGATCATTCCTGAAATAAGTGATGTTGTCACCAAATCGTCTCCAACCAGTGCCGTTTAATTGAGCATCTTTTGTAGAATACATGAGAGGTTTCATGCCTGCACTATAAAGACTATCTGCTTTTGAAAGATTTACTATTGAGAACCTAGATATTGTAAGAGTAAAACATTTATTTAATTTAAGTATTAAATTTTCTTACATAAGAAACAGAATAATGTTGCCAGTTGCACAATAACTTTATAATACTGTCTCTCACAAATAAACTAGATCACTATAGAAATAATCTGAACATTTTTACATATTTTCTGTGAAGCTGATTTATACAAAGTTATCAAAAACAGACTTTGTTCCTAAATTCAGTAACATACCTGTACATTATGCAGGATCGTGTATTCTCTATTCTGAAGTAGAACCATTGCATGTGTCTATTGGTATACAGGTCAGTACGAAGATAGAGCTCATAGTAAGTGTCTGTAATCTTCACCACTTTTGCTAAATTACCTGATTCGAAACGAGACTCAAATCGTAGTTCATCTGGATTCTCAACAGGACTTGCATCCATAAAGTATTTGCTACCTCCAACACTAGAGCGGCTAAACTGAAATGATGGCACAAGTCAAGTCTCTATGATAATATAAGAAAATATTGAATGAAACTGATATAAAAAAAGGATGAAATATAAAGAAGTGTTCAAGTAGATAACTACACTACTATATGATGCTTACATCAAATGAACCACTATGAAAAATGTTCTTTGAAATAAAATTGTAATCAGACAAAATGCACATAAAGAATAATTTTCACAAATAGGTTTTCTTTCATCAGGAAAAAGAGGGTAAACAAGGTGGAGGAAATTAGGCTAATCAAGGGCTAAGTAGGAGAGTCATCAAGAGAACTGATTGGTCAACATTTTTACCTATGTGGAATGTTAGTTGGGAAATAAATATTTTTATGTCTATATTCAAATAAATAAAATGCAATCTGTTTGAGGAAACCAAAACATTTGTCAGCTATCATGTCTACAGTTAGCTTCGAGAGTTGCGTTTTTATTTGTACATGACACAAAATATCATGAAGGAGAATAGGAAAATACTACAATATATATGACCTATTTCTACAGTTCACATTTAGCTTAAGTTACAACAAAATACCCACATTTTTTCTGTCTATACCTATAGAATATGACAACTGCATTCACTTACATAATTGACAGCACTCATGGGGTAGTATTGAAAGACAACTGTGCCAGACTCTTCTCCAATAGGTTTTGGTTGTACTTCCCTTCCTGTAGGCTGATAATATTGTTCCGGCATTGCAGGTACGTATTCAATATGCTGTACTCTTTCCTCTAATACCTGCACAATGACAAAATACCACAGATGATAACATGAAAAAATACGTGCGCCAAAAGTTATACAATTTATACTCATGTACAATTGAATTACTAACACGTATCATTAAGCAGGACAGTGACAGTTTCTTAATAAAAATAAAAATAATAATAATAATAATAATAATAATAATAATAATAATAATAGTAATAATAATATAATAAAATATTAATTTTCCATGATGTCTGTCTCATGTTGCTGCATTATTTTCATTGCCAGAAATCTTTTTTTTTGTTACTGCCCATCAGTATTTTATATTCTTTTATTATACTTGATCATCTTCAGTTATTCTGCTGCCCAAGTAATAAAACTCGTCTGCTACTTTAAGTGTCTCATTCACTAATCTAATTCTCTCTGCATTGCTTGATTTAATTCCATTACCAAGCTTTAAATTCAATCCCTTTTCCAAATTTCTCCTTGATTTCTTTCACAGCTTGCTCAATGTACAAACCAATTAATGGCAGGGATAGGTTACAACCCTGTCTCACTCCCTTCTCAAAGACTGCCCCCTTCTTAGATCCCTTTCTTATTACAACTGCAGTCAGGTTTCTGTACAAGTTGTAGAGAATATTTCACTCCCTGTATTTTATTTCTGCTATCTTTAGAATTTCAAAGAGAATATTCCACTCAACATTTTCACAAGGTTTCTGAAATTTACAAGTGCTACATATTTAGATTTGTCATTCTTAAGCCTGTTTTCTAAGATAACTTTTAAGGACAGTATTAGTTCATGTATTCCTGTATTTCTCTGGAACTCAAACTAATCGTCCCTGAGGCAGGCTTCTACCAGTTTTTCTATTCATTTATAAATAAATCATGTCTGTATTTTCAACCACAACTTACTAAACTTAGGGTTCAGTAATATTCACATCTGCCCTCTGTGATATTAAAATTATTACATTGTCCTTGATGCCTGAGAGTATCTCACCTGTCCCATATATCTTGCATACCAGGTGGAATAGTTTTGTCATGAGTGGCTCTGCCAAAAATGTAAATAATTCTGAGGGAATGTAGTCTGTTCCAATGGTCTCGTTTCGACTTAGGTCTTTCAGTGGTGTGTCACATATTTCTTGCATTATTGCATCCTGAATTGCGTCTTCATCTGCTTCCACTTCCTTTTCTACAATATTGTCTTCAAGTTCATTTTGCCTGTAAAATCCTTCTATACATTCCTTTTGCCTTTCAGCCTTCCCTGTTTCACTTGTACTGGTTTGCCATCTGAGGTCTTAAAATTCACACAGGTGCTTCATTCATTAACTTTTTTTGTAGGCAGTCTCTATATTTCCCATAGTAATGCACACTTCTAAGCTTTTCATTTCTCCTCTAGCCTTTTCCACTATCCAGTTTTGCACTTTCTATCAATCTCAGTTTGTTGACATATGTATTCCCTTTGGCCAGCTTCAATTGCAGTATTTTTATATCATGTCCCTTCATCAGTTAAATTCAGTATCGTTTATGTTATGCAAGGATTTCTGTAGGGTCTTGTCTTTTCACCTATCTGATACTCTGCTATGTTCACTACCCCTTTTCCCACAGCTATCCATTTGTCATCCACTCTATTACTTTCCTCTGTCTCAGTCAATTACTGCCTAAAGATCCTTCTGATACTTTTCGCACCTTCCGTATCTTTCAATTTCTTCCAGGTGTATCTCCTTAATTTCCTACATTTCTCCAATTTATTCAGTTGTAATCTGCAGTTCATGACCAATATATTACATTCAGAGTCAACATCGCTTCTTGAAATGTTTTGCAGTTTTCAAATCTGGTTCTGAAAACTCTGTCTCACCATTGTATACTCTATCTGAGACCTTCCAGTGTTTCCAGCCTCTTCCAATTATATTACTGTCCTTCATGATTCTTAAACAAAGCTCTGGAAATGGTTAAAATGTGCTCTGCATAAAATTGTAATAGGTCCCTTCCTCTTTGATTTCTATCCCCCAGTCCATGTTCTCATAATATTTTTCCTTCTCTTCTCTTTCCTCCAACCAAATTCCAATCTCTAATCACAATAAAATTTTTGCACCCCTTACCTATCTAATATGTTCTTTTATCTCATCATAAAATCTGCCTTTCTCTTCATCATCTACAGAACCACTGGGTGCAAAAATGTGTACACTATGGATGGTGTTGTTTTTATATGTGTTTAGGCTACAATAATGCATTCACTCGGTCGCTCTTAGTACCCCACTTAAATTTGTATTTTCTCGTTCATTTTTAGACTTACTCCTACATGACACTTATTTGATTTTGTGTTAAGAGACTAGGTTCATCAACCAGAGACTGTGGTCATGTATGTGAGAGTTGTGTTTACATGACTGCTTGTGTGTATGTTGTCTATTTTTGACAAAGGCCTAGTTGGGCAAAAGCTCACTTTCCAACAGTCTTTTTGTTGTACATATGTGTGACTTAGCATCTCCGCTATATTGTAAGTAGCATCTATCCTTTTCATAATAACATTACATTCCATCCTGGATTTTTCACTGTTTTAAGAAATTACAAATAGTAGATATAGACTCCCTGAATGCAGTACTGATTATCTCAGTAATATCACTGGTTTGCTAGTGTTATCTTTATATGCCTGTTCTGTTTTACATGACACGTGCAACCTTTTGGTGCTAGTAAGTGGCACTCATGGGTTGTAAATTGTCAGTATCAGCACTAGCAAGAGAGTCCTAGAAGTTTGTAACGGGAATTTCCCAACACCCTGTACAATGATCATCAAGGAACAAGCTAAGCTGGCAACACTTTTACTATAATTACTGAAGATCATTCTACATTCTGCATTATCCTACACACTCCAGGCTCAAGCTGAACATAAATGCAGTTGACATGTAGTCTGGAATAATTGTCGACTTCAATAATAATTTTTGAACATTTTTTTAGTAGTTTAATAAGGGTTTAGATGACTACACCTAATTTTAATCTATGCATTTCTGTTTTTAAAATCTAATCTATTCAGCTGATTAAGGTATCTAACATTCCACATTTTGACCCACAGAACATCAGTTTTGTTTTTTTCTGATGACAACATCCTCCTGAGATGTCTTGGCTGGAGATCCAAATGGGGGATCATTTTATCAATAAAATATTTTACCTGAGAGGGTGCTATTATCAATAAGCCACACAGTAGTGCATGTCCTTGGAAAATGTAGTGTCTTCGCACTTTCAGCCATATGCAGTAGCAACATAGCCTGGCAATGTTGGCAAATGTTACAACACCATATCAGTCAATAATCCAGACTGCAGCAAACTTCTTTTATGGAAGAATTTGAACAGAGGTCACTCAAATAGGCTGAGCTTAAACTAAAGGTCTTCTGGTAATACGTACATAATAATTTTGTAATGTGGCCCAAGAAGAGGAAGATTTGTCACAATTTTTATATCACTTTAATTGAATTAAAAATATAATCCAATTTATGATGAAAATGGAAAAATGTGGCAGTGTACTATTTTTACTTGTCATAGTGTCTATTTAGATGTCTTAGTGAATATAATGACAATATGCAGCCAGTGTAAAAGTAAATCTTGCATCTCTAAGAAAAAACATAAATTTTGGTGGTACAAAGAAAGCGTGTGTAAATTGCAAGGATGAGATATCAAAGCTAAATGAATGTATATCCAGTTTACAGTTTACAATCAGCACCCTAAAAGTGGATATAAAAAATCTTCAGTCTGGAAAATATGAGACACTGATGAAGTGAGAAGACTTGGCATCCCTAGAGAAGTGGAAAATAGAGACAAAATGAAACTAAATTAAGGAAGCGAAAGACCAAAAAACTACTGTGAAACTTTAGTGCTTAAAAACTTCTTTAAGGGCTTTCTGCTGTGGATTCAGAAAACATGTCAGAGAAAGTTGAAAAGTTGGAAAATGAATACAAAAAAGTAAACAAAAAGTTACTCAATGAAACTAGGACAAACATGGAAGATACTCACCAGAAAATTCCAAAAATAAGTGCACACACAAGTAATTCCACGGACATCTAGTATACAACCAAGGAAACTTCATCAAAATACGAATTTTTAGAAAACTTGGAGACTGAAAGAAATTTAGAACATGTGCAACACAAAAATGACACTCATCTAATGAGATTCAGAACTTCCGATACTCTGAATGGAAAAAAATGGAAAATATGAAAAAATCTGTGTGTTAGGTCACACTCACAACCATGACCAAAGTTTAATTATTTAATTGTGTGTATTGGAAATTTTTTATTGCAGTTAATCTGTGATTCTTTTTGTTTCATGCACCTGTCTTGTATTAATTCATGATTTCACTTCACTTAGAAAATATTTTATCGGTGAAGGTTTATCTGAATACTGAAGTACTGCTGATGAACAGCTCACGACTATGAAAGGTAAATACATTGGTATTTGAAAACTTGCCTTTGCGTAGCATTGACATCTTGATGAGTAGTAGTGGAGTAATTTAGACTAGTAACTAATTCAAGGCAAGATTTTCATAGTTAGTGCTAAGTAGTTAGAACAGTGGGAATTTCCCCAGTTATGTGTGTATTAATATTGATACAAAATAGATTTGTTGAGAGAGTTTATTGGGATTTTTGGTGATTGTACACCATAATTATCAGGATAGTATCAATGGCTATCTTGTTCATACAGCAATGGTTAGGAGTAGAAGAGGAAGGAGGGATGCCGATAAATTTACAGATCTCAGATCACAAGAAAATTTAACAGATTTTGATGATATTGAAACAGACAGCAGTTAACAGAGTCAATAATCTTGATTCCTCAAACCCACAGTTTTATCCAATAAGGTTGAGGAACACAGAGATTCAGTTGCAAAATCAGACAGAATACCCATCTGGAAGATGGATTCTGATCTGTTTACAGCTCTTCCAATAAGATTAGTCAAAAACAGGAAGAAAGGCCTAAGCAGTTACTCAATGAACTAGCACAGTAATGAGTTGGGTGAAATCAACATGATGTATGAAAGTTTACCAGCCTTAGTTGCTCAGTTAAAATTCGATGTTTCCAAGAGAGACAAACTCAGATTGTAAAGACTATCAAGTCAGTGACTGATAAATTGTTGCACCTTGAAGTAGAAACTGAGGAAAACATAGATAAATATCTAGTTGATCATAGTCGAAAGTGGAAAGATGAGATGTCCAAATGGATCGAAAACAACAATCTGAAATTAACACAAAAGTAAATTTGTAAATAATAGATTTCAGCTATCAGTTGTCCTTCTGAAATTTTATTGGCAGATCTAGATTTCAGCTAGAAACTAGCCATTCTCAATGCACTATAATTTTTGATCAATGCATGTATTCAATGAACTGTGGATGCAGCCTGACCAACAGGCATTACATTCGTTGATCAAAAATGATAGTGCATTGAGAATGGCTAGTTTCTAGCTGAAATCTAGATCTGCCAATAAAATTTAAGAGGACAACTGATAGCTGAAATCTATTATTTACAAGTCAATATAACAGTCACTGCTTGCAACAGCCTTCTGAATGGAAGGTAACCTGACAAAATTAAATTCCGAAATAGCTTCTGCTATTCAGTCAGCTAATAAAGATTCAGATAAGGATTCACAAGACATGATCAAAGATTTCAAAGCCGATTTCAGCAAATTAAAGACAAAGTAGTACTTGAACTTTCTAAATGGCAGGATGAAATTAACCGAAAGACTGAATCACACCAAAACGACATCTCAGTTAGTAAGAGCAAGTAGCAGGGCATTTTTCTAACTAAGAGGAAGCCGAGCAAAAATGAATCACCTCAGTACATATACAGCAATGAGCATATTATGCTGAGACCTTATTTGCAAAGCACAGATGAGGCAAAAAGTTGCTATCTGTCCCTGTCATTATTAAAACTTGAACAGAGCATTATTAAAAATCAACAGTTCCAGACTTATTCTTCAGGGAAGGATATCCCACATCTAATGGCTTTCGTAACAAGTTTTAGGAACATCTTTCCATGACCATAGAATGAACATCATAAAGTATAGTTTGTTGTGTTGCATATAATTGGCAATGCTGCCTTGTTGGCAAACGAAGTTGTGGATTTGAGTGACACATATGAAGATTTTGAATGCTGATTCATTGCCAAATTACAATCTGCTAGCAAACAAGAAAAGTTGAGAAAAGAGGTTTATGCTTCTGAATGCTACAACCCCAAGAAAGGTAGCCTAGGGAAATATTTCTATAGCTACTTTAATAAAACACGGTATTGGGACAAACCTATCTCACCTTGTGAAGTACTGCAAATATTGACAGCCAAGTTCCTTGTCAATATTTGAATAAAATTGATTTACGTACCAAATACCAACCTTGAATACTTTGTGTCAATAGCTGACCTCCTTGATTTGATTCAAGTGGACCTCAAACAAATGAACAGGAAGGGGAATAATCAAAATTACGGTGGAAATTCTAGGAAAATAACCACAACCACAATAATGGACATGACCAGAATTGGAACAATAATAATTATAACTGATATAGAAATGGTCATGTAAATGGAACTTTGCCTATCAGCCAGCTCCAGCCACTAATTTTAATCAGAACTTCCAGTCCTGTAACAACCAGAATTCAAACCAATACCAACAACACAACTGTAATAGCCACAAAAGAAAATATAATGGTAACCATAATAATGGAAATCACCACTCTGATAATCAAAACATGAAAAATCAGTGGCATCAAAATTGCAATCAAGGGTCTTGGCAGTCTCTGCTGCTGCTGTAACTACTGAACAGCATTTACGGATGCAACAACAGTTAAGTACCTAAAAATCTTGGTCACAAACCAGTCAGAGCATATGCATACATTGGAAGACATTACAGAAGAATCTCTTAATGGACAGATCGATACAGAAAACTAAAAATGAGCAATCTTTGCCTTCTGAGGCTTGACACAGAGAATGAGGGACGCGATGATGAAAACCGAGTACTAATGTTGCGATATAATAAAGATATAGCAAAGATCCCAGAAAATGTAAATCAGGCAAAGAGAATACAGTACAGGCTATGATATTATTATAGATACTGGAGTTGCTACTTCCATGATTTTAAAAGCAGCTCAGTTTAAAAAGTAAGTGTAATGTTACTGGAGATTATGGGGGGGGGGGGGGGGGGGGGCAGTCACAGAGTGCAAAATTGTAAATACAGGTTGATGTTGTAATCCAGAAGGAAGTACTGAAAAGTACCTTCTTGGTATTGAATAAATAATTGGTTTCTTGTATTTTGAGATGGGATTTCCTGTGTGGGAGAACAACTATAATGGACATGAAGGCAGAAATATTAGTTGTAGAAAGTAAAGGTAACAGTATACTGCTGGAACCTCACAATAAGTACTGCCAGCTAACTGACATAAAATGTGACAGTCAAGTGCTACTGAACACTGAAGCTGAATTTAGTTTGTAAGATGCCCATAATCAGAAGGAGGTAGAGATTTCAGACCTTATAAGTATTAAAGAGATTGAACCCATGTATCTTATAATCCACGTATCTTATGGATGAACAACAAAAGGAACTTGGTAATCTGTTGAACAATTACATTAAGGACTTTGGCAGTAAGTCTGGTATTATAAAAGGTTACCTGTACCATATGGAAGTTCATCCCACAGCACCTTCTGTCAATCTCTTGCCCTGTATCTTGGTTTAAAAAAGAAGCAATGACCAAAGAGATCCATAAAATGTTTGATTGGCAGATCATCAAACCATCAAATTCTTCATATATCAATCTATTACTCACCATGACCAAGACAGATGGTAACATTCCCTTGGTTTTGCACACATGGGACATTAACAAAATAATTGTACTTGCCAGGATGTGACCAGAAAACTTAGAGATCTAATGTAGAATTCTACAGAATGGAATATTTAACCTCTGTTGATTTAAAATATTTGTACTGGCAGATCAAAAAGGTAAAGAATCTAGGAAGTACACAGCTTCATCTTCTCTGGTAGAAGCTATCTGTTTCGAGTATGCTGTCTGGTCTAAACACGTGCAGAGGCATTTTTATCACAGCTCTGGATACAGTATTGGCACCAGAGCTGCTTGATAAAGTTACTTTCTATGTAAATGATTTGCTAATTGACAAAGAAATGTGGCAAGAACACCCTGAATTTAAAAAAAAAAAAAAAAAAAAAAAGGATTTGAAAAGTTCGTGGAATATGGGGTTAGCACGAACATGAATGAAATCTAAATTTGGTAAGAATCAGATTAATTGTTCAGGCTATATTATAATACCATTAGGAATAAAACCAGATTCTAATTAGTGGGATGCTATCAGGAATTTCCCGCATCCCACAACAAGAAACAGCTAAAATCGTTTCTGGGCCTCGTATCGCTTTTCTGTAAATTCATGCCGAATCAGTTGTTGAACAATTGTTAAATTTACTATGGAAGAATAAGCCATGGTATTGGTCACCACAATATGCAGAAGCATATGAAGAAGTAAAAGCTTCCTTTGCAGAATCAGATATTTTGCGTCACCCATAAATGAATGAGGATCTTTACTTGGCTGCTGATGCGTCACTAACAGGATTTGATGCTTGCTTATTTCGAGTAACTAAAAATGACAATCAACAGGCAATCAGAATGATAGGCTTCGCCAGCTGGATTTTGTCCTACTTCAAGAGTGGTCATGCTGTAACAGAATTTGATGTACTTACCATAAAATAGGCTTTGGAAAAATTTAACTGTTTCATGTATGGCAAATGGATTAAAGTGTACTGTGACCACCAATCAGTAAGCTTTTTATTATTGTGTTGACTACTCCACATGAGGCTTACCAGATAGGCATAGGTACTGCAAATTACAAATTAGAAGTAATCCATGTAAAAGGAAAGGACAATATTGTGAAAGATCCTCTTTCAAGCCTATCACAAAATCTAACTAAACTACAGGAAATAATAGAGCAGTCATCCAGTTTCAAAGTCTTACTAGTTAAAAATTCTCCATTTTGGCAACAGTACCTAAACATGTGTAGGAATGTGGGATATTTAGAAGATAAAATCCTTAGTGGTTAAAATTAAGGAAACTTTACTTCAAGACAATGATCCAGTTGCTCCAAGCAAGTACAAACTGTATGCTGATGTATTACTCTATGAGAGTAGTGATGTAGTTGAAGAGTTACATCCCTTTGCAGTGTTTTTTAAGTTTCATTTGGTTTACTCATTATGTATGGTGACGCTGCAGATCTGAAAATTGTACAGCCAAAATACTTCAGCACTGTTATTATCCAACTTGAAGAGAAAGGTAACTACTGTTATTACGAATTTGCATAACACGTCAATAGGCTAAACCTAGCAATAAATATTGTTGGATGCAGCTACATCCTATCATTCACACAAAACAATTACAACTGGAATCTTGTTATGTTGTTGGTGCATTGCCATCAGCCAGAGGTTGCATTAAATATATAGTAGCACTGTATGACTTACTTAATAAGTACCAGGTGATCAAAAAGTCAGTATAAATTTGAAAACTTAATAAACCATGGAATAATGTAGATAGAGAATGAAAATTGATGCACATGCTTGGAATGACATGGGGTTTTATTGGGGGAAAAAAAAAAAAGTGTTGCTAGATGCGTGAAAGATCTCTTGCGCACACCATTTGGTGATGAGCGTGTGCTCAGCCCCCACTTTCATCACGCTTGGCCTCCCAGGTCCCCAGACCTCAATCCGTGCAATTATTGGCTTTGGGGTTACCTGAAGTCGCAAATGTATCGTGATCGATCGACATCTCTAGGGATGCTGTAAGACAACATCCGATGCCAATGCCTCACCATAACTCTGGACATGCTTTACAGTGCTGTTCACAACATTATTCCTCGACTACAGCTATTGTTGAGGAATGATGGTGGACATATTGAGCATTTCCTATAAAGAACATCATCTTTGCTTTTTCTTACTTTGCTATGCTAACTATTGCTATTCTGATCAGATGACGTATTTCTTGGTTGTAATAAAACCCTATGTCATTCCAAGCATGTGTGCCAATTTGTACCTCTCTATCTACATTATTCCGTGATTTATTCAGTTTTCAAATTTATACTGACTTGTTGATCACCCGGTATATTAAGTTGTATCTAATAAGAGTTCCAACAGCTATGGCCATCAGTAGGAGGGTCATTCAAGATTATATCTTTGTATCCAGATGCAATCCTGAAGCAAGCCTCACTGAATGGATCTTTAGAGAATTAAATATGTTTATAAGATCTTATGCTGCAAAACAACAGTCTAAGTGAATCGGTTATGTAACAGGATCTGAAAGTGTTTTTAACAATTTACCTCATTCAGCCTCTAAACATATGACATTTGAGGTAATGTTTGATAAGGTGGAAAAGAATGAGTGGTTGGATCCACTTCCTGGAGTTCCTGAGTGAGCTGGTAACAAAGATGAACAAATGTGCCACATTTTACAAGAACTGTGATGCACAGCCAATAAGAGAAAAATTGCAATATGGTAAAAAACTAGGATGAACCATACAGTATAAAATAGGGGAGAAAATTCTTTTTAAAACCATCCTAAAGCACCAAAGCTCTCTATTCCAGACATTATGTCATTCAAGATATTTCTCACAAAGGAAGCTCTCTTACCCAGAAATGACGAAAATAAAAGGCCTCTTTCCCCATAAGGACATTAAAAGATTTTACAAATAAAGTTGTTTGTTCCTTGTCCTGTGCATAGTGCAGATAGTAATGATGTAGTTTAAGCAAAAAGGGTTTTTTGTGTCAGTTGTTGTTAGATTTAAGTATATATTCCTTGAAAAAGATTTTATTATGTGTAGTAGTTTTAGGTAACTAATTGTTTTTGATGTTCAAAAGCAGTAAAAAATTCAGTGAAATTGATTTCCATGTGAAATTTTGGGAAGTTTTTGAGGTCTCAGTCCTTAGTTAAAGTTTGAATGCTTATGAACTGCTATCTCGCAGTTGTATATTTAGCTGCTACTACTTAAGTGAATTTTCAGCTGTAATCAGGTTGTTTGCAATGATGATTAAATGTTCAATTTAAATTACAGTCTCATTTTGAAATAATAGTGATGGACATTTAATGAGTTGCAGCTCTATAATTCAATATAATAATGAATTGTTTTAATGATTTTCATAACAAGCTGTCATCTCAATCATCAACTCGGTAATGAATTGTTTTAATGATTTTCAAAACAAGCTTCAAGCTCTGTAGAAAACTGATAGATACATAGATTAAATAGCCTCCAGCTATGACTTGATTTCATTTTTATTAACTGTTAATTAATGTTCCTCCAAAGCATGTAAGAGTAATTATATATTATTTCTAATATTCACAATGCATTACTGATCCAAGGGCGCATGTGTTGCACAGACAAGAGTTATGTCTGTTGATGAGTGACATATAAACTGACTATTTACTCACCAATATATTTAAAGTCAATAGAGGTCATTTGGACCTAACACATGTTTGAGATGAATATTTTCACTTAACTATATCAAAACTAGTGGTTTTGCTTGTGGTATATTTTCTTACAATGGCTAACTGTGAATACTTGTGTCTGCTAAGCTCTTGACTAAACATGTTAACCTGTCATTGCTTATGCATACTCGACTTTTTCTTTACAGAAGCTGGTAACTTTAAATCAGTGTAATCAAATGGGACTATTTCTGCCATGAAACTATGAAAGGACTTGCTGATATGCACCAATGCATAAATTGTGAAAGAAACTGTTCTTACTGTCATCACAACAATTCACAATATTTGTAACTCATGGTTGCGCACAAGAACAAAACTCGGTGACATAAAGTAAAGGAACTGTAATCAGTGTTCCTGAAAAATGTATGAGACATGTTTTTATGAAAAACAGAAAGCAGTATATGGACTGTATAGATGATAAGACAAAATGTGAGCTACTGTGTAAATCATGAAGTTCACATCTGGAATAACAGAAACTAATACATAACTCTACTTGTCAATATTTACAATAGTCTCATAATGTGTACAAATGTTTCATGTTCAGGCTACGGGAGTGCTGAAAGCTGTCCAAGAACTCGAGAAAATGATACTGATGGGCTCAGCTCTTAAACTGCCAGCCACAGCCCCAATTGGGTCATGCATCTGTGACCTCAATGTTCCAGATCATCAGTCTCTAGCTGCCCAGAAGAAAGATCAAGACAGAGCAAACAATGAAAATTGTAAAGCAATGCATAAAAAACTGAAAAATCCTGTATGATAATCTGAAATACTTGGAATATGTAAGGAGCATTTTTTAAGATCATACAGTATTATAATTGAATATTTAATACCTAATAATAATTGAAATTTTATAGTGAGCAATCACCAGTAGACTCAAGTATGTGTTAAATGAGATCACTGAATATATGATGTTGTTATGGTGCCTTCGGGACTGAGGCCAGTGATACAATCATTCACTGCCCACAGTTTGGGCGGCAATGTAGCCAGCTTTGATGGCCTTAAGCCATAATTTTAATAAAACATAAACTTTAATTAGTTTAATTGCTATATTTAAGTATTAGTTATAAAAAAATAAATGGAATATAATTCTAAGAAAATATAGCAGTAAGAATACTCTAGATCAGAATTCGTTTGTTTGTATTAATCTATAAGTAATAGAGACGATAGTATCTCGGTCTCACTATATTCAGATCATTCTATTACCTCATTTCAGTTCGATCACCTTGTTTCCTCATTGAGTGTTCACTTTAGTTCAGTGGTAGCTTATGTGAGCGATATGTATCTTGAGTTGTAAAAATATATTACAGCAAAAGGATTGACTAACTTTTAATTTCTAAAAATATCCTACCTACATTATGAAGACATAATATGAGGAAAAGTTAACTAAGAGTGTCAGTTTAATTTAAAGTGCAATTCAAAACTAGTTTTGTGAAAAATCAGTTCAATTAACCTTGAATGATTCATTTGGAAACTGTATTGAGACAAGATAACGGTAGGGATTGGAAAAAATTGCATTTTGCAATAAATGCAAAGTAGATGTACTGTAGATGAACTGTAGTTGCATTGAATACCGCTAGAGGTTGAGCCTGAACTATGTTGTTAACAATACTCTGCTGACTTCAACAAACAATTGCACGGTAGCCATACCCAAATGATTTGTGTTGTGCATTGCTTGTTTTCTTTTCTTACTTTCAATTAAGTGAAGTTACTAATCCCAATCCATCATAGATTTTGATCGTGACCCTTACAACACTGGAAGAGATCCTCGTGACAATGTGTCAGTTCTTCTGTAGGCTGCTATCCAGTGAAATTGTGGTGGAGTTTGTTTCCCCGCACTCCTCTTTTCCCTGGACCAGTCAAAATTCGCATCTGTTTATGCTCACGGCCATCTGTGACAATAGCCTACAGCACTCACCCTCTGCAATATAGTGACTTGAAAACAAAATCTGTAACGTTTTTCAATGGCGCCGAAATTGTTCCCCTACCATCAAAATCAAATTTCTGTACCCTCCGTTCTACTACTATGCTAAGTGCCTTGTCAGTTCTATCTGTAGCAATGTCAAGCATGGCTTGTAGGTATACGAAAGCCTACAAAAGGTCGAAATTGGTAATCTGCAGATTTTTTGATCGTCAAATTGGACAGGAAAAGACAAATAACATCCAGAAACACCTTATATCAGAGATGCCCTCACTTAATTGGTGGGAAAATTCTGCTGTTTTTCAACAGAAGAATCATTTTTGATAGCTGAAATACCTCCAAATGAAGAAAAGGAAGGCCATTTCGGAAGAAAAAGTTGTTGAAGTTTTAGGAAAAGCAAACATTCCAGCCAAGAAGTTCCCAATCAACTTTTCTTTTACCAGTCAATTTCAAAGAACTAATAATTTGTAGCATGACAACTATTTAAATTTTTTTATCTAATCATTTACAAAGAAAATAGATCCAAATTTTGCAAAAAATTGATGTGGATTTTGCCAAAAATATATGCTACATTTTCTGGTCCCTAACTACCAGCCTAACATCTCTGGTCACTGTAAAATGCAAGCATTTAAATCAATTTTGCTATGAAAATCAAACAATGGAAAATACAGGATGAAATGTAACATTATTGTGAAACGGACAACTTTGCTATGAAAAAGTAGTTTTGAAATATAACTGAAGAATATTACAGTTTGCTAGGTCCAAGACTATAAAACCAGACAATGAAAGACATTTTTTATATTAATTTCTATCAACGACGTCGTGCAAGACAGACAATATATAAAACAATTGAGGATGTTGAAATGACCACATCTGCTGCAGACAAGAAGAAGAATACAATTAAATATGTCGCCGCACACGCTCTTCTAGATGGACCCGCAGTATTCTGTGGATGTAAACTGAACTTCAGTATTGATCTTAATGACACATTTTCACATGGTAATGGTTGGCTAACTGTGGCCATTGTTCGTGGAGGTACAGGTGTTCCAAACGTGTCTGGACTTGAAAGTTCATGATAAAGGTAAACTGTACTTAATCTGGATATTGGATAGTTTTCTTTCTTCCACGTCCCTGAGACACAGTGGTGTGTGCTTCATAATAAAATCTACCACTAGAACTTAACAAGAAAGAAGCCATGTAAGCTAATCAAACTTTTAATATGAGCATCAATAACAATAATAAAAAAATAGCCAGGAAACACCAAATTAAATACAATAGTAATACAGATGTCAAAGCAAGTGCATTATCAGAAAGAATAGTCATATCAGATAAAAAGTAAAGACAATATGGGATATAGTGAAGAAATAAACTAGAAGAACCAGAGATAAAAGGAGCACACAGCATTAAGATTATATCATACATGGGTAACACATGTGTGCAGTGTTGCTGAGCTTTCCAATAAGCACTTCATAACTGTTACTGAAAAGATGGCACTGTCAGGTTCAGTAGATGCTGCCATGGAATATCTCAGATCAGTCACTACAAATAACTACAATAAGATGAGTATGACCCTCAGAACACCAGTCAGTAGGAGTAATGTTCAGCATCAAGTCCTTAAAATCAAAAATTCTAGTGGATATGATAATATATCAACAAAGCTGACTAAGCAATGTGCCTCTCGGTTTAGTTACATTATAATTTATTTGTATAACCAGTCTCTCATGAGTGAATAATTTCCTGAATGGATGAAATATTTAGAAGTTAAGCCTTTGTATAAGAAAGGAGATAAATAAATACCATCAAACTCCACAACCAATCACTTTTGCCCTCATTCTCAAAAGTTTTAGTTAAGATAATATACAGTCATCTTCTTAACCATCTAACCACAAATAAGACATTACTAAAGACACAATTTGGATTTATAAAAGGTTCTGATATTGAGAAGGCTTTCTACAAATACTGTGAGGACATACTTAATTTATTAGACAATAAATTACAGGCTACTTGGTATATTTTGTGATCTGTCAAATGCATTTGACTGTGCAAATCACAATAGTGCTTTAAGTAACTTTGAATATTACGTTGTAACAGGAAATGGTGCAAAATGGTTGAAATCCTACATCTCCAACAGAAAACAAAGTGGGTCAATGGGAAAGAGATGTGTATTAAGCTGTCAAGCATTATCCAACTGGAAACCATTAACAAGTGGTGTACCCCAAGGCTCCATCTTAAGGTCCTCACTTTTTCAGGTAGATGTGAATGAATTTTCATAAATAACATTACCAGATGCCACATTTGTTTTGTTTGCAAATGCTACAAACATACCAATAAATAATAAATCAAGTATAGCAATACAAAGGTCAACTAATAAAATTTGCAAGGACATTAATAAATGTTCCTAGTCAATAGTCTGCCACTAAACCTTGAAGAAAGATACTATAAGTAGTTCAGAACTTGTAAAAGGTTTCTTGCCAGTTATGCCTAAAATATGATAACAAGCAGATAGAAGTTCACGGTGTTAAGTTCTTTGGATTACAGCTTGCTAATAAATGTAACTGGGAGGCGCATACCACAGAACTGCTGAAGTGCCTTAACAATCCTCTATTTTCTATGTGGATATTGTCAGATATAGGTGACATAAAAATTCAAAAGCTAGTGTACTATGATTACTTTCATTCCATAATGTCATACGAAATTATTTTCTGGGGTAATTTATCAAGCCAAGCTAAAGTTGTCCAGCCCTAAAACATGCAACATGAATTATTTGTGGTATGAACTCAAGAATGTCCTGCAGAGGGCTGTTTAAGGAACTATGGATACTGCTTCCCAACGCATTTGTTTCAAAATGAAATTTATCATTAAAAATATATCTCTTTTCTTCAAACCAACAGCTCTGTTCGTGGAATCAGTACTAGAAAGAAGAACAACTTCCATAAAGATTTAAAGTCACTTACTTTAGTCAGAAAGGTGTCCACTATTCAGCAATACAGATTTTCAATAACACACCAGAAGCTAAAGAAATTTAACTACCAATAAAGTTCAGTTTGAGAAGAGTCTAAAGGATATGCTGCTGGCTGTTCTATGAATGAATTGCTTAGCAGAACCTCTTGATGCATGTATGTTATTAATAATATCACATAATGTGAATATTGCATATAATCCAACTTCTCTACAAATTTTGTGCAGTAATGCTATCATGGTAAATACGTGCTGTAAAATGTTTCCCATTTTATTATTTTTTTATTTGATGATGTGTGGCTACAACAGACTAAGAATTAGCATACACATATAAGTGTACCGAACATTTAATATTTGGTGACAAGTTTTACATCCTTTTAAATGTAAATATGTTTAAGATTTTGTCTGTTTTTGACTGAGTCCACATCCACAAGGACAGTTTCATTTGGCATCTGTGGAAAGTACATTAGCATATCTATTCTTATTTTGTAAATATTTATTGTGTATTCTTGTTTTCTGATATTTTCCATATCCCAGAGGATCTTGTCACTCCTCACTCTACATGACAGTACACTTTTCAAGAAAACAATCCTCACCTGTAAAAATATAAGGTTAATGAACAAAGCCTCACTGGAAATCTTTAAATATAAATTGTAGCAGATGGGCTGTAGCTTGGCATACAGGATGGATGAGGTTCATGATAACTTTAATATGCTAATAAATGAACTCTCATTCTTCTTTGAAGAGGTTTTTCCAAAAAAGTTTGTTAAAAACAATACTTCAGCATCTTTGGACCACAAGGGTAATTTAACAATCACGTAACACAAAGAGAGAAATTTACATTGCAATTAGAATCTCAAAGGACACACCAAAAATTGGCCATTATAAAATGTATTGTAAGATCCAAAAGAAATTGAAACAAAAATCAAAAGCATTACATTATGAACAAGAAATTGACAACTCTAATAATAAAATTAAGACAATTTGTAATATTGTTTGGAGGGAGTTGGAGAAGAACAAAAGAACTTTAGAAGACTTCAAAATCAAACATGAAGGAAACCTTGTATGTGATCCCGAAAATGTAGCCAATATTTTTGACTAATCGTTATCAGTGTCAGAACAAATACCATATGCAGCAATGGCTGTGTTACTCAAGCCATGAGTCTTATGCAAAATACTACTCCCACAAATATCAGTAAAATTCATATTGGCCCTATCACAATATCTGAAACTGAAAGAACAATCATGTCTCAGCACATAAACAAGAATTTTGGAACACCTAGATTTCCAAAATGGTCTGTCAACCAAGCAAGCAATCTATGCTTTTATAAACAAAATTCTAGAGTCTCTAAATGCCAAAATTGTGGCAACAGGATTGTAATTTATGAAAACCCTTTGACAGTGTGAATCATGAAATACTATAACAAAAAGCCAATCTTTTAGAAATAAGTGGTGTGTCAAATAGGTGGTTATAACCATACCTCAACGAGAGGGAATAGAAAGTGGTATTAGTATAGATGATTTTTGTAGTGGTTTAGCTCCATCACAATGGAGAAGCATCAAATGTGGAGTGCCACAAGGAGCCATTCTTGGTCGTTCACAGTTCCTGATATTTATAAATGACATGCCAAAATGTACAAAGCTACAGTGAAATTTCCTCAGTTTTTCACACAGCACCAACAATAATGATTGATCTTGCATGTGTGAGGATCCTCGAGGATCTGTTAACAGTATTCTCATTGGTATAGTAAAATGGTTTAGTGTCAATGCCTCATTAAATTTCAATAAAACAATCTACATTCAGTTTACTGCCACTGGCAAAGCAGAGGAAGACCTAATTATTAAGAAGATGAAATAGTAGTAATCTTAAAGATTTATTTGGCTCTATTTGAAAACATGTTAGCAAAACCAGCCTTTCATTAATTCCATAGTAATTATCAGTTTTGTCAAAAGTATTGTTGGCGCAATTATTTTTATTAATTTCATGATTTAAACAAATAATTTGGCCTAAACCTCATAGTAGAAGAAACTGTTTAAAAGACGCAATTTTTTGATGTATTCAGTTAACTTAATGAGTTAAGTTTTAGTTGTAATTTCTGTAAATTTAACTTCGAACAATGTGTAGTTTCAGTACCGATTATTGTGATGATATATAAGGGCCCAATTTTTGGTCATGACACAGTCAGTCCAAGGCCGAGTTTCAGACAAGTAACCTGTGCTGGTTAGAACAACAACAATGCTTCAAATTAATTGTGGAACAAGCATTAAACAATTAGGCCGTGTGTAAAAACAGTGACAGTGTCTGCTCCATGAGTACCTGATTATTCTTCAAGACCTGTGAACTTTGTGGTTAGGTTTTACTGCTTGTAGATGTTCAACAAGAAACTATTGTAGCAGTATGTATAGTTTTGCCTGCTAACTAGTAATGAGGCTTATCGCAAGTTAAACAATAGTGCCCTGACCATATAACTGCAAGCTGGGATAATTTTACTTCCCCTTTTGTTTTGCTATCTGCCTACTTAAATTCGTTTTTCACTTTTAACTAATCACCACTAACAAACGTGAATATAATCTGCATTTTCATAAAAGAGAAAGTCTGGCTCTCAGTTTTAAAGAATAAAACACCAGATCTAATTTTGCGCTTAGTTTTATGTATGTAATTTGAATTTATAATTTATTTCAACTATTCCTAGTTAATACTTTCATTATAGGGTGAAATCAGTAATTGTTTAATAACCTAAATTCTATTGTTGACGTATAAACAAATATAAATTCTGTACTAGTTATAAACATTTGGAAGATGAAATGGTAGTAATCTTAAAGCATCTATTTGGCTCTATTTGAAAACATGTTAGCAAAGCCAGCCCTTCATTAATTCCAAAGTATTTTACAGTTTTTCCAAAGGTATTGTTTGCATAACTATATTTGTTAATTTCATGATTTAAATAAATAATTCGGCCTAAACCTCTTAGTAGAAGAAACTGTTAAAAAGACGCAATTTTTTGATGCATTCAGTTAATTTAATGAGTTAAGTTTTAATTGTAATGTCTGTAAATTTAACTTCGAACTAGTTTCAGTACCGATTATTGTTATGATATATATAAGAGCCCAATTTTTGGTCATGACAAAGTCAGTCCATGGCAGAGTTACAGACAAGTAACCTATGCTGCTTAGAACAACAACAATGCTTCAAATTAATTGTGGAACAAGCGTTAAACAATTAGGCCGTGTGGAAAAACAGTGACCATGTCTGCTCCATACGTACCTGATTATTGTGGTTAGGTATTACTGCTCGTAGATGTTCAACAAGAAACTATTGAAGCAGTATGTGAAGTTTCACCTGCTAACTAGTAATGAGGCTTCTCACAAGTTAAACAATAGTGCACTGACCATGTAACTGTGTATTATTGGGAGTTTGTGAACAGTGAAATTAAAGTACTATGAAACATAACTGTGCACCTGTCAGCTACATAATTTACAGTAGTCAGTGTTGGAATCCACAACCCATATTTTTCGACAAGTGTAGCAATGCAGTATGTCAACACCGAGGACAATCAACAAACGAAGAATTTAAAGCAGGTGGGACCGCCACACAGATAATAGAAAAGAGTTGTAGCAACAAAGTTCCTCAGTGTTATGACTGACTGCAGTGTAAACTAGTCTAATCATATAGTAAACTTTCATAAGAGACTCAGCTCAATTTTTACGTTATACATTATCTCTGAAATAGGGGACTTCATCATTAAGAAAGCATCATACTGTGGGTACTTCCATTCTCTAACAACACACAATATCAAATTATATTTTGGGGAGACCAGTCACCAGCAAAGGAAATATTCTTGGAACAAAAACATGTTGTAGGAATAATGAGTGGTGTAGACTGTAGATGTAGTAGTACAAATCCTTCCCGGAAACTAAAATTTCATACTACTATTTCCCAAGAGAAAACATATGATACAGACGAGAAAGATTTGGTGACAGAAATTGGGCATCTGTATGTAGCATCTGTATGTGACAGCACACAACTTGAGAAAAATACAGTGCTTCCTACAGAGGCAAAAGAAGATTTGCTAGTGCAGGATACAAATCTACTACAAAAACAGCATAAGGCTCATAGTCATTTCATGCAGGAATGAACACCTACTACGGAAATGTAAGTAACAGACCACAGACCAGGGCAGATACACTACAGATTTATGACAGCACAGAGAATGTGATGCAACTCACTATACTGGAAGTGCCGAAGATGGTTGCTACAGTGTTAAGACGTCTGGTAAGGAATATGCATCCATAAGGAGGGTGTATAACTTTCCCTGTTCATGATTTTGTAGACAGAACCTAGCTCAAAGTGAACACTCTACCAACAGAAGTGTAAAAACTGGATTGAAATAGGTTTCTACCAGGAGAAATGTATCATTCTCCATATACATGTTATACGATTACTTTGCGATGACACACTGTCCTATAGCATGGGATTACAGATGAGAATAACCAGACTGTTGAATATATAGCCAGCATCCTTAATGGAGGTAAAAATAGGACAGTTTAATGTCACGAGAAGTACAAGCGTGTCACATGAGACTAGAAAATGGCAGAAGAGTTGTAGTTAGATGTATTGTGCCTCCAAGAACTATATACTAAGGCTGGAAATATCCGCAGTATGTATGTAACTGTCCAGATGGTCACCCAAGACCAATGTCTTATGGCAACAATAAAAGTATTCAACAAGGCCTTCACAGTGGTATTCAACAAGGCCTTCACAGTGATAAAAATATCACCGTATTGCACAGAATACGTATTCTGTGTGGAAGGGTTAACCGTAAAGGAAAGTTGCACCGTGGTTGCTATGTATTTTCAGTTTAGTGATGAGATTGATGAGTATCTGCTAAAGTTAAAGGATATTAGTCACTTAGGAAGAATAAAACCTCCTCTACACACCACTGATGCAAACATGAAGTCAGTATTGTAGCAAAGCCAGACTGGTGATTGTGGAAGACAACTAGAGGAAACCATGTTGTAAGTCAACAATAGCTACTGAATACATCTCACAATATGCCACCTTATGAAAGGCGGATCAGACAAAGGTCAAATATAGATGTCACTTAGCAGATATGGCAGAAGCACACCATTTGAAAGGTTAGAAGGTTGAGAGTGTTATCACACAGAGTGATCACAATATCATACGCTATACCATCACTGGAAGGCTCTTGGCTCTGAGCACTTTGGGACTTAACTGCTGAGGTTCACTGGAAGGGAAATCCAAGATACTATATAAAACATGCACATAAGACCCTCATTGTGACATCAAGGAGGCTAAATGGGAAGAACTCGGAAGAGTTGCCCAGGAAGTCCTTCACTGGGCGATGATGGAGACATTAAAGTGCAAGAACTGACAGCACCCATACATACTGCAATGGAGGTGTTGATACCAATCAGGAGAGATCCTTCTAGAGGAGTACCTTGCATCTGGACTGAGGCACTATAAAAATTAAGATGTGAAATAAGAAGAGCCAGGAAGCTATACCACAGCAGCATGACACAAGAAGAAAGAATCCGAGGGCTGCATAGTTATAGGCATGTTAAACAGCATTTTAAGGAAGAGTTATGGAAAACAAAAATGATACAATGGAAACAATTCATGGAGACTACCTTAGAAACCAGTCCCTTGGCAATTCAATACAAAAGAGTCAGCAAAAAAAATTCAATCATCAACAGTCTTGTGCACATTGTCCACAGCTCGTGGTCTTGCGGTAGCGTTCTCACTTCCCGCGCACGGGGTCCCGGGTTCGATTCCCAGCAGGGTCACGGATTCTCTCTGCCTCGTGATGACTGGGTGTTGTGTGTATTTTATCATCATTGACTTGCAAGTCACCGAAGTGGCGTCAAATAAAAATGACTTGCAATACGGCGGCCAAACTTCCCCGCATGGGGCCTCCTGGCCAACAATGCCATACGCTCATTTCATTTCATTTGTGCACATTCAAATGAAATGATGGCACAGTAACAGAAAGTTGGGAACAGCCAGCCACCCGGATAATAGAAACACTGCTTCCGATAATGAAGAAGAAAATGAAACAGAATATCAGCACAGATTACAATCTATGTTATAGGAAGACTATAGAAACAATAAGCTTGTTTATTCCTTTGCACAAGAAGAAAATAGGCAAATAATTTTCATGCTGAAAAAGCAAGAAACCTCCAGGACTGGATGGGAACCTTGCCAAAGTAGTACAAGGCTTACGTGACTAAATAGATATCTATGTAAGTAAATTGTACAAGTGCCTCTTGGATGAAAGGTGCCTGCACAATGGAATAATGCCCAGGTAGTGACTATAAGTAAAGGGAAAGACAAGGATCTAATGATACCAAAGTCCTACAGACAGTTCTCAGAACATTCCTGATAAGATAGTTGGAAAACTATTATGCAAAAGATTACAAGTTCACAGATTGTTATAAGCAGTTACCACTCACCAGTACAGGTTTACAAGAGGCAAGTCGACTGAAGACACAATTAATAAGGCAAACTCAGTAGCAATAGATACTGGTTTTACATATGCTCTAGCAATGATGATCAATACTAATGATATTTTTGATAATTTATGGTGGCCGTCTTCCTTTGGTCACCATAGGGAGCTGGAGTGTTCAGAGGCACTGTACAAGTAACTGAGAGACTATTGCCATGGGAGGCAAGCAACTTCACTATGCCCGGAAAAGGAAATGATGAAGACCATAACAAAAGGCTGTCTGCAGGGGTCAATGTGTGTTCCAAAGTTTTCTGGGATGTAGCACTGGAATCCGCATTACAGAAGTAATATGAAAGTGGTGATGTAAGCAGACTGGTAGCATTTACCAATGGTGTGCTGTTCACGGTAAGCAGAGACTCAAGAAAAATTATAAAAGATAAATGTAATGCAACACTCCATGAGCTCGAAGGATGGTGTAGAAGTGTCAAATTATCACTGGCATCTCACAAGAACATGTATCTCTTGCTGACAGGAAATATAGTAACAAATCCTAAGATAGAATTAAATGCTGTAACTATTAGAAGACTTGCAGTAACAAGGTGTCCATGGGTATTCATGGATAACTTTGCACACCAATAGAGTGGGCTTGCAGGAAAGGTACTAACATGATGAACAAAATTATAGCCATTGCAAACAGGCACTTTCAGCTTCGCTTGAACACAATCAGAGCATATCTCAAATCTGTATTAGTATCAGTCATGGGATATGGTGTGAGCGTTTGGTCTCATAGATTGTAGCTTATGATGCCAGCTTCAGTAGTCAGTACATTTGAACATGGAGTGCTGTAAGATTGATGGGTGCCTACTGCACTACTCAAATGATGCATTGTTAGCAACTCTGGGAACATATGCACTGGATTTGAAAATTAAGGAAAATACAGCACTTTATTAGTTAAAGAAAGGAAATCAAATGGAAGTATGAAGGATACTTGGAACAGAGGCCAAAAAAAAAAAAAAAGTTAATAGGAGATCGCATACTGCAACTGTGGCAAAATGAATGGGCCTCATCAGGCACTGGAAGGAGGATATACGAATTTCACCCTAATACTAGGGAGAGACTAAAAATGAGATTTCTACAGCCATCGAGTGGACTGATGCAATACCCGACTCATCATGGCCCATCTGCTACATACCTGTACAATATCAAAAGGCAGATTAATGACAGTTGCACCTGTGGCAATGTGAGCACTCAAGAACTCACATTGTAGGACTGTGTGCAGTATGAAGATGTACACTATGTGATCAAAAGTATCCGGACACCCCCAAAAACATTCATTTTTCATATTAGATGCATTGCACTGCCACCTACTGCCAGGTACTCCATATCAGTGAAGTTAGTAGTCATTAGACATTGTGAGAAATCAGAATGAGGTGCTCCACAGAACTCATGGACTTTGAACGTGGTCAGGTGATTGAGTGTCACTTGTGTCATATGTCTGTCCATGAGATTTCCACACTCCTAAACATCCCTAGGTCCACTGTTTCTGATGTGATAGTGAAATAGAAACGTGAAGGGACACCTACAGCACGAAAGCATACAGGCTGACCTCATATGTTGACTAACAGAGACTGCCGACAGTTGAAGATGGTCGTAATGTGTAATAGGCAGACATCTATCCAGACCATTACACAGGAATCCCAAACTGCATCAGGATCCACTGCAAGTCCTTTGACAGTTAGGAGGTAGGTGAGATAACTTGGATTTCATGGTCCAGCAGCTGCTCATAAGCCACAAATCACACTGGTAAATGCCAAACAACACCTCGCTTGGTGTAAGGAGTGTAAACATTGGACAACAGCGGAAAACTGTTGTGTGGAGCGATGAATCATGGTACACAATGTGGCGATCCAATGGCAGGGTGTGGGTATGCCAAATGTCCAGTGAATGTCATCTGCCAGTGTGTGTAGTGCCAACAGTAAAATTCAGAGATGGTGGTGTTATGATGTGACCATGTTTTACATGGAGGGGGCTTGCACCCCTTGTTGTTTTGCGTGGCACTATCACAGCACCGGCCTACATTGCTGTTTTAAGCACCTTCTTGCTTCCCACTGTTGAAGAGCAATTCGGGGATGGTGACTTCATCTTTCAACATGATCGAGCACCTGTTCATAATGCACGGCCTGTGGCGGAGTGGTTACATGACTATAACATCCCTGTAATGGACTGGCCTGTACAGAGTCCTGACCTGGATCCTATAGAACACCTTTGGAATGTTTTGGAACACCGACTTTGTGCCAGGCCTCACTGAATGACATTGATACATCTCCTCACTGCAGCAGTCCATGAAGAATGGGCTGCATTCCCCAAGAAACCTTCCAGCATAGGATTGAATGTACGCCTGCGAGAGTGGAAGCTGTCATCAAGGCTAAGGGTGGGACAACAACATACTGAATTCCAGTATTACCAATGGAGGGTGCCACGAACTTGTGGGTCATTTTCATCCAGATGTCCGGATACTTTTGATAACATTGTGTAGTGGGTAATGGTCAATAAACGATGCTGGATCCCTGAGAAACATTGAAGAACAAGTCAACCTCTGGCATATTGGATAATACTGCAGCCACAGCATGCGGGAAGATCAAGGAAGACTTCACAAGGAACAGAACCACACAGCAGTATATTACCATCCCAGTTAGATTAGATACTCTATGGAGAGAGGGAAGGCAACTGAGGTCAGTGACCGCTGAATGAAATGGTTTTTCAAGAAATTAGATTGTGTTGGTGCAAGCGATCATGGAAGTGTGAATTTTAAGACATTACACTTGAACAAGGAATTTCTTCGAAAGTGGAAATGCTGCTGATGTGCTGCCCTAACTAAGCCCAAGGAATCCAACAGACAATGACTTGACTGGAGCAGTATGAGTGCAGATCCAGCAATGGAAACAAATATAAACAGTTTAGATGCACTCTAATAAGAGAACATAAACAGTATGTAAACTGTAGACCTAAAGTAGTATTGATGGTTGGTTGATTAATATTTATTTTAATTTACTTTATTTTTTCAGTGGTAAAAAATAAATCTAGTAGTAGTATTTTTCTAGAATTAGCGTATTTTTTGATAAGTGCAAGAAGCAAATAATTAATACATATGTTTATTACTATCCACACAAATGTCACTGTAAGCCCTATCTTGGCTTTCTAGATAACAGGATGTAATGTGAAGAACAAATAAATGAAAAAATATTTTTCCCCCTATAGTCGAACTTTGATTTTATGTTTTTCATGATTCTGTGCCATAAATTCATAGCCCCTGTGAAAACCTCATAAGAGCAATGCTGAAAATTGCCTGTATTACTTTTCTGCCCAGAAAGGTTTACTTGATTCTACTTTCTTACTCAATGTCTCACTTGATTTCAAACCATTTTCTTCCTATTGACATTTGATGTGACTGAACGAGTTATAAGTGACACAAAAGACTGAAAGTCGCACTGTGGATGGTGGCAGAGTTAAGGGAGATTTTAGGCTGTTGTGGAGAGGGGAGTGTGAGAGAGAAAATGCTGACATAATCCATGACCGGCAATGCCAACACAACTTGCACCATTTAGGTTCACTGCACCATGATGACGGTCAAGTACGTTTCACACTACTTTTTGCAGGACTGACATAATGACGTGTTGGTGCTGTGTAGGTGACCAGGAATGAGGGTATCAATTTGTCTAGCACTATAGTGCCAAGTTGATCTTCATGGGTATGTTAGTGATGGGAGACTCTCAGTTATAGCACCAACATTCTATCTGTGGTTGCGCTACATGTGAAATATTTGTGACAAGGAAAAACATGAATTTTACTGCTGCTTGTTTCACTTGCAGGAATGTAAGCTGTCTTCTTAGTTTCTGCCTAAATACACTCTCGGAAATCACCACACATTCAGTAATAAAAAGGCAAATTTTTATTCCATCCTTCGTTCTTTAATCAGACAGAAATGTTAAATACCACTGAATATTGCAGAATAGTTGAATTACAATCATAACAAAGTTCCACAAAGTGATAACAAATGCAAAGTTGAAAACAAAAATTAGCATGCAGTGACCTGTGAACCTATAAGATCTATCTCAGCTAACCATGACATTATCAATTATTGTACAGCTTACTCATCTGAATTTTGTATTGTGCATTAGGTAGCATAAAATCTCTTGAAACCTTACATCACTGATTCTTTATTAATTGACATTTAATGGTAAGTGTGGCATATTTATGACATACTTTCAATGCACTGTTGCTCTGAAACTGTATGCTGTGCACGTATGTCACACACAATGAAGGAAATAAATAATTGAACTGCACACAGTTAACATATGGGTCATTCACAAGTGCTCACAAAAGTCAATAGTCGAAAACCCACTAGTGAAGTTACCACCGCAAAAAGTAGTGTGAAGTCTACTTGACCCAATTAAGCTGCCACTGGCTACAGAAGGAAAACACACACCCCTACACGTTAAATTCCAACACCTATCACAGTAATTCACAGTCTTCTGTTTAAATCACCATGCTCATCAACTTTTGCTTTTTTCTGGCTGAATACAAAGAAAAGATGTCTCAAAAATGCATGCTTTGATATATAATTTGTCGATGTAGCATGTCAAAAAATAGCTCAATTAACTTGTACCCAGATACCAATTTCAATTTGTTGACGAGTTTTTACTTGCTATTGTATAACTATGACTTTTTTAAGAACTGATGAAATTCATTGTCATAAACTATTGTGTTAACATTGTACTGTACATTTAATTTCCTTCACGTATACAGATTTTATACAATGTATTAGTGAGGATTACATTTTTTAATTATATATGCCAATTATATATGTTTTGCTTGTGTTTTGGGGGTTTTAGTGTTTTCCTCAATTCTACATTTTCCACAATTTTGTATTTTTTAAGTCTGGACTGCACAAAAGTGTAAAATAGGTGTTTCACAGGACATAGTTTCACTTATGTGTATCATAAGTAAAACTATTGAGTTGTGAAAAAGAAATACTGAATATCACGAATACAATATGAGGAGAAAGCATGATATCTACAATAAATGTAAAAATCTGACAAAGGTGCATAAGGGTGGCCAAGATGCTGGTGCAAAAGTTTATAATGATCTCCCTCCAGATATTAAATGTATGTTACGCAACAATTCCACATTTAGGTACCCTATGAGGCAAGTTCTTCTGGAAAGGTCATTTTACAGTTTGGAAAATTTTCTTAGTCACAATGAAAAACCTCCTAGAACTCTAAACTCTGTGGCTGAAGTTATATAATGTAAGACTGAGCAATTACGTAGATACTCATGCAAAATACATAGTTCATTTCAGTGGTTTTTCCTTATTTGTCACTTGCTATATCTATGGTATAGTGTAATCAGTTATCTTATGACTTATTTATAATGTAACCATGATCTAATATTACTTTTCAAACAATGGGAACTCCAGGAATTAAAATCAACAATGTAGGAAAAGATGGATTTCTACATCAGCCACAGCCTTCAGCAGTAAAGAGAGAGACACACACAAAATTCACACACACACACACTCCCACACACAGACAAGCAAGCACACCTCATGCGCACATGACCGCCAACTCCAGCATCTCAGGCTAGAATGCAACATCACATGGCATGTAAGCAGCAATCTGGGAAGAGAGACAAACACTGTTTGGTGGAGTGTGTGGGATTAGACTGCCAACAGGTACAACATCAGGAGATTGTGGGATAGTGATGTGGGAGAAAAAAGGAACAAAAAAGGAAAGGAGCGAGGAATCATGGGAGGTTGCATTTGCAGAGGGCTGCAAACAAAAACAAGGCAAGATACGAGAATGGGGAGGAGATTCTAGGGCAGAGGGGGTGGAAACTGTTGGGTTGAGGGTGTGGAGTCAATATGTTACCATATGTTGAGGCCAGGGTTATTACAGGTGTGGAGAATGTATTATAAGGATAACTCTCAACTGCACAGTTCACAAAAGCTGGTGGTACAGGGAAGGATCCAGATGACCTGGGTAGTGAAGCAGTCTTTGAAATCAAGAGCACTATGTTCAGCTGCATGTTGTGCCACAGGGTGGTCTACTTTGCTCTAGGCCACAATTTGGTGATGGACATTCATCCTGATGGACAGCTGGTTGGTGGTCATATCAATATAAAAAGCTGTGCAATGAGTGCAGCGGAGTTGCCTAATGACATGGCTGCTTTCACAGGTGGCCCAGCCCCTGATGGGGTAGGATAAACCTGTGACACAACTGGAATAGCAGGTGCTGGATGGGTGGAGTGGGCAGGTTTTGCACCTATGTCTTCCACATGGATATGATCCTTGTTGCAAGGGGTTGAAATTGGCAGTGGTGAAGGGATGGACTCGGATGTTGTGGAGGTTGGGTGGGCAACAGAACACTACTTTAGAAGGGGTGGGTAGTATATCAGGTAGGATGTCCCTCATTTCTGGACACAGTGGTAGGTAATCAAAGCCCTGGCAAAGGATGTGGTTTAGTTGTTCCAGTCCACAGTGATACTGGATGATGAATGGGACATTCCTTTGTGGCTGGTTTTTAGGGGTGATGGGGGAATGCAGTTGTGAGGGGAAATGGCATGGGAGACCTCTTTGTGGACTAGGCCTTGGTGAGATCCTCAGCATACTGACCAAAGGAGTTTTTGTCACTGCAGATACACTGTCCCTGGGTAGCCAGACTATATGGGAGGAATTTTTTGGTTTTAAAGGGATGGCAGTTGTCAAAATGCAGGTATTTTTGGTAGTTGGTGGGTTTAATATGGACAGATGTGCAGATGGAGCCATACGAGAAGAGGAGGTCAACATCTAGGAAGGTGGAACACTGGGCTGAGGAGAGCCACGTGAAGAAAAAGTGTTGAGGTTGTAAAGGAACAAAGGTAGGGTGTCTTGGCCCTGGGCCCAGATCATGAAAATATCATCAATGAACCTGAACCAGATTAGGGGTTTGGTGTTTTGGGAGGCTAGAAAGGTCTCCTCTAGATGGCTCATAAAAATGTTAGCTTAGGAGGATGCTATGTGGGTGCCCATGACTTTGGCGTGGATTTGTTCATATACCTTCCCTTCAAATGAGAAGTAGTTGTGTGTTAGGATAGAGATAGTAAGATGTATGAGGAATGAGGTAGTGCATCTGGCATCTGAAGGACATTGGGAAAGGTAGTGTTCAATAGTGGTAAGATGGTGGGCATGAGGGATGTTGGTGTGTGGGTAGGTGGCATCAACAGCAGTGAGTAGGGATCCAGGAGGTAAAAGGGGGGGAACGTGAAGAGCCGGTGAAGGAGGTAGTTAGTGTCTTTGACATTGTAGGCTAGATTATGGGCAATTGGTTGTTAGTGTTGGTCAATGAGTACCAAAATTCTTTTAGTGATGATGATGATGATGATGAGGTCCCATACTCCGAGGAGCGTAGGGGACAATGCAGGAGACCCACACCATCATACTAGGCAAGGTCCTAGTGGAGGTGGTTTGCCATTGCCTTCCTCTGACCATAATGAGGATGAATGATGATGATGAAGATGACACAACAACACCCAGTCATCTCGAGGCAGGGGAAATCCCTGACCCTGCCGGAATCGAACCCGAGACCCCGTGCGCAGGAAGCAAGAACGCCAAAACAAGACCACCAGTGAGGGCACAATAACCAGCCACAAAGGGACATCGATGATTGTTGCGCTTACGGATTTTGGAGAGCATGTAGAAGGTAGGTGTGCAGGGTGAGGAGGGACATGGATTCAAGAGAAATGGTCTGGGATGGGCCTAAGGCTTTAAGCAAGAATTGGAGTTTGTGTTGGACTTCTGGGAGGGGATCACCATGGCAAAGCTTATATGTGGAGGAGTCAGACAATTGGTGGATGCCTTCTGCCAGGTAGTCACTGTGATTCATAACAACAGTGGTAGAACCTTTGTCCGCAGACAGGATTGTTAGGTCAGGATTTGTTTTGAGGCTGTGTATGACTGGCCTTTCATCTAATGAAAGGTTGGTGTTCTGAGGAAGGGACCTAGGGAAGGATGATGGGGCCAAGTTGGGGTTTCCCCCCCACAACCACAATCCTCCCACCACCCTTAAAAACCAGCCACAAAGGAGTATGCCCTTCGTCACCCAGTATCACCCCAGACTGGAACCAATAAACCACATCCTTCACCACAGATCTGATTACCTGTCATCATGCCCAGATATGAGGGACAACCTACCCAATAGACTCCCCACCCCTCTAAAGTGATGTTCTGTCACCCACCCAACCTCCACAAAATCCTAGCTGTTCCTTCACCATTCCAAATCCCAACCTTTTGCCACAAAGATCACATCCCTGTGGAAGACCTAGGTGCAAAACCTGTCCAGTCTACCCAACCATTACTTGCTATCTCAGTCCTGTCACAGGCTTACCCTATCCCATGAGGGGACAGGCCACCTGTGAAAGCAGCCATGTCATTTACCAGCTTTGCTGCAATCATTTCACAGCTTTTTATATTGGTATGACTACCAACCAGCAGTCCACCATGATGAACAGCTGTCACCAATCTATGGCCAAGAGCAAAGTAGACCACCCTGTGGTACAACATGCAGCTGAACGTAATGCTCTTAATTTCAAAGGCTGCTTCACTACCCAGGTCATCCGGATCCTTCCCTCTACCACCAGCTTTTCTGAACTGTGCAGATGAGAGTTATCCTTCAACACATTCTCCACTCCCGTAATTATCCTGGCCTCAACCTGTGGTAACATACCATCTCCACAACCTCCATCCAACAGTTTCAATCCCCTCTGTCCTTTCAGCTGCTTCCTGTTCTCATCTCCCACCTTGTTTATTTGCATCTCTCTGCAAACACATCCGCCCATCTTTCCCCACTCCTCTCTCTTTTTGTTTCTTTTTTTCCCCTACCTCCCCACCCCACAACCTCCTGATGCTGCAACTGTTGGCAGTCTAATGCCTGCACACTCTACCAGACTGTGTTTGTGTCTCTCCCCACCCGTAGACTACTATCCCTTTTCCTTCCACTTCCCCACCCCCTTCAGACTGCTGTTTGCATCCCATGTGATGTTGCATTTTGGTCCAAGATGCTGGAGTTGGCAATAATGTGTATGTGAGGTGTGCTTGCTTGTGTGTGTGTGTGTGTGTGAGAGAGAGAGAGAGAGTTTCTATGGGATCAAACTACTGAGGTCATCGGTCCCTAGACTTACACACTACTTAAACTAAGTTATGCTAAGAATAACACACACACTCATACCCGAGGAAGGACTCGAACTTCTGGCAGAAGGGGCTGTGCAATCCGTGACATGGTGCCTCAAATGGCATGGCCATTACACGTGGCTGTGTGTATGTGTGTGAAAGTTGTGTGTGTCTCTCTCTTTATTGCCGAAGGCTGTGGCCAAAAGCTATATGTGACTGTCTTTTAATCATCCCTGTTTGCAACTTGATGTGTTTTCTATACAGTAAGTAGCAATCTATCTTTTCCTACATTGCTAATAGTACTTTTGTCATTTTTGTGACATTACTCACTAAGTACTGATTGAATCAGAAAGCTCACACAGATTGTCATATTAAAAAAATGAACTGACACATTCCATACCCTTGTCAGCTTATCATAGGTGGATTGATGGAGTAAGAAACAAATCAATAAATAAAGGAAAAAAATTAAATGGGTCATTAGGACATTCTGTTTACTATAAGTCCACACATAGAAACCTGTATCAGCAGACATCTAGCTGCCACTACCCTTCACACACTCTGAGTGTCCTTTAAATAATGGTGCATTGACAATCTGCGTTCAAGGGAAATGGATATTCTGCACATAAAGTTAGCACAACTTTAGCAAGGAGCAAATGTAAAATGTTGCAAAATGAAGAGGATAATAAAGAGCTGTTCAGTTCCAGAGAATTCCTCTCATATGTGGACAAAATTCCATCTAAATTGGAGAATATCCTAAATGAACATTATGTAAAAATTGTTGTCCAGCCATCCACATAGATCTGCAAGCTTCTTGGTGCAATAAAGGGTGATATGCACTTGTGGAAGAGTGAAGTCTACAGAATAGCACAACAACATGGCAAAACCTTCATAGTCAGACCACACGCAGTACAAGAAAGGGACGTGGAGCATCAATGCCACACACGCCTTTCACAGCCAAGTAAATCAACCATAAGTAACCACTGTATATCCATAGGACATTCTATGGGTTATTCTGTCACAAAAATCTTGGGGATGATGAAATCCTTTTGTGATTCAAGTGTTATGAAATCTGTGAAACTACTTTTTGCAGAAGATCTCATCAACTGTGACAGTATTTTCAACTGAATGAGGTGTGTGATCCTTTGGAAATGATGTGTATTTAATCCAACCAATTAAATATGAGGCAGGCAACTCCCATTATCTTATTATCACAAATATAGAATCACGGCTGCATCATAGGCATATACGACGTATTCATCAACTTTCTCATCCGGCAAAAGATTTAATCTTCTTATTATTATAGATATACTGTAGCCCACCACAAACAGTGTGGTGGAATTGTTTTCACTTAATTAATACAGAAGGCATCAAGATTTGAAGCTACCATAATGTCTTCAGCTTTTAAAATTACATGTGTGAAAATTGTAACCTAAGAACACGCAACCAAGTTAACTTTGTAGACCAGTTATCCATATTTATGGAAAAGTGATTAGTTTTGCTTAATTGTCCATAATTCAAAAGTTAATAATTAATTAAGATTCAATTTCAAGGCATCAACCAAAAGCCCTGATATGATGCATTCCTGCTACAAGGCACAGCTATAACCAGTGGGACATGAGCCGAGAGCAATTAGCTGAAGTTCAGTTGCCAGCAGTTGTAAGTTACTTGTAGGTCACTCAAACTGTGAATTTGTGAGAGCACAGAATACATTAATTTTAATGGCAAAGGCTGATGTGAAATATAAGATGCAGGGATACTGTAAGAACTGCAGAGAAATAAGTTAATGTAATGACAATGGTGGGCGAGCAAAGTTATTTAGTTAACTTTCAACTGTGGCCTTATATACAAACATGCTGTGAACAGTTACTATCTACCATCATTGAACAGTATATGATTTGTGAGAATAAACTGCCAATAGATAACAATGCTGTGCCCCATATTTTTTAATAAACATGCCTGCAACTTCAAATCTGAATGCAATTCCACTTCCCAGAGACCAACAGATTCAGAAGCTTAACACGATAGCCGGCCGCGGTGGTCTAGCGGTTCTAGGCACTGAGTCCGGAACCGTGCGACTGCTACGGTCGCAGGTTCGAATCCTGCCTCGGGCATGGATGTGTGTAATGTCCTTAGGTTAGTTAGATTTAAGTAGTTCTAAGTTCTAGGGGACTGATGACCACCGATGTTAAGTCCCATAGTGCTCAGAGCCATTTGACCCATTTTTAACACGATAAGAAACACACATCATAAATAAAAACATTTCACTTTGACCACCAGATTTTAACTCCATGGGTCCACAATTTGAGAGAGTGGTCCCATGCAATAATATCATTATACATGCACCTGTACACCTCACATGGAGCAATTCAGCAGTGGTTACGGAACTTTATTGGGTTGGTCCATGCCCCATCACACTAATTTTATCTATCGGCTTAGCAACATGCAGCAGCAATGTCCAGTGTAAAACTGACTTGCAGATGGCTGCCTGTCATCAGTTAAAATTTCTTGGCAAGATGTCAATGTCATCAGACTGCAGAATCAAAACCTCATGGAATTACATCTTCTTAGAAGATGTGATGAATCTTAGTCTGGAATCTGCAAAAGGATACCAGTCAAAAAATAATACTAGTATCATATAATACCACCTCAAGCTTTGGTAACATCCATAATTCAGTGAGGACCAGTCCACAAATTTCAAGTATGCCACATCCAATTGAAGCTATTCATTGATGATTTGATCCTGTAGAGCCACCATATCCTGAGGATACTGACTGCTACATTTACAAATAGGTCCAGAAATTTTCTATAGGATTAAGATCTCGTGATTCAGAAGGATAGTCCAGGTGTGACATGGTGCCTCGGTGTTGATCAAACCAGGAGCATAAGTGTGCAGCTCTGTGAAGATAGTGGCTGTCATCTTAAAATATGAGAGTGTCCACAGCATATTCATCACTAAGATATAGAAGGAAGAACAACACTTAGTAACCAACAATGTTGAATAAACATTCTAGTTCATGTTCACAATGAATCGACCCCAAATATTCGCATAACCACATTGGCATGAACTACACCCTCCACGTACTGTGGGTTAAATGCCTTGCTAGTTCACTGATGCATTACATGCCTTGCAAAATCATTACTAATTAGACCACACTACACACCTCCAACTAGCTACTGTCCAGTTTCTGAGTTTTGTCCTCTTCAACAAGTGCAGCTTTGCATGCTGCTATGAACAATGACCTTTTGTGAGGTATCTCAGTGCAAATGTCCACTGCAAAATGGTTGCTTTGTTATATTCAGCCAGAAACTGATTGAGATGGCTCTGCATTGACTCAGATCAGGTTTAAAACTGATCATCACTGACATGATATGAACCTTATCTCTGGTCCCTATCAGTCATGATCTTTCTAGAGTCACTGTTCTTACATCATGACACATGGCTGCATGTGTTACACCATTCATTGTAGACACATTGGACTGTCCATGTTGATATATCAACACATTAATCAACTTCATTCATGGTGTAGTCATGGTCACATCCAATCACAAAAGCTCCTTTCTTCCATTAGGTCACATCTCCACATCGACCCATCTTACTGTGCTGATTCCATACAACTGAGTGATGCTTACGCACCACTTCACTCCCATGACTTACACCACTGGTGGGGGGTCTCACTACTGCCAGGCACCAGTTTTATACCATCTACAGTGCTCCAAACTCAATTTTGCACTCATTTAGGAGAGTCACTAACATTCAATCTGGAGAGTTTATTATTTTCACAATTTTGTACTCCCTTCTTAACTAATACATTTATCTCAGTTGTGACATGCAGAAAAAACTTAAGAAATATTATTTAATCAAAATATGATGCAGTGATGCCAAGTGCATGCTGTGGCATCGATTTTGTCAAGACTGAGAAAATCAGAGTTACTATGATGAAAAACAGATCCATGTATATATATATATATATATATATATATATATATATATATATATATATATATTTGTGTTTGTTTGTGTGTCTATCGACCTGCCAGCGCTTTCGTTCGGTAAGTCACATCATCTTTGTTTTTATATATATACAAAGATGATGTGACTTACCGAACAAAAGCGCTGGCAGGTCGATAGACACACAAACAAACACAAACACACACACAAAATTCAAGCTTTCGCAACAAACTGTTGCCTCATCAGGAAAGAGGGGAAGAAGAGGGAAAGACGAAAGGATGTGGGTTTTAAGGGAGAGGGTAAGGAGTCATTCCAATCCCGGGAGCGGAAAGACTTACCTTAGGGGGAAAAAAGGACAGGTATACACTCGCACACACGCACATATCCATCCACACATATACAGACACCAGCAGACATATTTAAAGACAAACAGAAAGAGAAAATAAGACGACAGAAAAGATTTCGAAATGCAACAGTGACAATAACAAACGTAATTGTTGGGTTCAAATTACTGATATCAATATAATATAGGGAAACATTCCACGTGGGAAAAATATATGTAAAAACAAAGATGATGTGACTTACCGAACGAAAGTGCTGGCAGGTCGATAGACACACAAACAAACACAAACACACACACAAAATTCAAGCTTTCGCAACAAACTGTTGCCTCATCAGGAAAGAGGGGAAGGAGAGGGAAAGACGAAAGGATGTGGGTTTTAAGGGAGAGGGTAAGGAGTCATTCCAATCCCGGGAGCGGAAAGACTTACCTTAGGGGGAAAAAAGGACAGGTATACACTCGCACACACGCACATATCCATCCACACATATACAGACACAAGCAGACATATTTATATATATATATATATATATGGATATGTGTGTGTGTGCGAGTGTATACCTGTCCTTTTTTCCCCCTAAGGTAAGTCTTTCCGCTCCCGGGATTGGAATGACTCCTTACCCTCTCCCTTAAAACCCACATCCTTTCGTCTTTCCCTCTCCTTCCCTCTTTCCTGATGAGGCAACAGTTTGTTGCGAAAGCTTGAATTTTGTGTGTATATTTGTGTTTGTTTGTGTGTCTATCGACCTGCCAGCGCTTTTGTTTGGTAAGTCTCATCATCTTTCTTTTTTATATATATATATATATATATATATATATATATATATATATATATATATATATATATATATATATTATAATGTAAGAATGATTGCCTTTGTATATGCCAAACGAGTAAATTAAATAGAGAATATTGTCTCAGCTGTGTGACTAAATTCATGATGTGACAGGTCACAGTTTGTAATAAGGGATGGGAAGCCATCAAGTAAAACAGAAGTGATACCTGCCATTTCCGAAGGAAAAGTTACAGGCACTCGGCTGTTCCCAATCTATAAACAATTTAGGAGACAATCTGGGCAGCCCTCTTAAATTGTTCATAGACAATGCTGTCATTTACTGTCTAGAAAAGTCATCAGAAGATCAAAACCAACTGCAAAATGACTTAGACATCATATGCATATGGTGTGAAAAGTGGCAATTGACTCTCAATAAGGAAAAGTTTGAGATCATGCACATGAGTACTAAAAAAGATCTGTTAGATTTCTGTTACATGATAAATCAAATAAATCTAAAGGCTGTCAATTCAACTAAATACCTAGGAATTAAAATTACAACAACTTAAATTGTAATGATCATGTAGATAATGTTGTGGGGAAGGCAAAACAAAGGCTGAATTTTATTGGCAGAGCACTCAGAAGATGCAACACCTTCACTAATGACGATACCTACAATATGCTTGTCCGTCCTCTGCCAGAGTATTGCTGAGTGGTATGAGATCCTAACCAGATAGGATTGATGGAGGACATCAAAAATGCCCAAAGAAGGGCAGCTCTTTTCATATTTCATGAAATAGGGGAGAGAATGTCATGGATATGACAAGTGAGTTTGGATAGCAATCATTAAAACAAAGGCACCTTTCATTTATGGTGAGATCTTTTCACAAAATTTCTTTCACCAACTTTCACCTTTTAATGAGAAAATATTTTATTGCAGTCAATCAACAAAACAAGACATGATCATCACAATAAAATAAGAATAAAATAAAAGAAATCTGAGCTTGTATGGAAAGATTTGAGTTTCATTTTCCCCGTGAGCTATTACAGAGTGGAACAGTAGGGAAATAATCTAAAGGTGGTTGGAAGAACACTCTACTCAGCACTTAAGTATGAACTGCTGAGCAGTTGTACAGATATAGATGTCTCTAATTTATAAACTTGATTAGACAGCATTCTTGATCTACTGGAGACAATAAATTAGTAAGCAACAATTACTTTACCACTTGAATATATTATTTGTGAAGAAGAGGTCACATATGGGCTATGAACTGAAGCTTACAGTCTAAGAAGAACACCATCACACTCAATAAACATTGCAGCATTATGGTACTGTTGCAACAATTGTGTAGAAAACTTCTCAGTGCCAAATCTACATCTACATCTATACTCGACAAACCACCGTGAAGTGAATGGCAGAGGGTATGTCCCAAAAATGGAGGAAGAATAACTGTTTCAATGCCTTTGTGCATGCAGAAATAATTCTAATCTTACCCTCATGATCCCTATGTGAGTGATACATAGGGGGTTGTAGTATATCCCCAGAGTAACAATTTAAAGCTAGTTCTTGAAACTTTGTTAACAGACTTTCTCAGGATAGTTTACATCTGTCTTCAAGAGTCTGCCAGTTCAGTTCCTTCAGTATCTCTGTGACACTGTCCCACAGATTAAACAAACCTGTAACTGTTAATGTTGCCCTTCTCTGTACATGTTCAACATCCCCTGATAGTCCTATCAGGTATGGGTCCCACACACGTGAGCAATATTCTAGGATGGGTTGCATGAGTGATTTATAGACTGATTGCACTTCCTCAGTATTCTACCAATAAACCAAATTCTATCACCTGCTTTGCCCAAAACTGAATCTATGTGATCATTGTATTTCATATCCCTCCAAAATGTTACATCCAGGTATTTGTGAGTTGGCTGATTCCAACCATGACTCTTGATAGTATAGTCATAGAATACAACATTTTTTCCATTTTGTGAAGAGTGGTAAAAACAAATTACAACTGTTCAACTGCATTCCATATAAGCAAATGAAAAATATTACATGGGATGTCAAATGTTGTAAAAAAAAACTATTTCAGATAGTTCAATAAACTATTTTCATACAAAAAAAAAAAAAATCAAAAGATGAAACTCATGAATCATTAAAACAACCAAACTAATGGTACACAGGAATTGTTCAAAAAATGTACATACTTAATCTTGTTGTTTGTGAGTTTGTTGCAGATTAACCAGTTTCTAAATATATAAGTTAAAGAATGAAGGATGCAAAAGAACTCTATAGGAATTTTGTGGTTTTCCTCATATTTTACCTGACATTCAGTTGGCCAGCGAGCAGCTTGCTGTGGACAGTCTAATTCTTTAGGCAAGGCAAACAGATCACGTGGTTCCTTCAACTTCGCAACTGGTCGCAGAGTCCTATTATCAGTGTTGATCTCCACTTGATTTGATTTCAGAGTGTTCTGTAGAAAGCTGCTGAGGTAACTTCCTATATATTTTTAAAAACAGAAATTATTCACTATGACTAAAATGTAATTTCATTTGGAATGACTTACTTTATATCGCAACATGTATTTCAAAACAATAATATGAGCCATCATTTTAACTTGTGAAACTGAAATGCTCATTTCCTTGATTTCTAAAACCAACAGCCTACAAACTATGAGGTGCAGGCAGTTTTTGACTAATCTTTTTTGCCATTTTTCTTCTATTGGCACCCGTGATTCAAGCTAGAAACCATAATACAGCATTTGGTATTTACTTCTTTGAAAAAATTACCCTCACAAACTGAGACTGAACTATTGTTGGACGAGCAGAGTGGGAATCACAAATATTTCTTACCAAAACATAATAAAATTTGGCACTGTTAGCATGAGGCAATGTCAATAGAATGATGTTAGCTTTCCTGTAGTAGTGACAGATTTTCTAATTGCTAATGGGAAAGATTTTAGTAAAGTACAAAACAGGAACTTTTTGAGTTCAAATTTAATCAATGCATTTCCCTAAAAGACACTTAAACAAAGCTTTCAGCCACAAACTTCATCAACAAAAGAGAAACAGAGAAACACACACTATTCATACACACAGGAAAACACACCTCATGCACACATGACCATCAAGTCCAGCAGTTTGGGCCAGAATGTAACTATCACATGGGATGGAAGCAGCAATCTGGAGGAGACAGGGAAGGTGAAGGGATAGTAGTATTTTCTCTTCCTTCCCCTTCATCTCTTCTCCTGGTTGAAGGAGGCACTGGGTCTGGGAGTTTGCATAAGTAAAACCGTTTTTTATGTGTGTTGTCCTGCTGCCACTTGGTGGTTAGATTTTTTATTTATGCAATTCCGTTATATTAAGAAAAAATGTTTGTTTCATAAACAACTTCTCCTTATATCAGTGCACATGTATGCACTTGTTTACATTTACATGACAGCTTAAAACTCATTGTGGATACACAGTCTTTGATGTAAATAGTTCAATTAAGTTGAACTGTGTACTTCAAACAATGTGCATTCATGATGTATTTAACTCATCATGTAAACAAAAACAAGTGTCAGATGTCTACTGTTACGCAATTCAACATCACACAAGCATCAGTGCTATGTTACATGTGTAGACATCCCCAGATAGACAAGATGTTTTTTAATTATTTTGTTTTTATTTATGACAAACTGTTTTTACTTTTACTAAACCTGGGGGAAATGTGCTACATATCATCCACGATAATGTCAACATGGCATGCGTGATACAGTCATAATCAAACAGGATGTACAAAACAAGTTTTTTAAAGATCAGAAAATGACAGTCTTAACTACTGAAGCCACTCAGTAGGAATAAATAGCATTGAGAGGAATCTTAGCTATTAAATTTTCTTCAAAGAAAATTCCATAATCATATTTTTGGCACACAGGAGACAAATCAAAATGTCAAACACAATTTCATTTGTATGAAGCTGCAGCTGATGAGTGGTAGCAGTATTTTAACATTAATGTAATACTGTATTGTCTACTTAATAAGATTAATGATAAATTTCACCAATTATGAACTCCTCTGAGTAGTAACATCTCTGAAGTCCAATATCATGCAGAAACTTCTTATTTAGAATTGTCTTTTTGTTCCAGATATATTTTAATCCCCATTTTTTTGGAGAGGAATGGGTCCGAGCCTACAATTTTAGACAATGAGTAGGGAGCATAAAATTATCTTAATTTTTGTTTCATGGATGTGGTCATCCTTCAGTAGTTCCTCTTTGCTGTGTATATGCTAAACATGATGATTTTCAAATGCACTGGGAGCACACTGTTGCCTGGTGCAGGTTTCTAAATAATGGGTGACATAATTCCCATGGATGTGCAAAACATATTTCCAAAATTTTTTCTACACATCCATTATATACAGAATGAAAATCATACTTTATAACTGATTGAAAACAATTAGGATTTGATATTTTCCACATGCCCATGTCAGTAGTACTAAATTAAACCTACACTGCAAATACAAACCTCTTTTGGATATTGCAAACTTTACAGAAGGAGTATTCCCAGAAAAATTAAAAGTAAGCAAAGTGGTACCAATATTTAAGAAAGGAGACAAAAATGATCCAAATAACTAGAGCCCAATGTCTTTAATCTCTGGTTTCTCAAAAATACTAGAGATGCTCATGTATAGTAGGTTGACCACATTCCTGGAGAAACACAATATTCTGATTCCAGCATAAAATGTTTTCCAAAAAGGAAAATCTACAGAAACCACCATCGCAAACCTCACAGAATCTGTTATAGATGTATTAGACAAAAGAAACTCTGTGTGTGCTATGTTTCTGGATTTGTCTAAAGCGTTTGACACAATCACCCATACATACTACACTTATTGAAAAACTGGAAAGCTATGGTTTCCGTGGACATGCAGTCAAGTGCATAAAATCATACATCAGCAACAGAAAGCAATATGTGGAAACAGACACTTGATGCAGATTTGAAATCAGAAATATTGATTATGGAGTGCCTCAAGAATCTGCACATGGGCCACTTCTGTTCAAACTATTTGTAAACAATATTGATGTCAGTGAGGAAGATAAAAAAATACAATATGCAGATGACACAACACTAATGAATGTACAAAAAAAAAAAAAACAGGAAACACTGGAAATAAATGTGTTTATGTCAGTAAATAATACAGCACAGTGGCTTATACAAAATGACTTAATTTTAAATCTTAAAAAGACAATGTTGATGGTATTCACAAATAGATAAAAGGAAAAAGACACATATATTTTCATAGATGAAACAAGACTGGAAGAAGTTATCACTATTAAATTTCTGGGGATTAGAGTTGACAATAAGCTCCAGTGGAGTCAACATACAGATAATGTTTGCTGTAAATGAAGCAATGCAATATTTGTTATGAAGCACGTGCATATTATACCAGCAAGAAGCTTCTATGTAGAGTGTACCATTCTCTATTTTAGCCATACCTACAATATGTAATTACTGTTCGGGAAAATTCTAGCAGCAAAAACAGAAAAAGAATATTTAGATGGCGAAAAGAGAGAGAGAGAGAGAGAGAGAGAGAGAGAGAGAGAAAAGCAAAGAAGCTGTAGAACCACCTTGAACAAGAAACAAAGTGACTCATGCAGAACTGTTTTCCACAATCTAAAAATACTGACATTTCCATCTCTATACATTTACAAAACAATAATACGATTAATAAAAGGAAATGCAGTACTATACATATGAAACAAGAAGTAAAAGCCAGCTGAGAAGTATACAACACTGACTGAGAGTTGCTGAAAAAGGTCCTCAATACTTGGGTGACAAACTCATAAAGTACCTTCCAAAGACTTTTCAGGACAATGTGAGCAAACAGACATTCCAAAACCTTTAAACAATCATTTAATGGAGAAAGAATTTAATATTGTATAAGAGTATATGCATCCATGAACGAAAAATGCTATTATTACTGTTATAGAGGTACTGTAACTAATTGAACATATTATGATATGTAAATAACATGAGAACATGGATACTGAGAGAAAAATGTAAATATGAGTATAATGTAGTATGTAAACATTTTTCAGGGCCTAAAAATGGGTGAAAAATGTATGCAACATTATTATAAGTATTGCCACTTTGATGTATTAAATTGTAATAAATAGGTTAAATATTGCAAGAAAATAGGTTTAAGTTGTCTTGTCCTATATTACAAGTACACACTTTGTACAAAATGTAAAAGCAGAAACAATTAAGTCTCTTTTCAAAATCTCCATGCGAAGGAAAATCCAAGAGTGTTGCCCCAAATTAATCCTGGTACCACTAAAAAGATGACTGAAATAGGTATTAGTGTCAGTGATATTGAGGAAAAGCTGACATCCTTAAAGTGGAACCCCTCTGAAATTCTGTACCCAATTAGCAGCTGAGTTAGCCACTATATTGACTAATATCTATCACAGATCCCTCAAACAAGAAAATATACCCAGTAGTTGAAAGCAAACACAGATCACATTTGTCTGCAAGAAGGGTAGCAGAAGTGATCCACAAAACTACCATTCAATACCGGTATGTTTCGTCTCTTACCACTCTATTAATCACTTTCATCGTCATCATTAGTGGGAGAATCATTGTCGTCTTCACCATCTTCCTATAGAGTGTTGTCCTCTGTTCCATCCAGTGAATTTGTGATTCCAGATTTTTTGAAGGATTTTTCCACCATTGGTTGTGGAATGGAGTCCCATGCACTTTTCACCCATTCACAAATATGGGACAAATCCGGCCATTTCATTTTTCCACTAGGTGTGAACTTATGGTTTTCATCAGCCATCCATTGCGTATATCGCTGTTTAAGTGCAGCTATGAATGGCTGATTTATACACACATCTAGTGGTTGTAGGATGGATGTTAGGCCTCCAGGGATAATGACAAAGTCAGTTATTCCTTTTTGTAATTTGTCTTGCACTTCCTTAGTTGTATGTCCGTGGAAGCTGTCCAGGACCAACCTGTTGCATAAATTCAGTAACGCACCAGGATGGCGTTGCCAAACATGTGTCACCCAGTCAATTATAAGATTATTGCCCCCACATTAACCCTTTTGGATTCGCCCTCACTAATACCGGTATGACTTTTATTGATATTTTCGGAATAGTTTTCCTTTTAAATATCACCGAAGGTGGTAGCTTTCATCCATCGCCAGTTACACACAACATCACTGTACATCTTTGTTTCTCACTGCTGCCAGTTCGTATCATGATGCTGGATTCTCCTTTCCTGTTCACTGTGTTGTCGAGCGCCATCTCAAAATAGACTGGCATTTGATCCGCATTACCAATTTGCGATAATATATAGAACTGTTTACGGTGCAGATTTATCACATAACGAAGAAAATTCACTAATTTTTCCTCATAATTGCCTGGAAGCCGCTGAGCGATAGTAGTTTTCCTCCAGAATCCTAAACCATTTCGGTTGAAAAATCTTGACAGCCAGCCCCGGCTAGCTTTGAAAATGGTAATGCCTAGTTCTTTGGCTAAAGACAATGCTTTAAGTTGGCACATTTCACTCATCACCACGCATCCGTATTGTTGCTTCTCATCTATATAATCGCAGAGCCTTTTCTCGAGGTCCGGATTCTTCACTTTTTGGCCGTGAAATGCCCAGTGATTACTATTAGTTTCTTGAAGCTGCGTTTTATTTTTTCGCCAGTCACGAATACAACTCTCACTCATGTCATACTTTCTTCCTGCTGCACGGTTTCCAATATTCTCGGCTTCTTCAATAATTTTCATGTTTTCTTTAGCAGTGTACAAGCGATAACGAGAACTTGTAGCCATAATTAACAAGTTTGAAGACATTATTACTTCACTCCTAATGTGCTACTGATGCATCACAGACGGAGGCCGCAACAATGCAATAGTATAAGGGATGTATTGTTGGAGGCAGAGCAGTACCAACAATGTTTCGAATAATCCGCACAACCCAGTTTTTCATCCTAAAATTCGGGAAAAAATATGCGCGGATTATTCGAGTATATACGTTATTTGTTATGACTACAGGGCGCAAAAACCTGAGTATATACGGTATGCTTTCTTGGAAGAGATTGCATCTATCTTCAGCTGTCTGCCAGTTCAGTTATTTCTTATTTCTGTGACTAACATGAGTGAAACAAAACTGAGATCATTTGTGCTGCCCTTCTCTGTATATGCTCAGTATACCTGCTAGTCCTATTTGGTGCAGGCCTCAATAGGTGTGAGAAATATTCGAGGATGAGTCAAACAAGTGTTTTGTAAACAACCTCCTTTGTAGACTGGTTGCATTTCCCGGGTATTCTACCAATGAACCAGTCTGGAATATTCTTTACCAACAACTTAGTCTATGGTAATTAATCCATTACATGTCCCAACATTTTGTTACACCCCCCTCTCTGAACATCATATGACCACTGGTATAGAACTTTTAAGTGTTACAGGTGAGTGTTCATCGGAGGTGGAGGTATCATCTGGAGTGCCCCAGGGAAGTGTGGTAGATCCGCTGTTGTTTTCTATCTAGATAAATGATCTTTTAGATAGGGTAGATAGCAATGTGCGGCTGTTTGCTGATGATGCTGTGGTGTACGGGAAGGTGTCGTCGTTGAGTGATGGTAGGAGGATACAAGATGACTTGGACAGGATTTGTGATTGGTGTAAAGAATGGCAGCTAACTCTAAATATAGATAAATGTAAATTAATGTAGATGAATAGGAAAAAGAAAACCATAATGTTTGAATACTCCATTAGTAGTGTAGCGCTTGACACAGTCACATCAATTAAATATTTGGGCGTAACATTGCAGAATGATATGAAGTGGGACAAGCATGTAATGGCAGTTGTGGGGAAGGCAGATAGTCGTCTTCAGTTCATTGGTAGAATTTTGGGAAGATGTGGTTCATCTGTAAAGGAGACCACTTATAAAACACCAATACGACCTATTCTTGAGTACTGCTTGAGCGTTTGGGATCCCTATCTGGCCGGATTGAGGGAGGACATAGAAGCAATTCAGAGGCAGGCTGCTAGATTTGTTACTGGTACGTTTGATCATCACGCAAGTGTTACGGAAATGCTTCAGGAACTCAGGTGGGAGTCTCTAGAGGAAAGGAGGCGTTCTTTTCGTGAATTGCTACTGAGGAAACTTAGAGAACCAGAATTTGAGGCTGACTGCAGTACAATTTTACTGCCGCCAACTAACATTCTGTGGAAAGACCACAAAGATAAGATAAGAGAGATTAGTGCTTGTACAGAGGTGTATAGCCAATCATTTTTCCCTTGTTCTGTTTGGGAGTGGAACAGGGAGAGAAGATGCTAGTTGTGATACGGGGTACCCTCCGCCGCGCACTGTATGGTGGATAGTGGAGTATGTATGTCGATGTAGATGTAGATTTAGGTTAGCATCTCACTTTTGTAGAGCAGAAATGGAGAAAGGAGGAGTTGCCACATTCATCAGGCACTGTCATAAATGTAAGAACATACACATTCATAAATTTTGCCTAGAACAGCATATGGAAGCATGTGCAACAGAAGTAGAATTTCATAAAAAATCCTTCATAATATTAAGTGTATATCGAGCACCTGCAAGTAACATTAATCTGTTCATAAACCGCCTTGAAGCTGTACTGGCCCATTTAACAACCAAAAACAGAGAAATAGTGATGGCTGATGACTTCAATGTAGATTTCCATAAAGACCCTCCCAATAAGAACTTATTTGAGTTAGTAACACTAACATTCAACTTAACTCCCACTGTAAAGTTTCCAACTAGGGTAGCCAATTGCTCACAAACAGCCATTGATAATATCTGTATAGAAAAGTCCAATGAACAAAATTATATTACAAAACCAATAGTCAATGGCATCTTAGATCCTGACATGCAGTTTCTTCAGTTAAATGTAAATACTGAACAGGATACATAATCTGTTAAATCTGAACTCAAGAGGGTAATCAATAAGACATAAATTGATTATTTTAGGACACTCATCAGAGACATTCACTGGAGTGATGTTTATAATGCTCATGGCATGAATGAAAAATGTAACACTTTTGCTAATAAAGTGCTTATCTTATTTGAACACTGTTTTCCCCAAAAACTAACCAAGGTTAGAGCAAAGTCTACAAAGAAGCCAAGGATTACTCAAGGAATAGAGGTATCTTGTAAAACAAAAAGAAAACTGTATCTGTCAATCCGAAACAGTTCTGATGTTGATGCTATAGCACATTACAAGAAATAGAGCAAAATATTAAAGACTGTAATACGGGCATCAAAGCAAATATATTACAAGGTAAAGATAGTCATGTCAGATAACAAAATAAAGGCAATGTGAGATATAGTGAAGGAGGAGACCAGTAGAATCACACATGAAGAGCAGCAAATAGCATTAAGAGTAAATGATACATCGGTGACAGATGTGTATAGTGTTGCAGAACTTTTTATAGCTGTTACTGAAAATATGGGATTGTCAGGCTCTATAGATGCTGCCATTCTCAAAAATTTTAGAAAAGATAATGTACAATCGGCTTTATAACCATCTTATCACAAATAATGTACTGTCAAAGTCGCAGTTCAGATTTCTAATGGGTTCTGATATTGAGAAGGCTATCTACACTTACAGTGAAAATGTACTTAATTCATTAGACAAAAAATTGCAGGCAACTGGTATATTTTGTGATCTGTCACAGGCATCTGACTGTATAAATCACAATATCCTTTTAAGTAAATTAAAATATTGTGGAGTAACAGGAAACACTGCAAAATGGTTCAAATTTTATATCTCTGGCAGGAAACAAAGGGTGTTTTAGGAAAGAGACATGTATTAAGCTATTAGGCATGTATTAAGCTATCAGGCATCATCCAACTGCGAACTAATTACATATGGGGACCCACAAGGTTCCATCTTAGGGTCCTTACTTTTTCTTGTGTGTGTCAATGACCTTTCGTCAGCAACATTACCAGATGCTAAGTTTGTTTTGCTTGCCAATGATACAAACATTGCAATAAATAGCAAATCAAGTGTAGTCTTAGAAACTGGCTAATAAAATATTTGAGGACATTACTAAACTTTGAATACACACACTACATGCAGTTCAGAACTTGTATGGGGTGTCCCACAAGTATATGCCTAACATATGATAACAAGCAGATAGAAGAAGTGGACAGTGTTAAGTTCTTGGGATTACAGCTTGATAATAAACTCAACTGGGAGGAGCATACCACAGAACTGCTGACACGTCTAAACAAATCTCTATTTGCAAGCAAATTCTGTCAGACATAGGGGATATAAAAATGAAAAATCTGGCATACTACACTTACTTTCACTCCATAATGTTTTATAGGATTATTTCTTGGGGTAATTCATCAAGCCAAGCTAAAGTTTTGCAGGCACAAAAACATGCAATAAGAGTTATATATGGTGTGAACTCAAGAATGTCCTGCAGAAGCCTGTTTAGGGAACTACAGATACTAACTACTGCTTCCCAATATATTTCTTCCTTAATGAAATTTGGCCGAGTGGTTCTAGGCGCTTCAGTCTGGAACCGCGCTACAGCGATGGTCGCAGGTTCGAATCCTGCCTCAGGCATGGATGTGTGTGATGTCCTTAGGTTATTTAGATTTAAGTAGTTCTAAGTTCTAGGAGACTGATGACCTCAGATATTAAGTCCCATAGTGCTCAGAGCCATTTGAACCTTAATGAAATTTGTCATTAAAAATATATGACTTTTTCAAACCAACAGCTCAGTTCATGGAATCAATACTAGAAATAAGAATAATCTTCACAAGTATTTAAAGTCACACCACAGAACTGCAGAAACGCCTTAACAAATCTGTATTTTCAATACGCCGATAGGAAAGTGTAGTGACGCTTCTCTCTCGTTAAAAAGGCAAAAAATGAACAGTTCTTCGTGTAGAGAATGTAAAAAGCGTGTGATGAAGGATATTTTGTGTATCAAATGCAACTTCTGGTTACACGAAAAGTGCGCGAAAGTAAATCTAAAGTTTGTCAGCGATGATTTTCCGTGGACATGTCACGGGTGTTTACGTGACGAAACGGCCGATCTTGTAAGTGCAGTTGATACAAAAAACGAAATTATAAAGTTACTACGAAGTGACATTGAGGCATTAAAAACGGAACTTTCAACCATCAAGAAAGAAAACGATACATTAATACAAGAAAAGAAGTCCTGTGTGTGTAAAAGCCATCAAACGGAAAAGCAAGAAGATCGCGAAAATACGAATGACCGATCGTACTTTAAAAACAACATTTCAAGTGTTCCCGTTGATGTCGGTAAACTCAGTAAGCCAAAAACCGGAAGATAAATATAAATGGAAGGTGGTGACATACAGCAAAAGGAAAAACAAAGCGCCAGATACGCAACAAAAGGAAAATGACTTTTTAATAATTGGCGATTCGCTGCTGAAGAATATCGCTGTCCCCAATTGCGAGATCGACGTACGACCTGGTATTAGAACGCATCAACTCGGTAAACATTTTAAAAATATGGTAAATGCAAGACAAGATACTACAGAACCAGATTCTGAAACCAGACATAACTATGATGGGGTGTTTATACATGTTGGGACGAATTCGTTAAGGAGCAGCAGTGAGGAAGAAATGGCAAGCGAAACAAGAAACATGATTCGTTCTGCAAGAAATATGTATGCAGGATCTCGTCTGATACTTAGCGGAATCATAAACAGAAGGTCGGTGAGTGAAAAATATATCGCCAAAATAAACTGTGCTCTTAAAGAACAATGTGATCGTCTTGGGGCAATTTTTATAGACCCAAACAAATTCCTATGTGAAAACTCACTAGCGAAGGATGGCTTGCATTTAAATAGACTGGGGTCTGTAACGTTCAGCAGAATGTTTGCAGATGTCTGCAAAATCATTAGATGCAAGGGAAACTAATACGGCCTGAAGGGGATGAAAAATCATACACTCCAGCTGGAAAAGAAAAATATAAGCACCATACAAAAAAAGACGATACTAAAGAATTTGCCCCAGAATACAGCTCACAACATGTAAACCAACAAAAGAAAAATTACATAAAAGTACTTCATCAAAATATTCAATACTTTGGTAACAAAAAATTAGAAGCAGAAGTACTCCTGAGTGAAGTAAGACCAGACATATTATGCCTAAGTGAACATGGACTAACTGAAAGTAAAATACATAATGTGGCAATAAAGGACTACAAACTAGCTAGTTACTTCTGCAGATCTAAATATAAGGGTGGTGGCGTTTGTATATATATTAAAACAGGTACTGTATCAAAGAATGTAAACAGTGAAGCTGCTACTTTTCCCATAGCTAGAGAAAAAGACTTTGAAGTTACTGGTATAGTGGCAGAGGATTTTAGAGTGTTTTGTGTGTACAGGTCACCATGTGGCAATATTAGCATCTTTCTAAAAAAAGTTGCTAGCTTATTGAGAATGAATATGAAGAGAAATCTTATTATATGTGGAGACTTCAACATTGACATGGGAAAAGACACAAAAATAAGACAGGATTTTGAAGAATTGTTAATACAGCATAACATGAAAGTGACAATAACTGCACCAACAAGAGTGACTTCACAAAGTGAGACAATTATTGACAACATAATTACTAATATGTGTAACTATGAGCCACATGTAGTTCAGACAGAAATATCTGATCATCATGGACAACTAATCAGCTTTTGCAGAAGTAATGACACAGTATCAGAACCAAAACAAACAACCAAAGAAATTAGGATCATCAGTGAACAAAATATCAACATCTTTAGAACAATGTTAAGTAAGGAAACCTGGAATGAAACCCTACAGGCCCAGAGTGTAAATGAAAAATATGATGCATTTATTTCAACAATTAAGTACCATTTTAATGTAGCATTTCCCAAAGTAAAGAGACAAGAAAGGCATCAAGATCAAGCACAGTGGATTACGAGTGAAATACTAGAACAGCGAAGGAAGCTTCAGGACGTGAGACGGATGGGCGAAGCTGAAAACTATAAAATGTTAAAAAATAAGTATAGAAAAACAATAAGAGAAGCAAAAGCAAGAGCAATTGACACCACTATAGCGAACTCAAAAAACAAGGCAAAGGCAGCTTGGAATGCAATCAATGCTGAAAGAAAGGAAAAAGATGGGTCAAACAAAGAAGAAGGTATTAGGTCAATTAAAGTAGACAACACAGTGGTCACAGATGGTATGGAAATAGCAAACATACTGAATAATAACTATATCAGTGTAGTAGAAAACCTAAAATTGGAAAGAAATAGTCAAAAACAGAAGGGTATTAAGGTACCAAAAAGATCATGCAGTACTATGTTCTTAAGACCAGTCACGGAAGATGAATTGCGGAAAACTATACAGAAACTGAAGTCCAAGAAATCAGCTGGTGATGATGAAATATCAAATCATGTAATAAAGCTGGTATGTGAGGAGATAATAACACCACTGCTGGACATAGCAAACTGTTCTTTCAGAGATGCAATTTTTCCAGAAAAACTGAAGATAACAAAGGTAGTGCCAGTGTACAAGAAAGGGTGTAAGGATGATCCCAACAACTACAGACCAGTTTCACTGATATCATGTTTCTCAAAAATCATAGAAATGCTTATGTATACCAGATTAGTTAACTATTTGGACAAACATAACATTCTCATGACCTCACAACATGGTTTCAGAAAGGGTAAATCTACAGAATCAGCAATTGTCAGTCTAACAGAATACATTTTACAGTCCTTAGATGAAAAAAAGGTTGTCTCTGCAATGTTTCTGGATCTTTCAAAGGTATTTGACACCATTGACCATGAAATGCTGATACAAAAATTAAGCAACTATGGCATTCGGGGGCAACCAGGTGAATGGATAAAATCATACTTGTGCAATCGCAAGCAGTATGTATCATTAGGAAACTCGTACCAATCAGAAACCAAATCCATCAAATATGGAGTGCCGCAGGGTTCGGTAATGGGGCCATTGTTATTTAATGTATTTGTTAATGATATAGGTGTTGAGGAGGAAGAAAAGAAAATATTGTATGCTGATGACATGACAATACTAAATAGTGACCAAAATATGGAACAGCTTGAGAGAAGAGCATACATATCTGCAAATGTCACAGCTCAATGGCTGTTGGAAAATGAACTGGTTATAAATCTAAAAAAGACTATGTATGCAGTGTTTAAAAACAGGGAAAAGGCTGTAGACATGGATTTAGAGGTTGATGGAACAAGGCTGGAAGAAGTAGAATCTGCTAGATTCTTAAGTATTCTTGTGGATAATGAACTGAAATGGAAAAAAAATATTAATAATGTCTGTAAGAAACTGAGCTCTGTCATATTCTTAATGATGCAACTATCACAGTATTCAGACAAGAACCTTCTGTGTACAGTGTATCATGGACTTTTCGAACCATACTTAGAGTATGGGGTGACTGTGTGGGGAAACTCAAACAAACAAGAGACAAAACGAGTGTTCACATTACAAAAAAAGCAATTAGGACCATTTTAAGAAGAAAGACCTCTGAAACATGCAGAAACTGTTTCAAGAATTTAGGTATCTTAACTTTTTCATCGTTGTATATATACAAAGCAATAATGTACATCACAAAAGGTAGTGAGGACTGGATTACAAATGCTAGTGTACACACCCACAATACAAGAAAGAAGAATGAAGTACGGAGCATACCCCACCGACTGGCAATGCTAGAAAAAGGACCCCAGTACTCTGGTATAAGACTACTAAGAAGTCTGCCCAAAACCCTGCAAGATAGTGTACTTCACAATGACTTTGCAAAGAAACTTAAAGACTATCTCATTGAAAAAGAGTTTTACAGTGTTGCAGAATACTTATGCCATTAAATTTGTATATATTGTTACTCATTATCAGTGATGTAAAAATGTAAGCTAAAGGTGTAGGAAAATAAGCGATAAAGAATTTTAATACTTTGACATGTCCTATATTACATGTACATTTACTGTACACAATGTAATCTTACAGGATCAAATAAAATTCAATTCAATTCAAAGCAGACATAGGCGACATAAAAATGAAAAAGCTTGCATACTTTGCCTACTTTCATTCCATAATGTCATATGGTATAATATTTTGGGGTAACTCTTCAAGTCAAACAAAAGTTTTCAGAGTCAAAAAGCATGTAATACGTATTATTTGTGGAGTAAATTCACGGACGTCTTGTAGAAACCTCTTCAAAGAACTGGGTATACTAAGCATATATATATATATATATATATATATATATATATATATATATATATATATATATATATATATATATATATATATATATATCCTTAATGAAATTTGTCCTAAATAATATATCTCTTTTTCCAACAAACAGCTCCGTTACTTTATAGTCAAATTAGTTTTAAAGACCCTCTACCTAATAATATATGCAGTAGTAATTTCGTTATGCACATGAATATAAGAGGTCTGTCTGAAGGAATGATCAGGAAGCTTTATGATATAGAAATTTTGCTAGAAAGTGTGAAACAATCTGTTAAAGTAATATGCCTTAATGAACATTGGCTAAAATCTGAAAATATCAGTCTCCTAAATAAACTTACAGGTTATAAACTGGCTACCAGCTTTTGTAGGACCAATGGGTATGGAGGCTCTTGCATATTAGTTCATTCCACGGTAGACTATGATATCAGACAGAATTTTAGCCATCTGAATGAAGAAGGCACATTTGAAAGTAGTTGTATAGAACTTAAAGACTATAACACACTAATTATCAGCATATATCGCACCCCTGGGTACCATATAAGCTCTGTATTTTTAGATAAGGTTGATACATTGCTACATAAATTAAAATGTGAGAAACTGTACAAGAAAGTGGTTATATGTGCTGACTTCAACATAGATGTAAGGACTGATGACAAATTTTCTTCACACTTAAAGAACCTGGTAGCCACAAATGGGCTAAATCTCAATTTCGATCAGTATACAAGAATTACAGCAAGCTCTGCAACATGTATTGACAATATTGTAAGTAGTTATAATTATTATGTAAAAGAAAAGTTTCTTCTAGATTTAGGAGTATCAGACCATAAAGCACTATTTGTATCACTACCAAAGCAAAATTCGGTCTGCACAACAAAAAGATGTAGGAATTTCAGTCAAGAAAATGTGGAAGTATTTTGCAAAAAACTAAGCCAAACCAAGTGGACAGTCAGCAAACACACTTCCACAAGTGACAATTACAATAACTTTTTAACTGAATTCTTGGGTATATTCAATGAATGCTTCCCTTTTGTAACAGTGAAGACCAGGTCCCAAAAAAGTAGATCCTGGGTAACAAAAGGAATTAGAGTGTCTAGTGCTACTAAGAAAAAACTGCATATGGAGGCAAAAGTAAATCGAAGCCCTCAATTTCTTAAGTATGTAAGCACATACAAAAAAACATTTGACAAAATAGTTGAACTAGCAAAACGTACTGCAAATAACGACTTCATTTCAAATGCAAAAAACAAATCAAAAGCTGTTTGGTCTGTTATAAGAAGTGAAGTCGGCAGTGAGGCAGAGAGAAAATGCTCTTCTAAAATAGTGATAAATGGTAGAGCTGTCACAGAACCCAGTGCCATTTGTGAATCATTCAATGACTTTTTCATAAACTGTAACAAATTTGGTGACTGTTCACCAACAAATACAAAGCCCAATATGACAGATAGCAATTGCATATGTTTTAAGTTTTCTCATGTTTCCATCTCAGATGTCATCAAAATCATAATGTCCCTAAAAAATTCAAAATCTGCGGGGTGGGATGAGGTCCCCACTGAAATAATAAAAATAGTCCGTCACAGTATTGCATATCCACTCTCTTTCATAATCAACCAATCATTTGATGAGGGATGTTTCCCAGATTGATTAAAATATGCAGAAGTTCGGCCCATACATAAAAATGGTAAACAAGATGAATTGGGCAACTATAGGCCAATCTCACTGTTACCAATTTTCTCAAAAATATTTGAAAGAGCTGCATGTGATCAGATTGAAAATCACATTTCATCTAACAGCATTATCTTAGGCAATCAATATGGTTTCAGAAAAGGCCGCAGCACAATCCATGCAATAAATGAATTAGTCACAAAAGTCAGCAGATGTCTTGATGATAGAATGTGTGTGTCAGGCATCTTTTGTGACTTGACATTAAATTTTACAAAAACAGAAATTGTTCATTTTACCACAAAACAATCTGCACAGTCTATAAGTGAAATAAGGTATATGGACAAAAAATTAGAGACTGCAGACTGTGTCAAATTCCTTGGCGTGTTAGTCAATAAAAACCTGTTATGGAGTCGCCATGTGGACAACATACTGGGTCGACTGAACAGCCTTGTATATATTATGAATATCTTGTATAGTATTACTGATTTAGCTGTAAGAAAAACCGTATATAATGCATATTTTGTTTCAGTCATTAGGTATAGTATAATTTTCTGGGGGTCTGAAAAAACAAATTTACTTAGAGCTTTTAGACTACAAAAAAGAATCATCCGAGCAATGGTGGGAGCAAAACCAAAGCAACACTGCAAACCTTTATTTGTAAAACTGGATCTAATGAGCATTCCAAGCATATACATCTATGAAACTCTCACTTTCACAAAAAGAAACCCACAACTTTTTGAGGGCAACTTCTTCTTGCATCAATATGATACTAGACATAGAATGAGCTACATGTTACCTACCCACCGTTTAAAATCATATGAAAAAACCCCATACTATATGGGCATGAAATTTGTAAATAAAATATGGAAAGATATGGATGACCCAAATGTAAAAGGTACCAAAAGAGACCTGGAAAAATATCTGAAAGATAAATGTTACTATAGTGTAGAAGATTTCATGAATGGTAACAATGCATTATAATTGTAATTAAAATACCTCTTTGAAGATGTTACACCATGTATATTATTAGTTTATTGTCTATTTTTAGTATTGTTATATATAGTGTAAAACTGACAAGTCACCTATGTCACAATCTTTGATTGTATAAGGCATGTTATGTGATAATAAAAATTGAATTGAATTGAATTGAAAAGCTCAGTTCATACATACAATACCAGGAACAAAAATGATTTGCACAAAGACTTAAAAGCACTTACTTTAGTTCAAAAAGGGGTTCACTACTCAGGAACACTCATCTTCAATAATTTGCCAGCAAACATAAAAAATTTAGTTACAAATAAAGATCAATTTAAAAGGAGCCTAAAAGAATTACTGGTGCCCAACTCCTACTACTCCATAGACGAATTTTTTAAAGACCTTAAATATGTCTGCTTGTGTCTGTATATGTGTGGATGGATATGTGCGTGTGTGTGTGCGAGTGTATACCTGTCCTTTTTTCCCCCTAAGGTAAGTCTTTCCGCTCCCGAGATTGGAATGACTCCTTACCCTCTCCCATAAAACCCACATCCTTTCGTCTTTCCCTCTCCTTCCCCTCTTTCCTGATAAGGCAACAGTTTGTTGCGAAAGCTTGAATTTTGTGTGTGTGTTGAGTTGACAAAAAATTTCAACTGTGACACATTTGTATTTCAGTCATACTATACTAGGTTGTTTCATGTAGTGCGCATTTTTATATTTCTGAACATTTAAAGTAATTTGCCAATATTTGCATCATTTTGAAAGCGATAAGACCCGTGTGAATATTTATTTAGCTTTTGTAATACAGTACTTCATGATAGATATCTGGATCATCTGTGAAAATTCTGAGATTATTATTAATACTGCCTACGAGATCATTAACAGATAACAAGAAAAGCAAGGGCCCCTATCATATGTAACAGACCAAGATTTGCTAACTGAAGAATATGATACACCTGATTACTACACATCACAATACACTTGTACATTTCATTTTTCATAGCTAGTGTTTCAGTTCCTTCATAGTATTACACTAGTGCTATTCAGTCATTTTCACTTTTCTATAACTTTCTTGTATTTACATTCATTATTCTATAAATGGAATAAATAAGCTGCTGAATCAATAAAAGGGAAACATAAAACATTGAACTATTGAAGTTACATAACGCATCTACGTGTAATAAAAAGACATTACTTTTGAAAAAGTTACAATTATTTGAAGAATGGTAATACTAATTATTATTCTCATTTAACAGGTAACTTCTAAAGCCCAAAGTAAGTAAGAAAGAATCTAAATTAAGAGACTTAAAAAAAAAATGTGAAAAGATTTGTGATTTCATCAAAAAAGGATAATGTTAATAAATATTGTTATTCTAATTCTAACAACTTAAAACTTCAAGTAAATTTTAACACAGATCATTTAGTAAAATCATTTCTGTTATGAAATTGTGTAAGTATATTGTAAGTCATAACAAAGAAGTAAGCACTATTCTGATTCTCAAAAGATTATTTAAGTTGCCACGGCAGTGACTGCATAAGCAGTTTTCAATCAATTTGATTTAGTTTTTGATCCTGTGTTATCGTAATGGGAAGTGGGAAGTGAAGAATCAGTAAATGAAAATCATAAAATTCGGGTAGTGGGAACATTGTTTCTAGTTATGTACGAATGAAAGACGTTTCCAAAAGAGTCACCACAGTGCTTCAGACAATTTAAAGAAGGAGAGAACCCTCACACAATGTGACCAATAATTTAAACAATATAGATATGTGAGGACTACAGTTTCTTTCTAGAGCAACAAAAAAGAAATAGTCGAATAAACAAAGGAACAGCCAAAGAAAAACAAGTCCAACTACACGCTGCTAGAAGGAAATCTCATAGAACCAAAAAGGGGTCAACTGTGTAGTGTGGCAGATAACATCACTTACTACATACTGACAATGTAAAATAATGATCATGTGTCACATGGAAATAATGTGTCAGTTGTCTGACAGTCCACAGACTGTATTACCCAAAAATAAAATTTTCTTCCCTTCCTCTCATATTTTTCAGAAGCAGTGAAGGCTTGTGAAGTACATACAGTTATATACGATATTGCAGTGCCTGTGTTGTTTAGAAGTACACTGCAGGGTTCCGTAGGACATACAGAAAGGAGCAGACATACAGAAGTTAGGGTGTGGCCATGAGTCATGCACGCATAACCTAATGGTAACGGAACCACTTGCAATAAGTGTGAAATGCGGGTTCAAGTCACAGTCCAGCACATTTTCACCGTCATCATTCCACTGCACATCTGATGGTAGTCCATATTTACAATTGCAAATACATTTTGTATATTTCATAATGGCTACAGTTGCCGCAGTGTCTGTTCCTTTGGACATGCATGCAAGTACGAAAAAACTTTGCAATGTACTTCTGAACAACACAGGTACAACAATATCATATTCATGTGCCAAACTGAGCAAGAGACCTTAAATTAAATTTCTCCCCTGTACAGGAATGTACATAAATGATGAGTGAGTGCAGGTTGTAGGCACATGGTTGATGACATATGGAAGTTTGGGTATGGTCATGAGTCTTGCTTGGATAGCCTAATGGTAAGGTCACCACTCGTGAAAAGCCAGCAACTGTTTATGAGTATTGGTCCAGCACAAATTTTCATTGTCATTATTCCATTACACAGCTGATGGTTGTCCATATTTGCAAATGAAAATACATTTCATTTACTTACAGTTATGTTTTCTTCCTACTTTCATAAGGTACTGACAGAAGTAAAGATGTGAGGACGGGTCGTGAGTCATGCTTGTGTAGTTCAGACAGAAGAGCACTTGCCCGCAAAAAGCAAAGGTCCCGAGTTCGAATCTTGGTCTGGCACACAGTTTTAATCTGCCAGGAAGTTTCATATCAGCACACACTGTGCTGCAGAGTGAAAATTTCATTCTGGACCCATAGCATTTCTCATTTCACCAGCTATTGATGGCCCTTAAAAATTGCATTCTTTTATCAAAAATGTCTGTAGTTAGTGGAATAACAGAGCAGATAATTAAGTTCCGCACGATAACCATATCGCAAAATACTCTCCTTTTTGCATGCTATTATTTGCCAAAATCTTATTTCAATATCTCAAACTGTTTATGAAATATGAGGAATGTTGTGGATATTTCAACTGGCTTTATTGCTAGCACAGCACAATGGCAAATGAGTGAGATATGTCAGATCAGTTTTCTCTCCAACCAATTCTAAAGAAAAATTCAATATGTTAGCTAAATTTCATACACTGCAGCATACTATGTAATATGCACCAAACGAAAAATCACAGCAACATCTATTTTCCATTACAAACTTTTTTGAATTTCCACATAAAGATCTTATTTGCACATAAACATCACAATAACTATGACCATTAATGAAATGATGGGTGTGCCATCATAAATCTGACATATAAAGCTATTAGTAAAGCAAAAAAGAATTTTTTTACTGAATAGTTTCTGTAAAATCATTTTATAAAGATAGTTGGACAAAAACTGGTAACTGCGCATCAGCCATTATGTCCTGCACGTGCTTATATGAAAAGAATCTACGTAAATCTCTGCACCCTGTTCTATACTACTAGAGGCAAAACTGAGTCTTAGTCATACTGTATGACAGCTGAAGCATTCTTCTGGGAATCTCTTATGTGAGTACACAAACAAAAAATCTTCTGAGCTTGTGTTTGTATGGTGAAGTCTTTTACACTTTATTAAGTAAGTGCTTATTTGCAGTTGTTAAGTGAGCTATTTGTGTAAAAAGACTCAACAGTTGGAGCTGTCAGCTGTCTACCACACTGAAGAGCCTGTCCCTAGTGTAACAAGTGTCCACATGTATTTGACAGTGTCAATTCCCTGTCTCTACTATCGTTGTCTGTATGAGGAGTATCAAACGCATCATCTTGGCCTCGGCTCTCCCAAAACATCTGAAGAGGCCTAGATGCTTAAATTGTCTTCCTCTGCAACAGAAGTAGGTCACCTAATAATAATAGTAATAATAATAATAATATTTATTCAACATCGAATAATCAAATACAATCCCTAGAAATAATAGTTTCAGGACATCATACAGATTATTCTTCTGAATACATCAGTTTATAAATTACAAACTAAAGATTTGTTTATATTAATAAATTTTACATTTTGATGGATTTTACATTTGGTAGTATACAATCACAATATTACAAATATTGTTTTTATCAACATTATATTAGTTGTAGGTTGCTTAAAACTATGAGCTTGACATATTTATGAAGCACTTTTCATACAGATATAGTACTCGTCTAGGGAATAAAAAGGGTTTACAATTAGAATTCTTTTTAGCTGATCTTTTAATTTGTTAGAAGGAAGGGTTGTGAGACTTTTTGGTAGGGCATTAGCTAGCTTCAGTCCAGCATGAAGTGCATTTTTTTCATATAAAGCTGTTCTGTGGCTATTTACATGGTATCTGAACTTTTGCCTTGTATCGTACTGGTGCAGGTCACAGTTGAAATTTGGATTTATTGTTTTCACAAGCAATATAACTTTCAATATGTATACACCTATAATGGTAAGCACACCTAATTTTGGGAACAGATTCTGACATGATTCTCGAGGTTTGGCACCACAAATAATTCTCATAACTTTTTTCTGTAGTACTAATATTGTACTTATATAATAGAGGGAAACATTCCACGTGGGAAAAATATATCTCAAAACAAAGATGATGTGACTTACCGAACGAAAGTGCTGGCAGGTCAATAGACACACAAACAAACGCAAACATACACACGAAATTCAAGCTTTCGCAACAAACTGTTGCTTCATCAGGAAAGAGGGAAGGAGAGGGAAAGATGAAAGGATGTGGCTTTTAAGGAAGAGGGTAAGGAGTCATTCCAATCCCGGGAGTGGGAAGACTTACCTTGGGGGAAAAAAGGAGAGGTATACACTCGCACACACACACATATCCATCCGCACATACACAGACACAGTAGGGTTATCAGAATTATTTGTGGTGCCAAACCTCGAGAATCATGTCAGAATCTGTTCCCAAAATTAGGTGTGCTTACCATTATAGGTGTATACATACTGAAAGTTATATTGCTTGTGAAAACAATAAATCCAAATTTCAACTGTGTATGTGCGGATGGATATGTGTGTGTGTGCAAGTGTATACCTGTCCTTTTTTCCCACGAGGTAAGTCTTCCCACTCCCGGGATTGGAATGACTCCTTACCCCCTTCCTTAAAACCCACATCCTTTCGTATTTCCCTCTCCTTCCCTCTTTCCTGATGAAGCAACAGTTTGTTATGAAAGCTTGAATTTCGTGTGTATGTTTGTGTTTGTTTGTGTGTCTATCGACCTGCCAGCACTTTCGTTCGGTAAGTCACATCATCTTTGTTTTTAGATAATAATGTACTTAGGTTGGCTTGAGTTGTTGTACCCCATATTTCTACAGCACAGTTTAAGTTTGATGAGAATAGGGTATGATAAGCAGTTTTTAGTACACACATGTCCTTACAATATTTGCTAATCATATTTATAGCAAACACATTCTTCGACAGCTTACATGCTAAGGAATCAATATTCATGTCCCATTTGAGGCTGTCCTGGATTGTAATTCCCAAGAACTTTGTCCATTTTTCCTTTTTTACAATGTCATTTCCTATGGATAATTTAATGTCAAATTCTATTTGTTTCCTTGTGTTAAATTTCATCATTGCAGTCTTTGAAGCACTTACATTTAGATGGCTTTCATTAAAATACTTGACTATTTCATTAGTTACACTGTTGCACAGTCCCTCCAGACTCTCATAGTCTTTGTGTTTACACACTATTGATGTGTCATCTGCATACAAAATTTTTGTACAGTTAGGAGAACAATACTGTATATCATTAACATAAATCAACAAAATAAGAGGTCCCAAGACAGAATCTTGAGGCACTCCATATTTGATATCAGTAATTTTAGATTTGTAAGACCCACTGTTTGTTTTAAGCAAGACAAATTGTTTTCTATTGCTCATATACGATTTTATTAGCTCATGGCCAGTTCCTCTGATACCCAGGTTCCACAGCTTGTCAAGTAATATGGTGATGTTGACACAATCAAAAGCTTTTTCTAGATCAAGGAACACTCCAGTTACATACTCCTTGTTCTCTATGGCCATTATTATTTTGTCTATTAATTGTGCTGCTGCTACTGATGTTGACTTGTTTCTCATAAAGCCATTCTGATTTTCAAATATTAAATTGTGTTGACTCAGGAATGTCATTAGCCTAGTATAAATAACTTTCTCAACTACCTTAGAAAATGCAGGTAAGATTGAGATGGGGCGGTAGTTTTCAATTTTAGATTTATCACCTTTCTTGTAAATCGGGGTTACCTGTGCTATCTTTAGACTATCTGGGAAACAACCTGATGCAATTACATCATTTACTGCTGTGGCCATGGCATCAGATATGTTGTCTAAGCATCTTTTCAGTGTACTCATAGACAATCCATCATAGCCTGCTAATTTTGTATTTTTTAATGACATTACTATGTTTTTGACTTCTTTGTTATTGGTTGGGGCCAAGTATATGCTTTGTTTGATTGGAATGCCCCTATATCTATGCTGAAGATTCTTAAAATGGTCACTGACAGATTTTCCAACAGAAGAAAAGTATTCATTAAAAACATTTGCGATCTGACATCGACATTTCATAATATGCCCTTTATGGGTTATAGTAAAATCTCTTGTTGATCTGTCCTTACAATCCCTAAAGCTATTTACTACTTTCCAAACAGCTAAACCTGTGTTAGTAGAGTTTCTTAACATTGTGGCTACATTATTTACTTTTAGTTTCTAGCAGAAGATCTTTATAGTAATCCTGATAGTTCTTAAATTCTATCTTTAGTCTATTATTATTGTTATTATTTATTATTGCATACTGGAAAAGTCTAAGTTTCTCTCTTGCCATTTTTAGTTCATGATTTATCCAGTTATTTTTTTGTATCTTTTTGCAGTCATTTACTGTAAAGGTCATTTCTGGACATGAGACATTGAAGCAATAATAAAAATCTGATGAAAAATCACTGAAAGTAATGCTGTTTTTTTTCACCCCATTGTAAGCTTTCCAGCAAACTGTTGAAATCTTTAACATTGTCGTCATTGGTGATTCTTTTTGTCACATATTGTTTCTCTTTTCTATTGACATGAAGATTTTCAGCTTCTATCAATACCTGTACTGCGTGGTGGTCAGAAATGGCAAGCTTCAAAACTGATGCACTGCATGTAAAGTGGGACATGTTAGTTATAATGTTGCCAATGCATGATTTTACGCTATTGACCTCTCTAGTGGGCTCATTTATCAAAAATGTTAAGTTAAATTGAGCTAGGTAATATAGACCTTCAGATATGCATTACAGCAGATTACTGTTCTAGACTAGAACATTATCAGTCACAACCACGTTGGAAACTGTGCTGTGGATGTGTGGTAATCAGCTCCACTCGGTGCTGCCCATTTTACAAGTGCTAGCAGTTCCTGAATGGAAGGGATTTATGCTGTATACCAGCAATGCAATTAATAGTGAGAGAAGAGGAGAAGCTTACTGGTCATTCATTAATTCACAACCAACTAATTACAAGAAAATTACATGGCTTTACAATATGTTGCCAACGACAGACAGCAGCAAGGTGGCACATTTACCAGTACAAACCGTTTCCCACCAACACTACATAAGTCACTGAGAACATCACACTAACAAATTAAGCTCTTATCAGCCACTGCTTACAGGAACATAGGAATATATTCATATTTTACATGAAAGCTCACTTAACAACTACAAATAAGTATTCATTTACTAAACTCAAGATAACTCTGCTATATAAACATGTGCTCAGTGCAGTTATTTTGTCTATTCACATAAGAGAACTGGACAGGAAATGCTGTGGAGGTATAACCTATCTGTAAACTGAAATTTGAGTGGCACTATGAGTGAAGGGAGTCACCTTTCTTGGAAGAACACAATAGCTACAATACAGGATGAGTAAAAATCAATTTGTCCTGCACCAGAGGAGTTATGCAGATTCTGTCCAGATGTGTTACTTGTATCAGTGATATTAGTAACTCATATCCGAATTTCATGAAGTGTTAACATACTTTGTGGAAAATGAACAACCACCAGGCATGCCTGCACACTGAGATGCCAGTGATTCATAAGGTGTGCTGCGGAGAGCCAAGAGTTGCTTCTTGTGATGAAGTGGGGTGGACAGAGGAGGAATCACCTGCTCCTTCTTCAGTTCACAGACCTATGAAGGAGGGTAGTGCATGAACACAATTTGGCAACCTATCTTCCCTCACACTTCTACCCCACACAATCCACCCCTCAAACCTGATAAACCCTCAGAACACAGTTTATCCCTTAATACAGCTCTGCCACACTGCAATGGGGTAATATTTCTTCATGAAAAAATAAACGTTAATTTTATACCATTAGAATAATATTTTTATTAAACTGTGATTTTTCCATGCCGTGAAATATGGATGCAATTAATTCTAGAGAAAAAAAGGACCTTTGCATAAGAAATTTAATTTCGTTTACTTTGCACTGGAAAACAAATTCCCTATAAGCTGCAGGTTTCAAGATATTCAAGGAAAACATAAAAAAGTGACTTTTCCTCCCCCACAAACACCCTAATTCTGACTACCCATCAGTCATAATTTTTAGTATGTGTTTTATGGCACTCCTTCTCATTCACTGTACAAAAATCTGTGATTACACAATTTTTTCCTCTCACTTTCCTTTGCTAACTGGACTATACATCTCAATCTTTGTTTTACACTTATTATGCAATTATAGTGACAGTATCCCTCCATCAACCACAGACCTTGCCATTGGTGAAGAGGTTTGCATGCCTCGGCAGTACAGATAGCTGTACCGTAGGTGCAATCACAATGGAGGGGTATCTGTTGAAAGACCAGACAAACTTGTGTTTCCTGAAGAGCAGCAGCAACCTGTTCAGTAGTACAGGGGCAACAGTCTGGATGATTAACTGATCTGGCCTTGTAACATCAACCAAAACGACCTTGCTGTGCTGGTATTGCGAAAGGCTGAAAGCAAGGGGAAACTATAGCCATAATTTTTCCCGAGGACATGCAGCTTAACTGTGTGGTTAAATGATGATGGCATTCTCTTGGGTAAAATATTCCAGAGTTAAAACAGTCCTCCTTTCAGTTCTCCAGGTGGGGACTACTCAGGAGGATGTCATTATCAGCAGAAATAAAACTGACGTTCTACGGATCAGAGCACGGTATGCAGATTCCTTAATCAGGCAGGTAGGTTAGAAAATTTAAAAAGGGAAATGGATAGGTTAAAGTGAGATACAGAGGGAATTAGTGAAGTTCAGTGGCAGAGAGAACAAGATTTCTGGTCAGGTGAACAGAGGGTTATAAATACAAAATCAAATAAGGGTAATACAGCAGTACGTTTAATAATGAATAAAAAAATAGCAACTTGGATAAGCTACTACAAACAGCATAGTGAATGCATTATTGTAGCCAAGATAGACACAAAGCCCACACCTACCACAGTAGTACAAGTTAATACGTCAACTAGCTCCACAGATGATGAAGAGATTGATGAATTGAACGCAATAATTCAGATAGCTATGGGAGACGAAAATTAGTTATGGGGCAATTGAATTTGATAGTAGAAAAAGGAAGAGAAGGAAAAGCAGTAGGTGAATATGGACTGGGGGTATGGCACCATATTCTGGGGTAACTCATCATTGAGTAAAAGAGTGTTCATTGCACAAAAGCGTGTAATCAGAATAATTGCTGGAGCTCATCCAAGATCATCCTGCAGACACTTATTTAAAGAGCTACAAATCTTCACTGTAGCCTCACAATATATATATTCACTTATGAAATTTGTTATTAACAATCCGAATGAATTCAAAAGTAACAGCAGTGTACATGGCTACAACACTAGGAGTAAGGATGATCATCACTACTCAAGGTTAAATCTAACTTTGGCTCAGAAGGGGGTAAATTATGCTGCCACAAAAGTCTTTGGTCACTTACCTAATAGCATCACAAGTCTGACAGATAGCCATATAACATTTAACAGGAAATTAAAAGAATTTCTTAATGGCAACTCCTTTTACTCATTAGATGAATTTTTGGATATAGTAAGTGGGTAATTTCCCAACCCCACAAATATATATATATATATATATATATATATATATATATATATATATATATATATATATATATATATATATATATATATATATATAAAAACAAATATATATATATATATATATATATATATATATATATTTGTTTTTTTTTTTTTAGTGTGATTTAATATTTTCTCTAATGTAATATCTTGTATAGACACCTTTTATTAACCTGACATGTTCCACATCATTACAAAGTGTCGTATTCATGATCTATGGTACAAGTACTAATCTAATCTAATCTAGGAAGCCATCTGGTAGAACTTTGAACAAAGCATAACTTAATCATAGCTAACACTTGGTTTAAGAATCATGAGAGAATATTGTATATTTGGAAGAGGCCTGGAGACATGGGAGGTTTCAGACAGGTTATCTAACGGTAAGACAGAGATTTAAGAACCAGATTTTAAATTGTAAGACTATTCCAGGGGCAGATTTGGACTCTGACCACAATTTATCGGTTATCAACTGTAGACTAAAACTGAAGAAACTGCAAAGGGGTAGGAATTTAAGGAGATGGGACCTGGATAAACTGGAAGAATCAGAATCTGCAGAGAGTTTCAGAGAGAGCATTAGGGAACAACTGACAAGATCAGGGGAAAGAGGTACAGTAGAAGAAGAATGGGTAGCTTTGAGAGATGAAATAGTGAAGGCAGCAGAAGATCAAGTAGGTAAAAAGACGAGGGCTAATTGAAATCCATGGGTAACAGGAGAGATATTGAATTTAATTGACGAAAGGAGAAAATATAAAAATGCAGTAGATGAAGCAGGCAAAAAGGAATACAAATGCCTCAAAAATGAGATAGTCAGGAAGTTCAAAATGTCTAAGCAGGGATGGCTAGAGGACAAATGTAAGCACATATCACTGGGAGTGAGATAGATACTGCCTACAGGAAAATTAAAGAGACCTTTGGAGAAAAGAGAACTGCCTGTATGAATATCAAGAGCTCAGATGGAAAACCAGTCCTAAGCAAAGAAGGGAAAGGTGGAAGGAGTATATACAGGGTCTATACAAGGGTGATGTACTTGAGGGCAATATTATGGAAATGGAAGAGGACATAGATGAAGATGAAACAGGAGAATTTGACAGAGCAATGAAAGACCAAAGTCAAAAAAGGACCCACAAGTAGACAACATTCCATTAGAACTACTGATGGCCTCAGGAGAGCCAGCCATGACAACACTCTTCCATCTGGTGAGCAAGATGTATGAGACAGGCAAAATACCTTCAGACTTCAAGAAGAATATAATAATTCACACCCAAAGAAAGCAGGTGCCTACAGGTGTGAAAATTACCAAACTATCAGTTTAAAAAGTCACAGTTGCAAAATACTAACATGAATTCTTTGCAGATGAATGGAAAAATTGGCAGAAGCCGACCTCAGGATAGATCAGTTTGGATTCCGTAGATGTGTTGAAACACGTGAGGCAATACTGATCCTACAACTTATCTTAGGAGGTAGGTTAATAAAAGACAAACCTACGTTTCTATAATTTGTAGACTTAGAGAAAGTTTTTGACAAAGTTGACTGGAATACTGTCCTTCACATTCTGAAGATGGCAGGAGTACAATACAGGGAGCAAATGGCTATTTAAAATTTTTACAGAAACCAGATGACAGTTGTAAGAGTCGAGGGGCATGAAAGGGAAGCAGTGGTTGACAAGGGAGTGAGGCAGGGTTCTAGCCTATCTTCGAAGTTATTTAATCTGTATACTGAGAAAGCAGTAAAGGAAACATAAGAAAAATTTGGGGCAGGAATTAAAATCCATTGTGAAGCAATAAAAACTTTGAGGTTTGTCGACACCACTGTAATTCTATCAGAGACAGCAAAGGACCTGGAAGAGCAGCTGCAAGGAATGGATATAAGATGAACGTCATCAAAAGCAAAACGAGAATAATGGAATATAACCGAATTAAATCAGGTGATGCTGAGGGAATGAGATTAGGAAATGAGACACTTAAAGTAGTAAATGAGTTTTGCTGTTTGGGAAGGAAAATAACTGATGGGTGTCGAAGTAGGGAGGGTATAAAATGTAGACTGGCAATGGCAAGGAAAGTGTTTCTGAAGAAGAGAAATTTGTTAATGCTGAGTATAGATTTAAGTGTCAGGAAGCCCTTTCTGAAGGTATTTGTATGAGGTGCAGCCATGTATGGAAGTGAAACATTTATAATAACTAGTAAGAAGAGAATAGACGCTTTTGAAATGTGGTGCAACAGAAGAATGCTGAAGATTAGATGGGTAGTTCACGTAACTAATGAGGTGGTACTGAATAGAATTAGGGAGAAGAGGAATTTGTGGCACAACCTGACTAGAAGACAGTTGGTAGGACATGTTCTGAGGCATCAAAGGGTACATTCTGAGGCATCAAGGGGTCGCCAGTTTAGTAATGGGGGGAAGTGTGGAGTGTAAAAATCATAGAGGGAGACCAAGAGATGAATACACTAGCAGATTCAGAAGGATGTAGGTTGCAGTAGTTATTCAGAGATGAAGAGGCTTGCACAGGATAGAGTAGGATGGAGATCTGCATCAAACCAGTCTCTGGACTGAAGACCACAACAACAACAACAATAGTGACAGTATACCATGAAGAGTCATTCCCATCATGAACTGTTTTACTAGGTACATATAAGTCCAGTGCACAGTCACCTTTGCTGTTAAACTTGAGACATAGATCCTCCACATACTCATATCCTGAGAAAATGTTACAAGTTCATCATTAAGATGACACTACTGGTTTCTTTTATCTAGTTTACTGCAGATATAAATCTTTCTACTTGTTTTAGTTGCCCTCTGCACTCTGGTAATCATTGTTGCTACAACTGCCTCATGGTCACTGACACAAATTTCAATGTAGACTTTCTAAAGAGGTCAGATCTATTTATTGCCATTAAATCCAATATATTTCCATTATGTGTGCCATTCCAAACTACCTGTTCTAGATAATTTTCAGAGAACGCATTTAGTGATGTTTTGCAGGATGTCTTGTCACACCCACCACTAAAAAACTGTAATCACCACAACTGAGTGTTAGACAATTAATTAGGTTATAGTATGAGTGGGGAACTTATGAACTAGCAAACTGAGATTTTTTTGGTAAGTTTCCATTTACATCTGGGGATCTCTTGTGGCCGATGCAATGATTCAGTTATAAGTTTATACCCATCCCTGATACTGAGCCTTATCCAAATGGTCACACATGGAACTTCAATTTCTATTTTGGTGGATTTGAGTTTCTCGACTATTGAGACAAATACACTACTTCCATATCCCATTCACCTATCCTTTAGAAACATGTTTAAATTTTCCTGAAGAATCTTACTGCTCACAATTTTCAGTTTTAACCAGATTTCTGTACCCAGCATTATATGCTAGCTCCAATGCTGTTTAGGAACATTTCAAACTCTTGTATTTTGTTCTGAATGATTCAACAGTTAACCAATAGGATTTAAATACTCTCACCTACGAAGAAAATCTCTACATATCTTACACTGATACTTCCCTGCACAGTCATCACATTGGCAATCAGTGTGAAGAATATCAGGGTTCATTTCATGTGGGATGTTGTAACATCTTTACAGAGATGCTCAACAAACTCCACACACACTACAAGTGAGGCTTTGTGCATCAAGGAGGGTTTTACTATTGAAATTTTGAGGCAGCACTTTCCAGTAAGACTTGGACAACACAGTACTTCTTCCAACATACATCTCATAATGACCACAACAAGAAAATCTGAGAAATCACTGCTAATACAGAGGCTTACTGACAGTCATTCTCCCCACATATTATTCACACAGAGAACAGGTAAGGGAGATCAGTTACTGGTACCAGAAGTACTCTCTGCTACACACCATTGGGTGGCTTTTGCAAATGCGGTGACTGTCACTACTGATACACATTCTCTTGAAGTCGGAGCTGATTCAGTAGCATACGAAGAGTTAGCAATTTGACACGCTGCAGACTACAGCAGTGCAGTGAAACAATCCAGGAGATTCTGCAAGTCTGACAGCTCTAGAGCAGCTATCTCCAATAGCGCAAATGGTTTCAAGACTGTGGACAAAAACATTCACATCCTTGGCAAAAGCGTTCATGTAACCCAAGAAACACAGAAGTATACTAACAGTAGAAGGCATACAGTGTCAGCTAGCAGTAGGAACAAGAGTTTTAAGATGACCAAATCGGTCTTACTGCTGGTACTATTCACAGGAAAGCAAGATCAGGATTCGTACAGGTAATTAATGTTTTAAAGCCAACTGCAAGGCTTAGAGATGTCACCTGCAGTTAGGCTCTTTGGGAATGGATCACTGAAAAGAATAACTGCAAGGATGCAGTGGGTATATACAGGGTTATAAAAAAAGTGTCAGATACTTTGAGAGGTGGTAGTACTCATCAAAGCATGAAAAATAAGTCCAATATACAAGAATCCAGAAACGCATACTTTCCGAGATAAACACGTGTTTACAGGAGAAACTGTGCAACACTTGGTTGTGGATATTAGCACAGTTGTTGCATTTGTGCTCCATCAAATGTGTCAGCAGGGTATTATGATGTCTTACTCACAGTACTCTACTAACCATTAGGTGGTCTGCAGTCAGTTGCTTGGTTCAAGTCGTGTTGTTGGCTACATAAGTTTGCGTCGTGTTTGTGTGCCTTATTGTACAGTACCATCAATCCAATGTATATCATGGTGTTTTACCTTCTTCCAAATGCAGATTCACTTATGTGTTTATTGATATTGCACTGTCTGTATGTACAAATGGTGTAGTACATTTACATTTTCTCTTTTCCACCACTTGTTAGCAATGGAAGCCTACTACTCAAGAAGTGAAACTGCAAATATGATATGGGCATAGCCTGCAAGCCCATGCTCTCTACACTGAAAAATATCCACAGTGCAGACTGTGCTCTGATAAGCTGTTTGGCAGACTTTTATGGCATCTGAGGGTCACTGGAACCCTCGCACCTCAGATGACTGACAGTGGAAGGCCCGTACAGTCCGCACACCTGACATGGAGGAGTGTGTGCTACCTTCATGGAAGAAACCCCTGGGGGCAGTGTGTGACAATTAGCAGCATCAGAAGGTGTGTCTCACTCTCTTACCTGGGGGAGGGGGGGGGGGGGGGGGGAGGGGGGAGTGGGTACTTCATGAACGATTGCTGTACCCATGTCATCTACTGCGTGTTCATGCCCTACAAGCACAGAAGCATCATGGCAGATGGTGGTTCTGCCAGGGAAAGATGAAAGGATGTGGGTTTTAAGGGAGAGGGTAAGGAGTCATTCCAATCCCAGGAGCGGAAAGACTTACCTTAGGGGGAAGAAAAGAAAAAAGGACCGGTGTACACTCGCACACACACACACATATCCATCCGCACATACAGAGAAATATGTGCGGATGGATATGTGTGTGTGTGCGAGTGTACACCTGTCCTTTTTTCTTTTCTTCCCCCTAAGGTAAGTCTTTCCGCTCCTGGGATTGGAATGACTCCTTACCCTCTCCCTTAAAACCCACATCCTTTCGTCTTTCCCTCTCCTTCCCTCTTTCCTGATGAGGCAACAGTTTGTTGCAAAAGCTTGAATTTTGTGTGTATGTTTGTGTGTCTATCGACCTGCCAGCACTTTCGTTCGGTAAGTCACATCATCTGTGTTTTTAGATATATGTTTCCCACGTGGAATGTTTCCTTCTAAGATGATGTGACTTACCGAACGAAAGCGCTGGCAGGTCGATAGACACACAAACAAACACAAACACACACACAAAATTCAAGCTTTCGCAACAAACTGTTGCCTTATCAGGAAAGAGGGGAAAGAGAGGGAAAGACGAAAGAATGTGGGTTTTAAGGGAGAGGGTAAGGAGTCATTCCAATCCCGGGAGCGGAAAGACTTACCTTAGGGGGAAAAAAGGACAGGTATACACTCGCACACACACACATATCCATCCACACATATACAGACACAAGCAGACATATTTAAAGACAAAGAGTTTGGGCAGAGATGTCAGTCAAGGCGGAAGTGAAGAGGCAAAGATGATGTTGAATGACAGGTGAGGTATGAGTGGCGACAACTTGAAATTAGTGGAGATTGAGGCCTGGTGGGAAACGGGAAGAGAGGATATATTGAAGAGCAAGTTCCCATCTCCGGAGTTCGGATAGGCTGGTGTTGGTGGGAAGTATCCAGATAACCCGGACGGTGTAACACTGTGCCAAGATGTGCTGGCCGTGCACCAACGCATGTTTAGCCACAGGGTGATCCTCATTACCAACAAACACTGTCTGCCTGTGGCCATTCATGCGAATGGACAGTTTGTTGCTGGTCATTCCCACATAGAATGCATCACAGTGTAGGCAGGTCAGTTGGTAAATCACGTGGGTGCTTTCACATGTGGATCTGCCTTTGATCGTGTACACCTTCCGGGTTACAGGACTGGAGTAGGTGGTGGTGGGAGGGTGCATGGGACAGGTTTTACACCAGGGGCAGTTACAAGGATAGGAGCCAGAGGGTAGGGAAGGTGGTTTGGGGATTTCATAGGGATGAACTAACAGGTTATGAAGGTTAGGTGGACGGCGGAAAGACACTCTTGGTGGAGTGGGGAGGATTTCATTAAATAACCAGCAACAAACTGTCCATTCGCATGAATGGACACAGGCAGACAGTGTTTGTTGGTAATGAGGATCACCCTGTGGCTAAACATGCCTTGGTGCACGGCCAGCACATCTTGGCACAGTGTTACACCGTCCGGGTTATCTGGATACTTCCCACCAACACCAACCTATCCGAACGCCGGAGATGGGAACTTGCTCTTCAATATATCCTCCCTTCCTGTTACCCACCAGGCTTCAATCTCCGCTAATTTCAAGTTGCCGCCACTCATACCTCACCTGTCATTCAACATCATCTTTGCCTCTTCACTTCCGCCTCGACTGACATCTCTGCCCAAACTCTTTGTCTTTAAATATGTCTGCTTGTGTCTGTATATGTGTGGATGGATATGTGTGTGTGTGTGCGAGTGTATACCTGTCCTTTTTTCCCCCTAAGGTAAGCCTTTCCGCTCCCAGGATTGGAATGACTCCTTACCCTCTCCCTTAAAACCCACATCCTTTCGTCTTTCACTCTTCTTCCCCTCTTTCCTGATGAGGCAACAGTTTGTTGCGACAGCTTGAATTTTGTGTGTGTGTTTGTGTTTGTTTGTGTGTCTATCGACCTGCCAGCGCTTTCGTTCAGTAAGTCACATCATCTTTGTTTTTAGATATATTTTTCCCACGTGGAATGTTTCCCTCTAGTGTGTGTGTATATATATATATATATATATATATATATATATATATATATATATATATATATATAAAGATGATGTGACTTACCAAATGAAAGTGCTGGCGGGTCGACAGACACACAAACAAACACATACACACAAAATTCAAGCTTTCGCAACAAACTGTTGCCTCATCAGGAAAGAGGGAAGGATAGGGAAAGACGAAAGGATGTGAGTTTTAAGGGAGAGGGTAAGGAGTCATTCCAATCCCGGGAGCGGAAAGAATTACCTTAGGGGGAAAAAAGGATGGGTATACACTCGCACACACACACATATCCATCCACACATATACAGACACAAGCAGACATATTTAAAGACAAAGAGTTTGCCTCTCCTTCCCTCTTTCCTGATGAGGCAACAGTTTGTTGCGAAAGCTTGAATTTTGTGTGTATGTTTATATTTGTTTGTGTGTCTGTCGACCTGCCAGCACTTTCTTTGGTAAGTCACATCATCTTTGTTTTTAGATATATTTTTCCTACGTGGAATGTTTCCCTCTATTAAACCATATATATATATATATATATATATATATATATATATATATAACAATACCTTTCCCCAAGGCTTCACCTGTGTACATGTATGTCACAACTAATGTTCCTCCTCCGCCCTCACTGCACATTACCTCCTCACCTCCCTTTCTCACCATCTCCTCCCCCCACCTATCAGCCCATCTCCTCTTCCCTGCTCTCCTTCTGTCCATTTCAGCTATCCCCCTCCCTCTGTCCCTCTCCTCCTCTTCCTCACTATCTGTCTTTACATCCCTTCCTGCTCTCTTGTTCACTATATATCCCATCCTACCCCCCCTCTCCCTATCCATCCCCTCCTGCCCACCTCCCTCACTCCATCTCCTCTATCCATCTCACCCTTCTCCCAGGCATGCCCATTCGCACATGTAGCCTTCAAAAAAGAGACTGACACAGCAGGCTGGTGCTATTCCCACAACATGCCTCTTAGCAGTACACCCTGTATGCCGAGGGTTTTTCCCATGATGTGCAGGCTGCCATGCAAAGCAGGCCACTAAAGCAAGTCCGATGCTATTCCAACACAACACACCTGTTGTGCTGGGCAGCCTATGTGTCAGGTGCTGGAAAACCATTTCTTAACCAGGCTGTATTGCAGACAAGAAAAAAATTCCCGGTTTTTTCCCAGTTAAAAGTACACTTTTTCACTGGTGAAAATACACAATATACTGGTGAAAGTACATTTTTCTTCTGTGTTAAGTGACAATACACTTTCCCACAGAGCTGTAAAACTTACCAATCCTTTGAATGGTAAATGTTTTATACACTGGCGCACAACTTCCCGGCAGTTTCGGAAACGAAACCCAGCAAAAGTAAGAAATCCTGAAAATACCTTTGATACACACTGCATATCTTCCTATTATGGAAGTATAAATACAAATTCCAACAAATGCAGCATGATAGCTTCCGAAACACCAAAACTGAGATTGTAATGTGCTTTTATCAGCCAATAATAGCTCATGTCATGAGATATCACCAGCCATTGATGGCAGATATTCAGAGCGTAGGGCACACAATGTAGTCAGCCAAGCAACATCACTGTTAAGTAATGTGAACACACGAAAAGGAAAAGTTAATGGTTTAAATTAATATACATACAGCATAGTTACAAGAAAATCTAAGCTTTCACTTATAATATTGGTCATAATTTTTTTTAAGCAGCTGGATATTTCTGACAAGAACAATTATAAATTTCACTGCTGCACACCAAAAATTTTGTTGGTTACCTGGCTGAGTACATGTTCTGTCAAGCACTTTGACTTCATAGGAAAGCTAATTATGTAAGAAATTGCTCACAAACTCACCATACCTTGATACCTTTTGCTATTATTATTAATTATTACATACTTTTTAATCTATGAAAGAACTAAAATTAATATGAAAAACTAACTTAAATGGATGGTCTTCTGGGCCTGAAATTTTTCTAAGTTGCTGGTCCTCAAAATGTTAAGTTATGAATGAGACTCAAACACTTCATGATTTAAGAAATTCATCACACATTCTTACAGGTAACATAATTCATCTAGCATAAAATGAAATTTACTTTGAAAGTAACACCTTGCATACCACCGTTCACAATATTTTTCCGCAACCTGTTAGAAACGTAAGAAGTTGTGATGTTATGCTCACTGAAAGCAGCTTTTTGTTACAAGGTAGTGCATAGTTTTTGTCATAAAGCCTTTGACATATTTTGCTCTCAGCAGATGTTTATGTTTATTGCTGCAGTAGCGGGCTAAAGTAAAATTTTTCATCAGAGTATCAGTTCCGTCAATCAAAATTACAAAAATTGTAACCCAAAATTAAACAATGAAAAATTCGTGGGATTCTAAAAAATTCCTAGGTTTTTCCCAGATGAAAAAAATTCCAGTGCTTTTCCCAGATTTCCTGGTTGCCCTTGGACTTATACACCCTGCTGACCCTGTTGCGTAAGCTGTCCTGCAAAACACACTGATAAAGCACGTCGATACTATTCCCACACAATACACCTGTCATGTAGGGAAACCCATACGACAGGGGCCTAAAAAGCACATATGTTTGCTTCTCCATAAATATTACAGCCACAGCATTATAAAACCCCCATGATGGTCCTCTCAGGGCAAGAAGTTTGTATGTCAGATCCACAACCTGAAACAATGTGAAACAATAAATATCAGCCAAAATGAAATTAACTCCTCTAGGAAATAACTCTTCCTCAAAGGGGCAGCAAATGTGGCAGTCATGAGTAAACTATGAAATACCGATGCATTATAGTTATTTTTCCCACTTATTCTCTTTCTCCCAAATGTGTGTAATAGCCTCTAAGTCACAGGACTACTGAAATGGTACAGAGGAAACACATTATGAAACATGTTTCTCTAGCAGTGTATCATTTGGCAGGATGGTGGTATGTTCTCTGAGTTTGGAGAAATAAATCTAGGAATATAACTTCCTTGAAAACGTTTTTGAAACACAAGAGGGCAATCCATGCCAGCTAATGTTGGGTGTGCAGCTTTTACTTTCCTATTTCATATCTGATCACAGATGTGTGAATCCTGACACTGACGTACCTTAATAGTTACTGCAAATCATCCGCTGTTTTTCTGTAAAACGGTCATCTCCTGATGTTCTAACTAATACTCTCAAATAAACCCATATATCAGGTTGTGAGGGAGAGAGATCTGATTTTACATGCAACTGAGAAGAAATCATCACTGAACATTCAATATATTTCTGTAATTTCACTGACATAATTATTTTCCAGTTTAAATTATTTGACATTTTTTTGTTACCCAGACAATAATTCCTTAGGCCCCATAGTTCTTTGATTTTATCTGTACATATTATCCTGCTATCACAGTTCATAGGTTTCAACTGTCAAATGTGAGTAATGAGATGCTGAGGGTACCTATTTTGCAATATGATATAAATGTAACAGTTGCATTATAAGGTTTTTGAAGAAATGCCAATACTTATGTGAAAACTGGAGTTTGAATCATGTGTCACAGATATACAAGAAATAATAGCCAACACCAAGTCTAGTTTTCGGATTCTCAACTTAAAACTTAGAGGCAGTTTTTTGTTCCACTTTCTTTATATATAAGAAAATGCCTTGCAAACCATCAAGTTTCTAACTACCTTATCTGGAATACAGTTGACAATTCTAAGTTAAAAACTAAATTAATGTGATCAATACAGTAGAAACCAATTCAATTCCTTGACGAGTAGAAATTTTATTTCTTGATGAGCGGGCAGCTTCAGTAAATCTGATAATGCCTCAAGCAACTGATCCCACCTAGTAAGAGAATCACCAGGGATATGGAACAACCCAAGGTATAGATTAACAAAAGTGAAGCAAACTCTTTCAAAGTTAATCTGTACACTATATTAAGAATCAACAAGCAGTACACTGCTTAGCATGATTTCCGCTTAGGCAAGCTAAATGGAAGCAAGTCCATTACAAGGAAAATATTACTTTGATCAAAAGCTGCTGTTTCTTCAGTTATATCAAATAACAGCTGTTTGTATCCTAAATTAAAGCTGTCATCAACCAAAAAGTTGATTTGAATTCGTGTCCCTACTGGATGATGAAATGACTTCACTTCCTCTGACTTTCAAACTAACTTATCCTGCCAGTTGTTGGGGCACTTACAATTTAATGTAGAGTCCAAAACACCATGCAACTGGACATTTTCAAATTAACAATAATGTCTGGAGGTGAAAGAAGTCATAATAGACAGATAAATATATTGGTAGCTTAACATTTATATCAATATGTGATTAGTTTCCAATGAAAATAATTACCTACACCTGTAACAAGAGAAAACTGATCAAATTGTACTATTATTTGTAATGGAATTTTCAACAGACAATGTTCCTTGCCAAATAGTTAACAGAAATAATCAATCTTTCAAGCTAGAAAAAACATAAATCAAAGGAGTAGCTAGTGAGTTAAGATTTTAATTTTCTTTTGAATTGGTAGGGATTCCCAATTTTCTCCTCCTTGTTGCATGTGAGCTTCTTGTATAGCTTTGAAGCAGAGTACACCATAAACAATGATAATCAAGTTTGCAGCAACTTATTTTTGTTATAAGCAATAAAAATTATCATGGAGTGCATGTACCAGGAATAAAATCAACAGCTCTATTGGTGATTTTATGGGTACCTCAAGAGAATGTTATGAGATTGTAGCTGTTTACAATTTATCTTAATAATCTAGTCAGTAATATTGGAAGCTCAGGGTTATAGAAAGGTGGCAATGCCAGAAGACTGTGGCATTCCATACAATCCACAATTGGTGCAGGGGCTGAGAATTGACCCTGAATGCAAATAACGTGTTACTTACACATAGGTCATGGAATTCTATTGTTTGATAAAAATATTGGCAACAAATCACTGGAAACAGCAGTACCTAGGATTAACCATCCAGAGTGAACCAAAATGGAATGACCACATAAGAGAACTAGTATAAAAAGCAATTGCCGAGCTGGAACATTGTGAAAATGTTAAGGAAATTTAACTCATCAATGAGAGAAGTGCCTTAGAAAACACTTGTTCAACCTATTCTTGAATATTGTTCACCAGCCTTTGATGCTTACCAAGCAGGATTAGTAGAAAAGTTACAGAAGATCCCATTAAGAGTGCAGCATTTCAACATGAAATTGCTTATTTGATATGAGAACATTACTGAGATTCCCAACAAACTCCAGTGGTAGATGCTACAAGAGAGGTGATGGAATAGGATATAGTTGTAGGTAAACAACTATAATTCTCTCAGATATAGATTTATTAGCACTTCGCTTAGACACAGATACAAATCCGGAGGCTAACTGCCGATAGCGGCCAACGGCCAACATCCTCCCAAGGCCCTCTCCTCAAAGATAGCACACTTATGCACTGAACAAATATCGATATTTATGGCACTCTACGGCACGTAGCACCCCCCCCACCACCACCACCGCGCCGTATGGAGTACGTCCCTGTGAATGGGGGCGGGGGGGGGGGGGGGGTGAGAAGTTATGAAGGTAACGTACAGTTCTACCGTGTCAGGCAGAAGCGGTCGACTCTTAGGAGACTGGGGGGTGAAACCCGGTACGTCGACGGCGAAGTCAGCACAGCAAGCGACGCCGGCGGCTGAAGACAACGTACTGTCCTGGAGCGGAGGTGTAGCACTTCGTCAGCAGGCATGCGGAGAATCACCTTGCCAGAAGGCCTAACAAAGGCACGTAAATTGCCACACGCAGCACTTGTGCTCAATTTAAAGTGGCGCACCACACGAGTTTCTTCACTTCCTCCCTCAACATTGTCACACGTGAGTACCACACACATCGTATCGCCATCTACGACAACAGATAATTTATGTATGTCATCAGGGTGTACATGTGTTGTGAGTTCTTTGGTGGCACCTGTATGAGCAATGGTAGGGAGGCAGGGAGGTGTGGGAAAGCCATGGCATGGGGAAGCATCTGAGAAGAGGGGGGTGGAAGGTGCACTGGACTGCGCAGGAGACAACCTCGGGCGATCAGCTGACAGATGAGGGAGAGTGACCGAAGGCAACGAGGAGCCAGCATGGATTGAATGGTGTGACAAAGAGCTGTCACACGAAGATGGTAACACAATGGTAGAATCCGAGTGGTTGGCAGTTCAACTGCGAGGGCTGTGAGGAGTGAAACCTCAAAAAGATAGGCTACTCAAATTAGATGAACGCAGAGAAGAAGCAGTGCTCGGCAGAGAAGCACGCTGTGGAGAATCAATACCCAGATCTATGGTATGAGAAGATGGATGGCCACTCGAAGCAGGAGTGGGAGAAACAGGGGCAGAATCAGGGAGGTTCACCTGAGGCTCAATGAAAGCTAGTTTCACTCGGTTGAGTGTGACTGTGGTTACAGACTCTTTTATGAGGAGATCCATGTTATTCTCAGAGCATTTGATGACCTTGTAAGGACCTGTGTAGTGCAACTGAAGCGGGGCTCTGATTGAGTCGTCTCTGAGAAACACATACTCACAAGAGTCTAGCGTGCCCGGTACGTACACATGCGGAGGTTTATGAGTAGCCGGAGGTGGCGGCTGAATTTTGCTGCAGTGCAAGCGCACTCACTCGAGAAGTGAAGGGAGTTCAGAGGGCCGTGGAAGTGGGGTGGGAGTGACTAATTCTCCAGGCAAATCCAGAGGTTGGCCATACACAAACTCGGCTACGGAACCCTTAAGGTATTCCTTGAAAGTCACACGAAGGCCAAGAAGCACGAAGGGCAGTGCTTCTGTCCATAGTGAGTCATGGCAACACAAGGCAGACTTTAAGGTGTGATGCCATTGCTCGACAAGTCCATTGCTTTGGGGGGTGGTATGCAGAAGTATGAATTTTGACAATACCACACATTTTACATAAGTCAGAGAAAACTCAAGACTCGAATTGTTGTCCCTGGTCAGTGGTGAGCTAAACAGGTGAGCCAAATCTAGAGATCCACGAATCTAAGAATGCTCAACTTACTGTCTCAGAGGTAATGTTCGGAATAGGCACAGCCTCATCCCACCCAGTCATCCTGTCAATAGCTGTAAACAAGTAACGGAAAACCTCGGAGGGGGGAAAAGGGCCTACAATGTCCACATGAACATGGTGAAACTGGCCTGGCAGTTGGGCAAAACAGCCAAGGGGTGAAGAAGTGTGCCTGGAAACTTTGTTCTGTTGACACAACATGCATGCCCTTGCCCAAGACTGACAGTCACGGCACATGTCTCTCCAGACAAACCGTTCAGATACCAGACGGGTGGAAGCTTTGACACCGGGGTGTGCTAATGTGTGTAATTTGTCAAAGACCTGGCATTGAAGGGGCTTAGGAATGAATGGCCGCAATGTACCAGTCGATTCATCACACCACACTACGCCAGATATGCCAGGGAAAGTAAAGCGTACCAGTTGGAGAGAGGAGCTGTGGTCCGAAATTAACTGCATGGTATCGGGGTCTGCCGATTGCAACCGAGGTAGGTCCGTTAAGTCAATTAAAGTTGTGACAGCACCAACACATGAGAGAAAATCAGCACCACATTGTCCGCTCCTCGGATGTAGCGAATGTCATTTGTAAATTGCAAGATGTAATCGATGTGACGAAAGCGGCGTGGGGGCGGATCAGCCGCAGGATTTTTTATGGCAGGAACCAACGGCTTGTAATCAGTGAGCACATAGAAATCTCATCCCTTAACATCAGTTCTGAAGTATCTTATGGCCTCGTAAACTGCAAGTAATTCTCTGTCGAATGCTGAGTATTTCTTCTGCGCGTTGTTTAGCTTTTTTGAGAAAAACTGCAGGGGGGTCCTAACATCATTGTATGTGTGACTCAGTACTGCGCCGACAGCATTGTCACTAGTGTCATTAGTGATAAACATTGTGGCATCCGCATGTGGGTGAGCAATAGTGGCAGCGGAGACCAACAGCTGTTTGAGTTCATTAAATGCCTTGTCCATATCTGGTCTCCATGGGACCTGGCGTGTGCCAGAAGTTTGTGGGCCAGCGAGAGCATCTGTGAGAGGAGCCTGCACCGCAGAAGCGGCTGGCAAATGTTTATGGTATTAATTAACTGTTACGATGAACCTGCATAATTCCCTGTAGGTCTGGGGGCGTGTCATCACGAGAACAGGCTTGATCTTGTTCTGCGGTGGTGTCAGACCGTCCGATGACACAACATAACTAAGGAATGTGATGGATGACTGGTGCAATTGAGTCTTTTTATTGTTCAGTTCAATACCAGCAGCTGCTAAAATATCTGTCACAACTTGAACACGCTCCTCACTCTGTTCCAAAGTAGAAGCAAAAACCAATATCTCGTCCTTGTATACGAAACAAAAGTCTAGATGGGATAAAGTTTGATTGATGAAACGCTGCCACATTTGCGGGGCGTTTTTCTCCCCAAATGGCATAAATTTGTATTGAAACAGCCCGAAGGGAGTGGTTATGGCAGCAACAACTAGAACTCTCTGCGATACAGATTTATTAGCACTTCGCTTCTACACAGATACAAGTCCAGAGGCTAACTGCCGTTAGCGGCCAACATCCTCCCAAAGCCCTCTCCTCAAAGATAGCACACTTATACAATGAACAAATATCAATATTTATGGTGCTCCACACCACAGAGGCATCGGGCATCATGGAGAGGTTTTCTGCTTAAATTTTGAGAGTGTTCATTCCACACAGGGTCATGCAATATATTACTTTCTCCCCCATAAGTCGTGTCAAATGATCATGATAACAAAACCAGAGAAGTCAGAACTCACACAGAGCTTCGCCAACAATGATTCTTGCCACACCCCATTCATGAATGGAACAGGAAAGGGGGAAAAGACAGAGGTGCTACAAGTGACCTAGGTAATACTCTGTAAGGCTGCTTGCAGAGTACATATGTAGATGTAGAACTGAGTGTAAGAACTACATGACACTTCTTTACTCGCCATGGAATGCACAGAAACTGCCGAGGAAAACATACTTGCTAACGCATTACTAACAGAAACGTCCAAAATATATGAAAACACTTGAAATTCTTACAAGTGATACTATTGTTTCGTCAGACATGCACTTACTGTATATTAGTGAACACTGGCTAAAAGAGTCAGAATTACCTTATCAGTATATTCAAAACTTCAGATTAGTCCACCACTTTTCTAGGAAAAATTACAAAGGCGGTGGAACTTGTATATACATAAGAAATAGCATTAGCTGTGAACCTTTCCATCCCTGTGAAGTGTATTCCTTGGAAAAAGACATTGAAATAGCTGGGGTAGTACTTGCCAACCTAAATATGTAAATAATGTGTGTATATAGATCACCTAGTTGTAACTTTTCAGTCTTCCTCAGAAACTTTGCACTATTGCTAGAAAAAGCTTGTCACAACAACTCAAAAAATATAATAATATGTGGTGATCTCAACATTGATTTCCTTGAAGAATCTGCTCGAAAGTCCCAATTAGTAAATTTAATGATGTCATTCAACTTAAATATGAAAGTTATATGTCCTACAAGATTAAACAGCTGTCTTAATCAGGTTGCTACTAACACTGATTGCACTGTAAAAATTATAAATGTTGGTTTTTCAGATCACAGTGCACTAACAATATATTTTAATCCACCACACAATGTACTCCCAACAGGAGAAACAGTTATTAAATGTAGAAGTTATAGTGATAGCAACATAAACAACTTTGTACTTAGCTTAGAGAAAGAAGACTGGAAAAGTGTATTTACTTCCTCGACAACAAATGAAAAATATGACAATTTTCTGCAGATATTTGAATATTACTTTAATTGCCACTTCCCAGAGAAACAAAGACTATCACTAACAAAAAAACAGAATGCTTGGGTCACAAATTAAAAAATACTAGAAAAACTGGTGAAGCACTGAATCGAAAAATATCTAAATGACCATAATTTACTAAACAGAAATCAGCATGGCTTCCAATCACGTAAAAATACCGAAACAGCAGTAATGTGCTAACCTGAACAAATAATCAAAAATCTAGAAAAAGATTATAGTGTAGTAGGAGTTAATTTAGACCTCTCCATAGCTTTTGACACTGTGAACCAGGACATTCCATTAGAAAAATTGGAAGCGTTGGGTATACATGGGATAGGAAAAAAATGGTTTGAATCATACCTAAAAAACAGAACACAGGTTGTAGGACTGACATCAACTTACTCCAACCACAAAATAAATTCAGTATCAGAGGCAAAAAATGTAGAAATGGGAGTACCACAAGGCAGCATCCTACGGCCCATATTGTTTCTTGTCTATATAAATGATTTTCACACCTCAGATGATGCAGCCAAAGCAATAATATTTGCAGATGATACTAGTGCGATAATAAGTGCACCATAGCAATTGCTACCAACAACTGCTGATAAAGTACTAAATTACATCCACTCTTGGTTCAATGCAAACAGGTTGACAATGAATGTAAATAAAACAAATTATATGCAGTTGGGGAAACGATGTCAAAATGTAAATCTCGATCTGGTGTGGGGTGACAAAGCTGTAGACAGAGTGACATCCACAAAATTGCTGGGGATTCATGTGGATGAAAACTTAAATTTTAATGACCACATAACAAAACTTGCACAGAAACTTAATTCAGCCTGTTTTGCCCTCAGAATTATTGCTAATGTTTGTACCTCAGAGGGTGCCAGGATGGCATATTTTGGCTATTTTCAATCTCTTGCCACATACGGTATAATATTTTGGGGTTCCACAACAGGGCGCCTAAAACAAATTTTTTTGTTGCAGAAGAGGGCCATCCGAATAATAACTCACAGTCATCCAAAGACACTCTGCAAATCCATATTCAAAAAGCTTAGAATACTTACTATACCATCATTATACATATACAAATTTGTATTGTATGTCAGGACCCACATTGCAGATTTTCAGACAAATGCCGACTTTCATAACTACAATACCCGTAATAGCATAGCACTTGTGGTGTAGAGTGCCATAAATATCGATATTTGTTCTGTGCGCAAGTGGGCTATCTTTGAGGAGAGGGCTTTGGGGGCAGGATGTTGGACGCTAACGGCAGTTAGCCTCTGGACTTGTATCTGTGTAGACGCTAAGTGTGAATAAATCTGTATATGAGAGAATTCTAGTTGTTTACCTACAACTATACCATATCCCCTCACTGGTGACCCCGTTTTGTGTAATACGCGTCCGAGTTACCGCCCGAAGGTTAGTTACGTGCCTACCGCATCGGGTTTCTCCGCGATCGCGAGGGCATTTGTTCAGCTCCAGACAATGGCCTTTCAGCATTCACCGCCGCCCGGATTCCAGCAACATCTCTCCAGCACTCCTGCCGTCGTAATGGACACACCGCAAGAATCTTCAGAATCCTTCAGCCCGAACGTGCAGTGAACTTGTCTACCCTACAGTGTTCAGGTTCCACTTTGTATACAGTGAAACTTTCGCTCGAGTGCAAGCTGGAGTGGACGTTTCTAGTGTCAACAATTGAAGAACCTATTTTCGGAATTGATTTCCTCAAGCACTATCAGTTGTCACTAGATTTTGTGCAAAATACTGTGTTTTACCCCGCCCTTAACAAACATATTCCTTTCACTTCGCCGAGTGACAGTTCAGCTAACACCAAACATGTGTGCTGTGCTAAGAAGTATGTAAACCTATCCTTGGAGCTGCAATCTTGGACAAACATGTGGCTACTGGAGTGCGCCAAGTCTTCGAATTGCGAATGGAACGTATGGAAATGCTGCTGCATCTCCGCGACGTAGACCATGAGTTGGCTTCCTCACAACAACGCCTCGCAGCACTACAAGCAGACGACTCGTCGGCTACAGACAAGGTCAGTCCATGCCAATCTGGTGTTTCCATGCCCGCGCACGTTAACGACAATGTAGTGAACTCTGTAAACTGTGTCAGCACCCCCTTTTGCAATGATAGGTTCTGCCCGAGTGCTCATGCTCCTTGCGTTCCGAATGGACAATTAACTTGCCAAGCTCGCAGCAATGAACTACGGCCATCTGCTGTCCGGCCATGCCCACTCGTGCCTACAGCGCTCGTAGCGGCACAGCCCGCTACCAAGAACCAGTGTACCAACCTCGCCCATGTTAACACGTGTGCGGCCGTTACGCAGCCTACGAGCGGGTGGCACACCTGTACTTCCGTGCCCTCAGCGCCACAGCTTGGCCCGTCCGCCACTGCCTGCTCCACTTCACGGACATCTGACTGTCGTGCCGCGCCATGTATTGCAGTAGTCACTAATGGCACAGTTCACCGGTTACGTCTAACCAATGGGCCGCCCATATTGCAACGTCCACGCCGCCTCAAGCCAGAATTTATGAAAATTGCAAAAGAACAATTGGACGATCTGTTACAAAAGGGAATAATTGAACATTCTTCCGGTTGCTGGGCTAGTCCTATCCTGTTTGACCAAAAGAAAGACGGTACTTGGCGTATGGTCGGAGACTATAGACGTTTAAATGCCCGCACCATCATTGATAAATATCCGGTCCCACACATCGCAGACTTCAATCATGCGCTCGCAGGTGCAAAGTACTTCTCTCTTTTGGACAGTAAGCACGCATTTCATCAGATTCCTATGGCTCCGGAGGACATTGAAAAGTCTGCCCTGCATTGCCATGACTCACTATGGACAGAGGCACTGCCCTTCGTGCTCCTTGGCCTTCGTGCGACTTTCAAGGAAGACCTCAAGGGTTCCGTAGCCGAGTTTGTGTATGGCCAACCTCTGGTTTTGCCTGGAGAATTAGTCACTCAGACCCCACTTCCACGGCCCTCTGAACTCCCTTCACTACTTGAGCGGCTGCGCTTGCACTGCAGCAAAATTCAGCCGCCACCTCCGGCTGCTCATACACCTCCGCACGTTTACGTACCGCGTACGCTAGACTCTTGTGAGTACGTGTTTCTCAGAGACGACTCAGTCAAAGCCCCGCTTCAGTCGCTCTACACAGGTCCTTACAAGGTCATCAAACGCTCTGAGAATAACATGGATCTCCTCATAAAAGAGTCTGTAACCACGGTCTTACTCAACCGAGTGAAACCAGCCTTCATTGAGCCTCAGGTGAACCTCCCCGATTCTGCCCCTATTTCTCCCACTCCTGCTTCGAGCGGCCATCCATCTTCCCACACCATGCATTTGGGGCACTGCTCCTTCTCCGCGTTCATCTAATTCGAGTGGCCAATCTTTCCGGGGCTTCACTCCTCACAGCCCTCGCAGTCGAACTGCCAACCACTCGGATTCTACCATTGTGTTACCATCTTCGTGTGACTGCTCTTTGTCACGCCATTCAATCCACGCTGGCTCCTCGTTGCCTTCGGTCACGCTCCCTCGTCTGTTAGCTGATCGCCCGAGGTTGTCTCCTGCGCAGTCCAGTGCACCTGCCACCCCCCTCTTAGCAGATGCTTCCCCCTGCCATGGCTTTCCCACATCTCCCTGCCTCCCTAACATTGCTCGTAAAGGTGCCATCCAAGAATTCACAACACATGTGCACCCTGATGACATACATAAACTATCTGTTGTCGTAGATGGCGATACGGTGTGTGTGGTACTCGCGTGTGACAATACTGAGGGAGGAAGTGCAGAATCTCCTGTGGTGCGCCTCTTTAAATTGAGCAGAAGTGCTGCGTGTGGCAATTTGCGTGCCTTTGTTAGGCCTTCTGGCAAGGTGATTCTCCGCATGCCTGCTGACGAAGTGCTACACCTCCGCTCCAGGACAGTACGTTGTCTTCAGCCGCCGGCGTCGCTTGCTGTGCTGACTTCGCCGTCGACGTACCGGGTTTCACCCCCCGGTCTCCTACCAGTCGACCGCTTCCGCCTGTCGCAGAAGAACTGTGCGTTACCTTCCTAACTTCTCCCCCCCCCTCCCCCCCCCCATTCACAGGGACGTACTGCATACTGGGCGGGGGGGGAGGGGGGGGGGCTATTTGGCGTAGAGCGCCATAAATATCGATATTTGTTCTG